>NW_012114977.1:1472841-1489821 GCF_000951035.1 Colobus angolensis palliatus | reverse complement strand
AAAAAAAAAACAGTGTCCACAAATTATCTGAGGAAAGTTCCTGGCACCGAGTGGCTTCTTCCTTCTTTCTCTCTTTTCTCAACTCTGCCGGGGTACCCTAGATCTAGTCTGCACAGTCCTCTTGAGTGGGATTAAGAGTTCATTCTGAAAAGATTTCTAAGCTTTCCAAATAGCCCACCAGAACTAGCTGAGGATTTGTCGGTTTCCACATCCTTAGTCCCTGTCCCCATATTCCTTCCCTATCTCAACCATATGGGTGGACTTGAACGAGAAAGGCAAATAATTCCTCCCCAACATAACCTGCCCAGCCCCCAGCACCATGCCCATTTTCCCTCCATCAGGGCAATAGCATCGTGATGCTCTTCAGGCAATTACTGACAATACACTGTGGCATTATAAAAATGACACTGGAAGCACCATGAATATGAATCTAGTGACAAGTCGATTAATTTACCAAACCGTTCTTGTTAAAGTAATTGCATACTTCAAGCCAATTTTCAAACCTAGGTCACAGGGGGTTTGTTTTATGATCCACAGTTTTCCTGCCAAACTCTTTGAATGTGGGTGCAACAGTTCATGGCCTGGGAAGAGGCTTCCATACGCAGGAGGTTGTTCTTCCTATAGCAGAAAAGAGGATGGGCCTTGGGTTTTTTCCTGTTTCTGCCACTAACTGTTGTTTCTCTCATCTTGTACCACTAATTCCCTCTCTTTGAACTCCTCATCTGTAGGGTAAAGCAGCATTTTTGAGACCACTTCCTCAACACGTTACTATATATTCATAACAGAACACTAGTATACACATATTTTCAGATATAAATAGGTGACGAGGGTATGTATTCAGCAGTGAAATGGTCAAAAACAAGTTGGAAAAACATCGGGTGAAGCCACGTTTTTCAGGTTTCCTTACTAGATGAATTCCAGGAAACTTTAACAGGCCATTATAAGGGGGAATCTAAAATGCAGTGGTTTCCATGTTTGCTTGACTCTGAATCTGTTTTGTTGTCACCAAGTGTCTCTAAAGGCTGTGTTGCAAGGATCAAACTTTAGAAACCACTGAATTAAAGTCTTTCTGAAGAAGCGCTGTTTGCAGCAGCAACAAGCTAGAAATAATCTGGGTGTCCACTGCTTGTTGAAACCAAAATCCTCTCCCCTCCAGGAATACTGGATGGCCTTATAAAGAACAGGGCAGATCTAAGGTAGGAGGCGGGTACTCAACTCTGGAGGCAGGGCTCAAGCTTGGGGCCAGATATTGAAAACTAGCTAAAATAAGGAAGCAGGAAAAGCACCTCTCCATAAGACACACCCACCAGTGCCATGTCAGTTCACCATTGCCATGGCAAGACCTAGAAGTTCTTGCCCCTTTCCATGGCAACAACCTGGAAGTAATGCCCTATTTCTAAAAAATTTTGAATAATCCACCCCTTAATTTGCACATGATTAAAAATGGGTATTAGTATGACTGCAGAACTGACCCTGAGCTACTACTGTGGGTACACTGCCCATGGGGTAGCCCTGCTCCACAAAGAACAGTACGTCTGCTTCTGCTGTTCACTGCCACTTTAATAACAGTTGTTGCCTAACACCAGTGGCTTTTCCTGGGTGAAGCCAAAAACCCTCCCAGGCTAAGCCCCAGTTTGGGGGTTCACCTGCCCTGCAACAGATCCATAAGTGCCAGTGTAGAAAAGCTCCAACTGGTATCATTAAATCTTGCAGAAAGCAAGATGCAAATTTTACAAAATGTCCACATCTGTGTATGTGTGTGTGCTTAAGTGCAGGTGGAAGTCACTTGATACAGGGATCGTATGAATGCATGATTCTGCACAGACAATTTCTCAGGAGATACATAAGAAACTCATTACAGGGGATTCCTTACTTAGGAAGGGGCACTGAAGGTGAGGTTAAAGGACATTTTTACTTTTCATTTTATACTAGTAAATACCATTGGAATTTATTGTTACCAGGTCATGTACTGGTTTTTAATTTAAAAAGAAAAGTTAAAATTTTTAAAGGTCTCTAGAAATGCTTTTAACTCAAGTTCTACAATTTGATGGTTTCTTGAACCCCAAATTAAGGCAAAACTAAGCCTATTTTCCTGATTTAAAAAATGGCCAGAACGCCACACCCTCAGGTCCCTCAGAGTACGGACTCATGTGTTTTTCCAGCAAGCCACCACAGGCAGAGTTTCATGAATAAGTGTCCTGAGGAGAAAGGGCCCATCTCCCTGGAGGCCCACACTTACGGGCTGGATGTGGGTCTCAAAAAGGCCGTAGAATCCAGCCACAAGAATGAAGATGAAACTTCGGGTCTCATTATAGACAAACATTAACAGGCGAACCACGACTAAGCAGACTCTCAGAATCCAAAAACATCTGTGCTGGAAAGAACCTGAGAGTTTAGCTAATCCATCTGCCTCATTCTGCAGGGGAGAAATAGGAGACTGAGACCCAGAGGGTTGAAATGGAAGACCGAACAACCAATCCCAAACCTGGGGCTCTTGATTCTAGATCTCAGAACATTTCCACCATGCAATTCCGCCTTTTAAAACAGTGGAGGCCAGACATGGTGGCTCACGCCTGTAATCCCAGCACTTTGGGAGGCCGAGACGGGCAGATCACCTGAAGTCGAAAGTTCGTCTACTGCCTGACCTACATGGAGAAATCCCGTCTCTACTAAAAATACAAAAAAAAAAAAAAAAAAAAAAAATTACCCGGGTGTGGTGGCACATGCCTATAATCCCAGTTACTCAGGAGGCTGAGGCAGGAGAATCGCTTGAACCCAGGAGGAGCAGGTTGCGGTGAGCTGGGATCCTGCCATTGTGACCTTGTTGCCTAGGCAACAAGAGCGAAACTCCGTCTCAAAAAAAAAAAAAAACAGTGAAGGTTACCTCCTTTTACCAGCCACCTGTGGAGATCAAATGATATCCCTAGCTCCAAAAATGGCCAAAGCTAGACACAGGGAGCTAAGGAAACAAAGCCTAACCAGGAGAAGAGATAGCCAAAGTTGGGGAGAAAAGCCAACCTGTTTTTCTGTTTGTGTTTTTTGTAGAGATGGGGTCTCACTCTGCCTCCCAGGCTGGAGTGCAGTGGTGCTGTCATAGCTCACTGCAGCCTCAACCTCCCGGCCCGGGATCAAGCAATCCTCCTGCCTCAGCCTCCCAAGTAACTAGGACTACAGGTATACACCACAATGCTCAGCTAATTTTTTTGTTTAATTTTTATAAAGATGGGGTCTTTCTTTATTGCCCAGGCTGGTCTTCAATTCCTGGTGATCCTCGTCCCTTGACCTCCCAAAGTACTAGGATTACAGGCTTGAGCCACCAAGCTGGGACAAGAAGACCAATCTGTTTAACTGACTTAGCTAAAGCTCAAATTGATAAAAGTCTTAAGGAGAGGGTACCAAAGTGGAGTACATGGATACAAATCAAAGAGCAAGACAAATTTGTACCAACTGATGAAAGAAATTGGTGAGCGCTGTTTTGCTGGTTGCCTTTGGTTACTCTGCATAACTGGGAGGAACCCCCTTCCCAGCTGGTACCCAGGTTATAAACGTAATTGTAACTGGGAAGCACAAGGATCAGTCACATAGATGAAGAATGAACTTTTCCACATAAGTAAATGGCCCGAAGGATGCAGGCTCTTTTCTCAATGGTAGAACTTCTGTGTATTTTCACAATTTTTATGGAGGCCTTTATTAAAAGCACTATATGCTTCCCCACATTATTAAACAGAATGTGCTACACACAAGTTAACCTTTTTCCTCAGGATTTTTGTTAGTTTGTTTGCACACTGAGAAAGTAAGTTGTCTTCCTGAACAGCGGGGCCCTTGAAATCGCTGAGACCTAAGGAACTCCTGCTCCTTTGTTTTCTGTTTCTTACATCTGTGTATAAGTTTTGCAAAGTGCTATTAACATCTAAAAGAATCCATTATTCTTTTTTTAATACACAAGTAGTTGTTTTTGCCACAAGTGAGTCTGTTGTTTTTGTATCAAACAAATAAAAGAAGAAGTAGGGGAAAATGAGAAAATAGCACCCTGACAAATGTTTCTTATTTGATAGGAGCCCAGAAGTATTGGGGGATTCTTATTATTGCCATTTGACAGATGAGAAAACTGAGTCCCAGAGAGGTTTAATGGACCTGTCCAAGGCCTCCAAGGCAGTGAGGGGCAGAATAAGAGTGTGAGCCTGGGTGCTCTGATTCGTGGGCTCCCATACCCTCCACCAGCAATGCGAGCCCTCGGCAAGTGCTGCCTCCCCTGAGTGCCGAGCTCAGTATGTTCCTCACCAAAAGCCAGTCTCTCTCTCCCATCCTCACCCCATGGTCATTATACCTGTTCCTAGCAACCTCTGCTCCCTTCTTTTGTTTGTTTGTTTGGTTGGTTGGTTGGTTGGTTAGTTGGTTGGTTGGTTGGTTTTGCTTTTGAGACAGGGGCTCACTCTATCACCCAGGCTGGAGTGCAGTGACCTGATCACGACTCGCTGCAAACTTGACCTCCCTAGCTCAGGTGTCCTTCCACCTCAACCTCCCAGGGAGCTGGGACCACAGGCATGCACCATCCCACCTGGCTAATTTTTGTAATTTTTATAGAGAAAGGGTTTCATCATGTTGCCCAGGCTGGTCTTGGACTCCTGGGCTCAAGTGATCCACCCGCCTCAGCCTCCCACAGTGCTGGAATTATAGGCATGAGCCACAGCACCAGGGGCTCTGCTCTCTTCTGATCTGCTGTTTTCTGCTGTTTCTATGCATCGTGGTCTGGAAGGCCAAACATAAGATCTCTCTGAAGCATGCTACAGAAGAGGAAACAAGTGTCCCAAAGATGAAGCATGAGTGCCTCAGCCCACGGTCACCCGGCGATACTGCCTCCTCAAAAGCCACTTCCCTTCCTTTCTCATTCCTACAGGCACCCTAAGCAGTTGATATCCATACAGTCTGCACATCTGCAGCTAGAGTACACACCAACAAGACCAGCTGAGAGTGTACTCCTGCTGTGAAGATCTTGGCCAGTGTAAGAAAGTGAAGAAAGAAAGAAATGGAGCACGCAGATGAGATTGGGAGGCACTTTAGTTTCCAAGATTAAACCCCAAGAGCAGTGGTGACTTTGATGAAGGCACAAGCAGGCAGCATGGAGGGGTGCACTGAACTCTGGTGTTTCCCCTGTATCTTCATCAGACTCCTAGGCTACCCCTAGCCAAGATGTAATGCAAACACAAACAGTGGGCTTGCTATAAAACATGAGTTTCTAGGCCAGGCGCGGTGGCTCAAGCCTGTAATCCCAGCACTTTGGGAGGCCGAGACGGGCGGATCACGAGGTCAGGAGATCAAGACCATCCTGGCTAACACGGTGAAACCCCATCTCTACTAAGAAATACAAAAAACTAGCCGGGCGAGGTGGCGGGCGCCTGTAGTCCCAGCTACTCGGGAGGCTGAGGCAGGAGAATGGCGTGAATCCGGGAGGTGGAGCTTGCAGTGAGCTGAGATCCGGCCACTGCACTCCAGCCTGGGCGACAGAGTGAGACTCCGTCTCAGAAAAAAACAAACAAACAAACAAACAAAAAAAAAAAACCATGAGTTTCTAGAAGGCCTTTAGTTTGCCTTTCAAAATACTGCCATCCCTAAGCCTCTCTTATACAAAAATTCTGGCATCACCAGCATTGAGATTTCCCAGTCAGTCATTGGCTTTCCAGCCATTCTTGGATAGGGTCCTCCCCAATGACAAGTCAAGATACCATGACAGACTGGGCACAGGGTCACACGCCTGTAATCCCAGACCTTTTGGAGGCTAAGACTGGAGAACTGCTTGAGCTCAGGACTTTGACACCAACCTGGGCAACATAGTAAACCTTATCTTCACTAAAATTAGCCAGACGTGGTGGCTCAGGCCTGTAGTCCCAGCTACTTGGAGGAGACCGAGGCAGGAGGATGGCTTGAGCCCAGGAAGTGAAGGCTGCAGTGAGCCTTCACTCCAGCCTGGGTGACAGGACAAGACCCTGTCCCTAAAAAACAAAATGATATCATGACAGATTAAAGGATCAAAGATGCCCAGAGGCTTCCCAATGATGAAGGGAGATCATTTCCTATCTTTCCCCCAGGCTACCAGCCTGCTGAGGCCAGGTCTCCAGGGAAATCACATCAGAACCTATGGAGGCCAATCCAATCCTGCTTTGTGGCCCAAGTCGCAGATATCAGTCCACGCCAGCATGGGCATGCAAACTCCCACCTGCCCTTCAGCTCAGGGCCCAGTGCCTCTGAGAACCAGGAGACCGTGCTGCCCGGAGGTGGCTGTCTCCAGGCTGCAGCTCTCAGCTGCCATGTAACTATTCACAAGGGGTAGGTAGCTAATAGGAGAATGCCTGTGTGCTGTTCAGTTAAAAAAATAAAACGACCCATAAGGCTGGTAATAACCATCCCTGTGAAGAGATATGAGTGACACTAAAGCCGTCACGCTAGGAAAAATGAATGATTGCTGTTATCTTCTCATGCTCTCCCCACTGGCGGGAACCTTAGACATGCGTGGTCATTGACTCTGGGCTCAGCTGTAGCTGGTCAGAGAAAGAATGGCGCTGACAGAGATGGATTTATTTCAGTTCAGTCAAGTATGCTGGGTGCCCACAATGTACCCAGCCCTGTCTCAGACAATGTAGCAAACTGGCCCCCAAGCCAACGCGCTTCAGAACTACCCAGGGAACTGTTATACAAAGACAGACCCTAGGGCTCCACTTCTGCATATCCAGAATCAGAAATTCAAGATATTTTTTTAACTCCCCAGGTGATTCTGTTGCAGCTTGTCCGGGGCCTGGCATTTGGAAACCACCGCAGCGAGAAATGTAATAAAAGCATAAAATACAGTTTGTCCTTAAGGAGCTTACTATACAAGCAAAGAGATAAGACTCATTCAAATGAAGCAAATTTAATTATTTCCTCATCTGTGTTCGGATAGTGCTTTTATACCTGTCTCTATTATAGCTTTTGTTACCTTGGTTTGGAAATGTTTATTAGTCTTTCTACTTTACAAGCATTCTGTGAACTATTTGAAGGTAGGGGCTATGTTTATTCATCTTGGAAACATTCAGTCATGTGGTCTTTTAACCATTCCTGCATTCTTTTATTTAAACAAGTATTGGGTCCAGCCAGGCACTGTTCCAGTCTCCGGCAGTGCGGCAGAAAGCAAAACTGACCAGTCTCTCACTTTCCTAGAACTTACATTCTAGTGAAGGGAGAAGGATGGGGAGAAACAAAATAAATGAATAAGACAAGTGCCATAAAGAAAATAAAACAAAGTAATGAGAAAGAGACTGACAAGGAGGCCAATATTTGACAGTATGGTCATAGGAGGCTTCTCTAAGGTGGTGACCTTCGAGCTAAATCCCAAATGGTAACATAGAGTTTATGGCATAAACAACTGGAAAGAGAATCCCTGGCAGAGACAGCAACTGCAGAGGCTCAAAGGTTGCAACCACCTTTGGTTCATGCTGAAGCAATGGAGAGAAGGCCAGGGAGGTGGAACTTAGTAACTGACCGGGAGAGAAGCAGAAGATGGGGCCAGAAAGGTAGGCAGAGGCCAAGTGACATGCACTCTCATAAGCCATGAGTAAGGATGGTTCTATTTTATTTTCTGGTTCTATATCTATTTGATTCCAATTGCAATAGGACAAACACCACTGGAGGATTTTAACCAAAGTGATTAACCAACATGATTTGATTTCCTCCCTTCAAGAATCACTCTCTGTGGAGAATGCATTGCATTGGGGCAATAGTGGAAGTGAGGTGATTTCAAAATCTGGACTGGAAATGCTGGGCAAGGCAGAAGTGGAAAAGAGACCAGGCACAGCACATATTTTGGAAGCATCTCTCAGCCAGATTTACAAATTCATCCTGGAAGAGAGAGGAAGTCATCAGGAATGACTCCTAGATTGATGAATAAGCCCAACGCCTGAAACATAATAATAAGCACTCAATGAATGATTACTGAACAATTGGATAAATGAGTATAAAACAATTCAACATCAGCATCTCAAACATAATTACATTCCAACGTGTCTGGTGCAGACAAAAGTGCTCTGGGTCATGAAGAAAGATGTCAGTGTGGATTCAAATTGCCTGGAGGCAGGATTTGAATTCTGACTCAAAAGTTAAGTAGCATTGGGTTACAGAAGCAGACAGGAAGGGGCATTCTAAACCAGAACATAAAAATGAGCCTGGCACGGCTTTGTGTGTGGTTTTTTTGTTTGTTTGCTTGCTTGCTTGTTTGCTTTGATCTTTTTGGCTCTAGGTGGTTTTTTTTTCAGGGATGGGAGCTTCAGGAGAAAGGCTGAGACAACGGCGCTGGCAAAGTGGAAGATAGAGATGCACTTAGATGAATATGAAAACTGGAGAAGAATATGAAGCACCTTGAAAGCCAGGCAGTAGTTTGGATTCAAAAAGCAATAGACATCCATCACAGGCCCTTGTCTAGGGAAGCAGCACACCGTGGGTGATTTACGTCCTGAATTTGGAATGGTCTGGGGCTGGAGGTGGGAGCCGCAACACAGAGAGACAACAGATCAGATAGAATTACAGTAATCCAGGCACTAGATGCATCGAACTACCCTCCCTGAAGAAAACGTACAATGCCACAAGACTGGGCTCCAACTAGGAAGAAATACCACTGTGCCAGAGGCTCTCACAGCTGGCCAGAGGGGACAGGGCTGGAGAACAGGTTGGAGGTGGGATGTGGGAAAAAGCAAGTAGCTCTGAGCCAACCAAGCAGCCCTTACTGAGGCTTGGAGAGGACACTCAAGAGTCATCAGTTACAGGTGGGTGCCCTGGAGCAATTTGTGTCATTTCTGTCTCCTTCAAACAGATTCCAAATCAAAGCAGAATTCCTGGTCCTTCCCAAGGCATTTGCAGCTGCAGTGAGGGGGTCACATCTAGGGGAGCATCCTATCCTCCCTGGCAATCAGGGACTTAAGGACCAGCCATGACCTAACCCCAACCTGGCAGCCCTTGCAGGGAGTGAGAGAGGTGCTCCGTAGAGGATGGAAGCAGGGGTCATTTTCCCCTCCATATTCGAGATGCTGCTAGAACCTGGCCTTTTCCCAGGTTCTCTCTCTCTCTCTCTCCATATATATATATGAGAAGTCCAGGTTCTAGCAGCACCTCAAACATATATATATATATATATATTTCCATTTCCATATATATATATTTCCATATATATTTCCATATATTTTTTCATATATATATTTCCATATATACATATTTGAGGTGAAATATATATATACACACTCATATCTGAGGTGAAATATATATATATACATCCTCATATTTGAGGTGAAATATATATATATATACACCTTCATATTTGAGGTGAAATATATATATACATATATGTGTATATTTCTCACAAATCTGTGAGTTTCAGGACCCCTGTCCCCACCCCCAAGTCCCCAGCAGGTCAGTAAACGACCATCCATCACTTGGAAGCTGGAGGCAACAGAAAGGGGCAATGGATGATGGAGTCAGGGCTCCAGAATGAAAAGGAATGGATGGAGTGACAGAGAATGGCAGCAGCAGCCTCTGGTGGAAACTCGCTGTCTTACAGCTGGAAGCTGCAGGCTGCTCCAGCCCCAGAAATGAGGATGCCGGCCCCACCACAGCCAGGAGACAGCAATACAAGCTAGATCTGCAAGGAGGCTGGGATGGTTCTAAATGGCAGCCATTTAGAACTCATCAGAAAGGATTCACAGACAGGCTGCACCAGGGCCGCCTGGCTAGGTCAAGGAGCAGTGGGTCTTTCCTGAGGTGCACACACAGGTGACAGCTTCTGCCCCGCTGATTTTTATTCTGAAGTGTAACAAGAAGTATCAAGGATGCAGTCCATTGCCCAAAAAAAGGGTCCCCACATGTTCCTTCTCACTGCAGGCTCCTTCACTCTATCATCCTTCACCCCAAGAATGCCACATGTACACCTGCACAGACGGACACACCAGTCAGTCAACAGATATTAATTGGGCATCTACTGTGCCTCTGGCATGATGCTAAGACCTAGGGACATAGATGACTACGACAGGGTCCCTGACCCTCCAGGGGAAGATCAAGCCCTGTACAGTTGGGTCCATTAAAGAAGTTTCCCCAAGGCCAACATATTGGAGCTGTATCTTGAATGAGGGGTTTTTCCCAATCAAATAACAAGGATAAAGAAATTCCAGGAAGAAGAAATAGCATGTAAAGGGGCAGGACATCCTGAAAGAGTCTAGGGAAAGGTCCAGGATTCTCAGAGGTTCTGTATGGCCAGCAGCGATGGCAAAGAAGATGAAAACGGCCTGCTCAGTTGGGAACATATTATAAAAGTCCTCTGCTAAGGAGGTTGAGCTGCAGAGAGAAAGAGTTCAATTAACAGTTCACTGGAAACAAACAGATGTTGACATCTGGTGACTGAGGATCCAGGAATGCCTAATCTTACCCAGCAAATCACTTGTCCTCTCCATGAGGTCTTCAAGAGAGCATGTACACACCAATGGCATGACTCTCAGTTTTGCAAGCCCTGTAGACTCCAAATCAGGAACATGTGACTTAGAATTGAAGACCCATGTGAGATCTTTTGTTCTCTCAGCTCCCAAACCTAAATTAAGGGAAAGAAGGGCATCACATGACCATCAGGATCTTCACACTCCTACCCCACCCATTCCACGGAAAGAGCTGTGGCCAGACTGCCCTCTTGAGACAGGAGGAAGAGGAACACCAAACCCAGGTGCCAAGGACCAATTAGTGTCATGACTGTGGAAGTTCAACATTGCAATGGTTTAAAACTGCACTCCAGTTTCTCCCTGTGACCTGTCTCAACCAGTGAGGTCTCCGAGAGAACCACAGGTCTCATCAGGGTTCTTTCTTCATCATGGCAGCCTGGGCTACCTTTCACTTTTCCCAGTTCTCAAAAAGTGTACATACAAGATGCACAACAATATGACTGCACTCCCCGACCACCCAACACAGCTTCAAAATATAGAAGACAAAACTGAAGCATTAGCTTTTCCCAAACAAAAGTTAATTTTCACTTTATCCCCCAGTCATGAAATACAGCCCAGTGGTAAATATCTAGGGAAAAAGGAAAAGTGACTTGGGAGAAACTGGCTATTGAGCTGACCAGGCCACCATATACAAATTTTATAGAAACTCAAGGCTTTAATAGGACTGCTGGGTCTAAGGCAGATGGCAGAAGAGGCCATCCAGAAAAGTGACCTTCAGCACGGTGACCAGATCCACTAGCATGTGGAGGTAGGGCGGTGGGGTGGCTGCGAATGCATGCTGTGTATTAGACTAGCAATTTCCAGGATCGTCTCCAGGGGCCAAATGAGAACGCTTCCCTTGAGCCTCTTAGTGCTGGAACACTGATTAAGCTTCACTTCCCCAACTGCAGTTCAAACATTTTCTTCTATCACGAAGCTTCTCACTGAAGCAAGGCCTGACTTTCCCAAATAATAATGTAACAAATCAAATAGCCCTTCTCCTGAAATCTCCCCCAATTCTTCCAGCTGTAAACAGCCTCTCCACACTTAGAATTTCTCCAATCCTTCTCTGTGCCTTTCTTGTAAATGCATATATGTATAATTTCTCTCCTCTCAGAATGTTATAAACTCCTTGAAGACAGAAGCAAAAAGCAACTAAAACTGGGATTCTTTTTCTTCTTCATACGGGAAGAAGAAACTCCATGGCGCTCTGTTTTGAACTCCAGGGTTAAGTTCACAGCTCCCACAACTCTCGGCGTACCCCAGCCAACCTTGGGGATGAGACACAAATGGCAGAGCCAGGCAGGGACACAGGCAGAGTAGGAAGCGGCTTGGGTGGTATTCTTTGGGGAATGCAAGAAATTTTCCAACTATGCTCCCAAATCTCCCATCCTCAAAACACAGCACAGTATCGGAAATTCCATCATTATTAATACATTCCTTTCAGTCTTTGCGATTTCTCTCTTGTATTAGCCCACTTTCACACTGCTGTAAAGACCCTCCCTGAGACTGAGTAATTTTTAAAGGAAAGCAGTTTTATTGACTCACAGTTCCGCATGGCTGGGAGGCCTCAGGAAACTTAAAATCATGGCAGAAGGGAAAACAGACACCTTCTTCACAAGGTGGCGGGAGGGAGAAGAACGAAGGAGGAACTTCCAAACACTTATACAACCATCATATCTCACAAGAACTCACTCACCATCATGAGAGCAGCACGGGGGAAACTGCCCTCATGATGCAATCACCTCCCTCCCTCCACATGTGGGGATTACAGGGCCCTCCCTCAACAGGTGGGAATTACAATTCAAGACGAGATTTGGGTGGGGACACAGAATCAAACCATACCATCTCTTTTGCAGTTCCCTCTTGCATAAGCACTCATTACCGCATAAAAGGAGAATATCTTCAGCTCTAGCCACACAATGCCTTTGGCAAGGGATTCCTCGGCCCCAGTGATAAGTAAAGTTTTACAGGACTATGAGAATGCCAGCCTGAAGATACGTATTTGAGCATGTAAAAATCCCTGAGGTTAAGGTTTGTGGTTAGGTTTTGATCTACACTTATAACCTCAGCACCCATTATGGTGCCTGGAACATAGAAGGTGCTCAATAAATGTTTGTCAGAAAATGAATGACTGAATGAACGATGAAGGAAAAGTCCAGAAGACAGTGATATTCCCCTGGAAAAGGTCAGAAGGCCAGAAAAAAATTCCCTGGGGTTAGAATTTGTTCCTTTTAAGAGACAAGGTCTTGCTCTGATGCCTAAGCTGGAGTGCAGTGGTACAATCATAGTCCACTGCAGCCTCACACTCCTGGGCTCAAGCAATCCTCCCACCTCAGCCTCCCAAGTAGCTATGGACTACAGGCATGCACCATCACACCTGTCTATTCGATTTTTTTTTTTTTGTAGGGATGAGTGGGGCTTGTCTCATTTCGTTAACCAGGCTAGTCTTGAACTCCTGGCCTCAAGTGATTCTCCTAACTTGGCCTCCAAAAATGCTGAGATTACAGGTGTGAGCCACTGCACCCAGCCCCTTACTCTTCTTGTCTGACCTCCACAGTGTCTTTGACTATATAACAAATACTCAGTAAATTTACCAGAACTGATATGTCTGTAAACCAAAAAAGTATCTGAAATAGGTCTCAATCAATTTAAAAGCTTATTTTGCCATGATTATGAATCATGACCAGTGACATAGCCTCAGGAAGTCCTCAGAACATGTCCCCAAGCCAGTTAGGCTACGCTTGGTTTTATATGTCCTCAGGAGACATAAGACATCAATCAATACACTGGTTTTGTCAGGAAAGACAGGACAACTCGGCCGGGCGCGGTGGCTCAAGCCTGTAATCCCAACACTTTGGGAGGCCGAGACGGGCGGCTCCTGAGGTCAAGAGATCGAGACCATCCTAACACGGTGAAACCCCGTCTCTACTAAAAAAATACAAAAAACTAGCCGGGCGAGGTGGCGGGCGCCTGTAGTCCCAGCTACTCAGGAGGCTGAAGCAGGAGAATGGCGTAAACCCAGGAGGCGGAGCCTGCAGTGAGCTGAGATCCGGCCACTGCACTCCAACCTGGGCTACAGAGCAAGACTCCATCTCAAAAAAAAAAAAAAAAAAAAAGACAGGACAACTCAAAGGATTGGGGAACTTACAGGTCATAGGTGGATTCAAAGACTTTCTGATTGGCAATTGGTTGAGTTAAGTTATTGTCTAAAGACCTTGAATCAATTGAAAGAAGTGCTGAGTTAAGGTAAGAGGTTGTGGAGACCAAGGTTCTTATTATGTAGATGAATTCTCATAAGAGGCATCATTAGAGTCAATAGGTGGCAAATATTTCCTTTTCAGAACTTTAAAATGTGCTAAACTCTCAGTCACTCTCTTCAGAATCAGACAAAGACCTGGAAAGTAAGGGGATTCGCTTTATAATGTAAATTTTCCCCACAAGAGAGAGCTTTGCAGGGCCATTTCAACTTATATCAAATAAATATATTTTGGAGTAAATACTTTGGTTTCTTTCACTTTGGAGTAAATTATTTGGTTTCTTTGGCCTTGTTATCTGTCATATGATGTTATACTAGAGTCAGGTTGGAATTTGGGATTTGTTGCTACAAAGAGTCTGTTCCATCAGTTTTAGGATCTCTGTTTTAATATTAATGCTGGTCAGTTGTGTCTAAACTCCAAAAGGGAGAGGATATAATGAAGCATGTCTGACTGCCAAGCCTCCTGCTTCCCATCATGGCCTGAACTAGTTTTTCAGGTTTATTGGAGTCCCCTTGGCTGACAGTAGAGTCCATTCCATCAGTTGGGGGGCTTATAATTTTATTTTCGGTCCACATATCCTCGTTCTTAAGAGCTTTGCTGGATGACTCTGTTACTTGGCCCAGGAGTAGCCCTCCCTCGCCGTCAAAAATCAGTCTCACCACCAGGGGGCAATGCAGACCAAAGACCAGGGTTTTCTTGTACAAACCCCGTAGGCCTGACAGCAGGGGGCCCCCAAATGCCATTTGCACCACCAAAGGCAGCATTCCCTCTGCATATTTGTTAACATCAAACTCTCATCTAAGCATCTTTGCTTCTTGGACTTACATCTGAGGTAATAGTTAAAAAGCCATCCCAAAATCAATAAAAACAGTGGCGTATATTTGGGAAACAAATATGCATAATAATAATAACTTCTGCTGTTGGTACTGCATTCACCGTTAGGAAAATTCCCTATTGTATTTGTCTAGGCAACTAAGGTATGACCCCTGAGGAGCCTGAAGCATCCCACAGATGATTCATAGTTAATTGATAATTAATATGCAGTGAGTGCTAAATAATATCTATGAAATGCGCATGAGAGTCTTTTCTCAGGAACAACTAGCACTAGACTAAAATCTCGTATTTGGAATCCAAATGGTCAGGATTTCAGTTAACCCCTTCATTGTTCGGTTGTAAAAATAAAAACAAAAACAAACAACAACAACAACAAAACTGGTTCAAAATGGGAAAGAGACATGCCCAAGCTAAGGAAGGAAGCAAAAAGGGAATATGTAATATCTGTTGATCTAGGGATTGTATCTCATTAAGCACATATGGAACTGAACTTATTCCATCTCTACCAGGCTATTATTAGCACCCATTTTCTCACATGGGGAAGTAGACTTAGGAAATTACAACACTCTTTGCTTTATTTCACGAGTGCTTTCATTCAACATTGATTGAGCTGTTATGTGGGGCCAGCCACTATGCTGAGCTGTACGGATAGGGAGACTGTGTGACCTCAGGTGAGTGGGGGGGAGGCACACAGACATTACCACGACTGAGTGTAGTGAGCATTATTCTATAGCCTCAGTTCTCCCTTAAGCCATAGCTTGATATTGCACTGCATTTTGCTGCCTTGGCTATATTGTCACCTCCCTCCTTCCCAGGGCAGGTTCTGTGTTGTATCCTCTTCGTTTCTCCAATGTTTAGACTAGTACCTTGTACTCCAATAATGACTGGGTGACCCAATGAATGGAAGGAAGGAAGGGTGGGTGGGTGGGTGGATGGATGGATGGATGGATGGTGGATGGACAAATGAATGGATCAATGAATAGATGAACAGATGAATGAATTCTGGCCACTGTGGGTCAAAAAGGGAAAGAAGTGAGACGTTGAAAGACTTTCTTCATTACTATATTCTTACTATCTGTGCGGATATTTGATCTGCTTAGCATGTTGAGAACCCTTTGAACTTTCCTGGCTTTTTCTACTGCTGGCCCATGTTAGGCAGCTTCTAGGTGCTTAGTAAAAGCTTGTGGAATGAGTGGTATTTTTCCATGTTTGACTTCATTCTCTCTCACTTTTTTGACAAGTTTTTTGGGGGGGTGAGGTTCTTCGGCCTATCATGTAAAGAAGACGACTAAGCCACAGAAAGGTGTCTGGGGGTCTAAATGATCTAGAACTCTGGGATTCAGAGACCCCAGACCCTGGGGCAAATCAATAAGAGATCCTGTGGCCTTTACAAGAAGCAGCTGGAGGTCCCAGCCCTGAGGAGGAAGGAGAGCCTCCCAGCTGTGTCTGGAGGAAAGCCCCAGGCCCGAGCCTTTGAGCTAGAGGTATCCGTGCCCCCAGTTGCCAAAGGGGATTGTGGGAGCTAGGGCTGGCTGCTCTGGAAGAGAGCAGGGAGAAGGAGGCAGGAACGAAGGCTGGAGTCCTTTCAATAGAGGAGCCGGGAGGGGCTTGGTGGAACAGCAGGTGCACCTCCAGCCCAGACAGCTCAGAGCACTCTGCCCTCCTTACTGCCCCAGCCCTGTGGGGTTAGCGAGGGGCTACCTGAAACTCGAGGCCCAGGGTGGGGCCTCCAGGAGGCCAGAGCCAAACCCTGGGTGTCTACAGTGCTGTGTTTTACCTGGGTTTTGAAAGGAATACGCTTCGTTTGAGGAGGCTCCCCTCCTCTTTGCCTCTGTTTTCTAATCATTGCAATGGTGTTATGGAGAAGAATGAGTGAGTCACTGCTTGAAAACACCTGACAGAGGCCAGGCACATAGTAGGTGCTCATTAAATATGTTCCCCTCCCTCCCTCTTCACTGTTTCCTGATGTGGCAACTTAGTTTCCTCATGAGTGAAATAGGAATGACAGTCCCCACAACCAGCTTTGTCTTAGGGATCTTATGAAAAAATAATAATAAAATAGATGTAAAAGCACTATAAAGTCCATAGGTAAGATGTGAAAGTGAGCTCAAATGAATGCATGAGGCCCTCAGGATAGAACATGCCAAGGAAAGCAAATCTCTAAGGTAAAAATGTGTGAGAGAAAAACCTCCTTCAGTTTCACCCAATTTGGCCTGTCCACAATAGCCTGTTTACTCGCTGCTGCCAAACCGTCTCACTATTCCCTCCAGGTGTTAGGAAGGCTGTTCCCGCCACCGACTCCTCCCCCCTCCTCCTCCTCCATTTCCTCCTCCTCCTCCTCCTTTCCCTCCTCCTCCATTTCCTCCTCCTCCTCTCCCTCCTCCTCCATTTCCTCCTCCTCCTCC
>NW_012114977.1:1467750-1472655 GCF_000951035.1 Colobus angolensis palliatus | reverse complement strand
TTCCTCCTCTTCCTCCTCCTTTCCCTCCTCCTCCATTTCCTCCTCCTCCTCCTCTCCCTCCTCCTCCATTTCCTCCTCCTCTTTCCCCCCTCCTCCTTCTCCTTCTCTTCCTCTTCCTTCTCCTCCTTTTCCCCCCTCCTCTTCCTCCTCCTTTCCCCCCTCCTCCTTTCCCTCCTCCTCCTTTTCTTTCTCTTCCTTTTCTTCCTCCTCCTCCTTTCCCTCCTCCTCTTCCTCTTCCTTTTCTTCCTCCTCTTCCTTTCCTTCCTCCTCCTCTTCCTCCTCCTCCTCTTCTTTCCCCTCCTCCTCTTTCTCCTCCACCATTTCCTCCTCCTCCTCTTCCCCCCTTCCTCCTCCACCTCACCTTCCTTCCCTTCCTTATTCTCCTCCTCCTCTTCCCCATCCTCCTCCCACTCTTCCCCCTCCTCCTCCTCTTCCTTCTCCTCCTCCTTTTCCTCTTCCTCCTCCATCTTCTCCTCCTGCATCCCAAGTGCTCTCATTCCAGTGTTCACCAGCACAAGCATGCTGCTGCCACCTGTCCTTGGGAGAGGACTGAGGTTGCTGTCACTGCCACTGGATAGAGGGCGGGAAGAGCAAGCCTAGTGGCCCCCTAGCGTCCTGTAAACATGCCCAGAATAGAACCCACTCAAACAGCAGCTGTTTCATGAAGCTATCCTAGAAAAGCTCACTTGGCCAAGCCAACTCCTCCCTGTGTGTGATGGGAAAGTGGAAAGAGGCTGGACTTGAAGGTGGGAGGGGGTAACTCAAGGCCAGGTCTGCATCTGAATCTAGAATGCCCTGTGACCTTGAATAAGTTCCTCAATGCCCTCGATCACCATTTTTTCTCATGTCCAAGGTGATGCTTGGTTTTGAGGGTTAAATAAGGAAATACAAATATAGGGCACAGTACAATGTCTGGCCAAGAGCTGGCACATAACACGTGTGAGCTAACTAAAAGAGTGGATGAAAGAATGACCCTCAAATCTCAGGATCAGTCAAAAGTTCAGTTTGGGGCAAGCCAGAGGGTGCTCCAGCAAGCAGCATTTTCAATTCGCTAATCAGGGATTACTTGTCAACTTTCTACCAAAAAAAAGAAGGGAAGAATCTTTCCCTGAGGCATGAGGCTTGGTTGGGGAAGACAGGGGACAAGTGACTGTGGATAGGAAGAAGAAGGAAGGAATAATCCAGAATCTCACTGCCAGAACAAATGAAAAATATCACCCCTCTGCTCAATATCCTTCCATGGCTCCCACTTATCCAGACCTGAATTCTTCACTCAGCATTTAAGACCCTCCCCTTAGCCTGACCCGATTTAACTTCCACCCTATTTATTTCACTCCTGATGCCTATCCCTCACCTCCTCTAGTCTGGTCTTGCCTTCGTGTATGCTGGAAAGCGAACCTCAAAGTCTCTGCAGCTTCTCAGGTGCACTCGGCCCACAAAGATCACTTTTTTCCCCGTTCAGCACTTTGGGGCTGCATTCATTTTTGCTTTTTAGTTATACATCAACTTTCTCATGTCACTTTTCAAATATCAAGCTGAGTCTGTTCAACTAGACTATAAGCTCCACAAGGATAAGATGATGTGATGTGGGTGTGTATTTATATAAATATTTATACATAGATGCTCCTCAACTTAGAATAATTTCAACTCAGGAGGGGTTTATGAGGACATAACCCCATTGTAAGTCGAGAAGCATACTGAATGCCTATTGCATTCACACCCTTGTAAAGTCAACAAATTGTAAGTTAAACCACTGTTGTAGGGAACGGTCTGTATTCCAAAATATAGACTGGCCAGGCATGGTGGCTCACACCTATAATTCCAACATTTTGGGAGGCCGAGGCAGGAGGGGTACTTAAGCCCAAAAGTTTGAGACCAGCCCTGGGTAACATGGTGAGACTCTCTCTCCACAAAAATAAAACAATTAGGGCACGGTGGCCTGTGCCTGTGGTCCTAGCTACTTGGGAGGCTAAGGTGGGAGGATCACTTGAATCCAGGAGGTCGAAGCTGCAGTGAGCTGTGATTGCACCACTGCACTCCAGCCTGGGCAACAGAGTGAGACCCTGTCTCAAAAAAAAAAAAAAAAGATCTATTTATCCACCTATCTATAACTATATATCCATGTCCAGATCTATAAATCTATAGGTATAGACTATACGTAGATATAAGTTATAGATAAAGAAATAGAGAGACAATGAGCATGAAAACAATCCCGCCTGCCCCTGTGGACACGCCTTCGAACATGACTTTGTTTGGCTGCACCCATCAAGTACTGCAGTCTATTTCCCCTTTCCTTGAATCTCGGCTGGCCCTGGGACTTGCTTTCACAACCAGAAATGACAACTAGAATGTGGCAGAGGTGGCATTGTGTGTCTTCCTAGTCCAGGTCTCAACAGGACCTGCAGCTTCCACTCTTCTCCTAAATCAGAACTCTTCCACTGCCGTGTGATGAAGGCTGGGCTGGCCTTGAGGATGGGAGATCATGACGGGGAGAGGCATGGAAAACAGTCAACACCAAGCACCAGATGCATCCATGAGGCCACCTTAGACCAAGGGGCCCAGCTGAGCCACGCCAGGGTTACACCCATGTTAGTGACCACTGGAGAAAGTATCCCCCATGGCACCATCTGCTCACCTTCTGTTTCCTGCAGGGATCTTTGTCCAAAGCTGAGCCGTGCCCAGAGTGGGGAACTGCTGTCTTGTGAGAAAATAAAATGGTTGTTGTTTGAAGCTACCAAGCTTTGAGGGTGGTTGGTACAAAGAAAAGATTATCATACATGTGTAGGCATATTTGTGTGTTATGTGTATGTGTGTGTGCATAATTGAGTATGTGCATATTAGCATTAGGATTAATGAAGTGAACAACTGAAGCAGTGAATGAGTTCAAAGCTTTAATATACTCGACTTTTAGATTTTTGCTTTCTGAGCCATTTGGCATAGAATTTGGTGAAGTTGACTTTATTCTTTCTTTTCTCTCAACAAGAGAGAAAATTAAGGAACTGAAAGAAACTCACATAGTGCTTAGCAATGTCAAGAATTTAGAGGAATACCCACTCTGCTAGTTTTTCTTGGATGCACCAAAATAAAAGTAAATAATCAGAGTTGTTGACAAGAATGTCTTAACTTGACGGGGTGCAGTGGCTCACACCTGTAATCCCTCTACTTTGGGAGGCTGAGGCAAGAGGATCACTTGAGACCAGAAGTCTGAGACCTGCCCCGGCAACATAGTGAGACTCCATCTCCACAAAAATAGAAAAATTAGCTGGGCATGGCAAGCCTGTAGTCCCAATCACTCGGAAGGCCAAGGTGGGAGGATCACTTGAGCCTGGGAGGTTGTGACTGCAGTGAGCTGTGATCACACCACCGCACTCTAGCCTGGGTGACTACAGAACGAGACCCTATCTCAAAAACACATATATGTATGTGTGATGTGTGTATACACACACACAGACACACACACACATACATATATATATATCCACACTCTTTTGACTATGGATGGTGAGTGCCTCTGGGGCAGAAAATCGGACTCAGAGAAGGGAGATGAGACGACTGGATCACACTGTAAGGCAAGAAAGCCAGAGATGGAACAAAGGCACCACTGTTGCATTTTGGAGACTGGCCTGGGACATCTGGGCCACACTGGGTCCCATGTGCCTGATGGGTCTCAAGTGACCTGGCTAGCACACTTCAGCTAGAATTCACAGGAGATGATGTTTTGTGAGATGATCCTGAGTCGGCCTCAGAAATAGCTATGGAAAAAGACGACTTCACCTTGATGTGAGTCTGACTGGAAAGAGCAAGGCACAATCATATCTGTTCTCTCTGCACTTCATCTATGGCCAGCACTTTCCTGATGACCGTCATGACCAGCCATTATGGAGGGTCCATCTTCCCAGCCACCTTACACTGCAGGCATTAGGTCTCTCACAGTCTCATTTAAACTGGAAGAAAGCAGGGCCCAGACTGCTGAGTTAAATTGCCCAATGTCTCATAGTGAGAAAGTTCAAGAACTAAACCAGGCTGGGCGCGGTGATTCACACCTGTAAACCCCGCACTTTGGGAGGCCGAGACAGGTGGATCACTTGAGCTCAGGAGTTCGCGACCAGCCTGGCCAACATGGTGAAACCCCATCTCTACGAAAATACAAAAATTAGCCGGGTGTGGTGGTGCACGCCTGTAATCCCAGCTACTCGGGAGGCTGAGGCAGGAGAATCACTTCAGTCTGGGAGGTGGAGGTTGTAGTGAGTCGAGATTATACCACTGCACTCCAGCCTGGGTAACAGAGTGAGACCCCGCTAAAAAAAAAAAAAAAAAAAAATCTGCTTCCCAAACTCCCAGCCCTTTTCACCACCTCTGGCACCATCTTCCATATGGGATCTGCCAGGATCTTCTTCTGAAGCTGAGGACGAGGGAGGGAAGGACTTTGCACAAAAGACTGCACAAGGCACATGGGCCTGTTGTGAAAACTAAGCCAGCTGGGAGCAAGGCCATCCTCATATAGCTGCTTGCCATTCACCTTGGATAAGACCTGCTTTGGTTCCACTTCCTCTCAAATGCTTTTCCACTAGAAAATTGAGACATTGTATAACTGCAGTGAATAAAGATACAGAAAGAGCTATAGAAGCTTGGAGTTTCTATCTGAAGCCTCGTAAGATACTGCTCATTTCCATCTGTCTTCCCAAACTAAAAGCAGCCAGATGACCGCTACATATCAGGCATTTCTAAAACTGAGCATAAGACATGGTCCCCACTGTAAAGGAGCTTAACCTCTAGTCACACAAATACACACAAAACTAACAATGCTGAGCTTTGCGGTACCGACTTAATGCAACAAGAATAAGAAAAGAAAGATCCCGGCCTGGTGCAGTGGCTCACACCTGTAATCCCAGCACTTTGGGAGGC
>NW_012114977.1:1447548-1467217 GCF_000951035.1 Colobus angolensis palliatus | reverse complement strand
AAGAAAGGAGGGAGGGAGGAAGGGAGGGAAAGAAGGAGGAAAGGAAGGAAGGAAGGAGAGAGAAAGAAAAAGAGAAGGAAGGAAAGACAAAAAGATCCTTAAGGAAAAAGATTTTTTTTTTTTCTTCAGCTGGAGTCTCACTCTGTCACCCAGTTAAGGAGAAAGAATATTTTACAAAACACAGGGAATTTGAGCTGGGTCTTGAAGGAAAATGTGTTTGGGCCAGAGAACGAAAGGTTGTTCTGGCAGTGGGAACAGCATGGGCAAAGACTGGGTGGGAGGGATGAGTGCCTTCTGCAGAGGACAGTGAGGACCACTCCGGGGACTGGGAGGCGGAGAACCGAAGAGCCCCATAGTGAGCTGGAAAGCCGGAGGTCAGTGAAAGGGAGACATCTGCTAACCCAGCCCCATCCATCCCACTTTCCAAAAGACAGAGGCACGTCCCTCTACCCACGCAAGACCCACAGACAGACGTATGCATGCGCGTCCCCTACTCTGCGTTTGCTCCTATCAGAAACCAGCCTGCGAGATGATTGTGAATTCCAGAGGAGGGTGGGAAGGGCCAGGATAGCAGATTGCAGAGGCTCTAATTACATATCTTTGAGGTGGAAATTTAGTAAAACCACACACTTGGAACAACATAAAAGTGCATAAAACAGCCTCATCCGTTCATTATGCAAAGGAATTGCTCATTTATGGAGTTCGGATTACAGTACAGAGCTTATAAAGCAGAAAGATGGTGCTTTATAGAATCCATAAGCAGCAGCATGCTGGCTTCACGGAGGCACACCTGTTGAAGGCAGCCTAACCAAGGCGCCCAGTGGCTCCCCATCCACCGAGGGGTGGCCCCACAGTGCCACTGCCACCCCTTCCTCCAGGAGTGATGAGAAAGGGCAAAATTCAAGAGAGGCTTGCGGAGAGGACAACTGCCTATCACAGTTCTGGGATCACAGGGAAAGGGGTCTGAAGAGCCATTTATGATGAGAAAAATTAATGTAAATGTTGGGGTCATATTGGGGGGCAAAGGACTTAGAAAACTATGATAAGGTCAGGTGTGGTGGTTCTTGCCTGTAATCCTAGCACTTTGGGAGGCTGAGATGAGGGGATTGCTCGAGGCCAGGAGTTTAAGACATTCCTGGGCAACATAGCAAGACCCCATTTCTACAAAAAAATTAAAAATTAGTCAGGCATCGCAGTGCACACCTGCAGTCCCAGCCACTCAGGAGGCTAAGGCAGGAGGATCGCTTGAGCCAGGAGATTGAGGCTGCAGTGAGTTGTGATCATGACACGCACTCCAGAGCCTGGGTAACAGAGGAAGACCCTATTTAAAAAAAGAAAAAAAGAAAAAAAAAAGAATAGAAAGAAAAAGAAGGAAAGAAACTATCGGAGACCAGGATCACCTATTGAAGGGGGAGAAAAAAAAAACAAAACCTGAATCTAATTTGCCTTAATTTTTACATGTTATTACCTATTTTCCTTTTCCTTCATATTAAAATTTCTTTAGAAATTATTGAGTCCCTAAAAGAGCCTTTCCCAAAGTGTGGCCTTATGAAACACTAGTTTACAAGAGGAAAACCGTTCAGTGATCAAATACATTGAGGAAATTTCAAATTACATGTAACCTTCTCAGAATTTATAGTGAACCTCATTAACATGGTAACGGCTCTGAGAGGTCCTGTAATAAAGAAACTTAAATTTGATTAACTTGGTATTTCTAAAATTTAAGTAATAAAAAAGTCTAGGGTTTTGCTTTTATTTGCAAAACATCTATTATCATCTGGAGGAACGAGTGATTTTCTCAAACAGGCTTTGGGAAATAATGATTTTTGTTTGGCTGTTTTTTCAGTTTCTGTCTTTGGAAGTAAATTTTGGAAACCCTCCAGTCATTCAAGACCTATTGCTTGATCCTTTTGTTTTAGTCCAGCACGTGGAGTACTGTCCTAATCGCTTATATAAGGTTGTATTATTTACTCATAAGGAGACTTGATTACCAGGTTTCTAGGTGGAACCAGGGGACTCTGCAAACTCAGGCTTTCTGGGACTTGGAAAGTCATGTCCTGGTGCCCAGAGAGGGAAATGAATCAGGGTGCTCTGGTCAGTGGCACTCAGCCATACCTGAGTACCAAAGGGAAGATGCATGAGAGTGGCATGTTGAAAACAATGGTAGGGCTGGGCACGGTGGCTCATGCTGTAAACCCAGCACTTTGGGAGGCCAAGGCCAGTGAATCACAAGGTGAGGAGATCGAGACCAACCTGGCTAACACGGTGAAATCCCATCTCTACTAAAAATACAAAAAATTAGCCAAGCGTGGTGGCACAGCCTGTAATCCCAGCTACCCGGAAGGCTGAGGCAGGAGAATCACTTGAACCCAGGAGGCGGAGGATGCAGTGAGCTGAGATTGCGCCACTGCATTCCAGCCTGGGTGACAGTGCCAGACTCCATCTCAAAAAAAAAACAAAAACAGTAAGCCTGGAGACAGCCCCAAAGCCCATCAACAGACAAACATATAAACAAACTGTGGTATATCCACACAATGGAATGCCACTCCTAAACTAAAAAAGAATAAACTGTCAGTACCGACACCACCAGGAATAAATTTCAAAATGACTATGCTGAGTAAAATACTCCAGACAACAGCAACAAAAAGAATACAGATCATATGATTCATGTATATAAAACTCTGAGAAATGCAAACTAGGCCAGGTACAGTGGCACTTTGGGAGGCCCAGGAGGGAGGATCACTTGAGCTGAGGAGTTCGAGACCAGCCTAGGCAACATAATGAGATCCCATCTCTCAAAAAAAAATTTTTTTTTTAGACGGTGTCTTGCTCTGTCACCCAGGCTGGAGTGGAGTGACGCAATTTTGGCTCACTGCAACCTCTGCCTCCCGGGTTCAAGCAATTCTTGTGCCTCAGCCTCCTGGGTAGCTGGGATTACTGGCGTTTGCCACCACACCCGGCTAATTTTTGTATTTTTTTAGTAGAGACGGGGTTTCACCATGCCGGCCAAGCTGGTCTCGAGCTCCCAACCTCAAATGATCCCCCTGCGTTAACCTCCCAAAGTACTGGGATTACAGGTGTGAGCCACTGCATCTGGCCAAAAAATTTGTTTTAATTAGCCAGGTGTGGTGGTGAGGACCTGCACTTCCAGCTACTTGAGGCTGAAGTGGTGGGGTCGCTAGAGCCCAGGAGGTCGAGGCTGCCGTGAGCCATGATCACGCTACTGCACTCTAGCCTGGGTGACAGAGCGAGACCCTGTCTCAAATAAAAACTAAAAATAAAAAAGCAAACTAAAGTAATCTGCAGTGACAGAAAGCACATCAGTGGTTGCCTGGGGATGGGAGTAAAGGGAGAGAAAAATTCTAAATGGACACTAGGAAGTCTTTAGGGGTGGATGATGAAACTGTCTGGCACCTCACTTATGGTGATAGTTTCATGGTTGCATACGTAAGTCAAAACATTAGATGGTGCTTTAATGTCGTACCACCATTACATGGCATATTATGGGTGCCATTTATTATCTATAAGCAGTATCTCAAAAAAATGCCGAAAATAAAAGTGGAAATTTTTCTCTGAAAAAGAAGGATGGGAAATTGTGCCTGGCTTGCCTCTCATTAATGATTTCTAAATTACCAGGCTTTGTAAGCAAGTGAATGTGCTCTACACCTCGATGGGCTCCATTTCTAGGCATTGTCTTCTGTATCCTCTTCTCAACCATGTAGGGAGAGATAACTATTCATCTTTGTTTATTTTCTCATCGAAGGAAAGGACTTGAAAGAATTTCATCTGATTCCTAGAAATTATAAGGATGCAGAAGATGGAAGCTTTCCATTTTTCATTGGCTTTTCTTGGATCGTGAAGTTCTGCCAAAGCTTGTGTGGTCTAGGGGACTAGCAAAGCTGGATCTCTCCGTCCAAGCCTGGGCTCATCCTCACTGCTGTATGTCATTGACGTGGTCATTTCCTCTCTCTATGTCTTTAGAGAATCACACACTTCAGAGATGTAATCGTTTGTGGTTTTTGTTTGTTTATTTTTTTAAGAGACAGGATCTGGCTATGTTGCCCAGGCTGGTCTCAAACTCCTAGCCTCAAACAATTCTCCTACCTCAACTTCCTGAACAGCTGGGATTGCAGGTGTGAGCCACTGCAACCTGGCTGTAAGAGATTTAAAGGATTAAAGAACACCTCTCTTTGAGGAAACTGAGGCAAGAAAAGAGTTTCTTCATTCTTAAAATGAAAAGGAGGGCAAGTTCCTTCTTATTCTGAGCTTTTATGATTCTTCAAATTTTTCTGAGCTGGTGAGAATGGCAGGTGAGGGCTTTAAATGAAGAAATACAAGTTTGAGGGACGAGGAAATATGGAGACAAAAAAAGAGAGAATTGGCTACATTGAATGTTAAGAGCCTAGTTTTCTGGTGCTTTGTTTTTGTTTTTGTTTTTTGAGGCAGGGTCTGGCTCTGTCGCCCAGGCTGGAGTGCAGTAATGCAGTCTCGGCTCGCTACAACCTCCACCTCCCAGGTTCAAACAATTCTCCCACCTCAGGCTCCTCAGTAGCTGGAACTACTGGCATACTCCACCATACCCAGTTAATTTTTGATGCTTTTGGTAGAGATGGACTTTCACCATGTTGGCCAGGCTGGTCTAGAACTCCTGACCTCAGGTGATCTGCCCACCTCGGCTTCCTAAGGTGCTGGGATTACAGGTGTGAGCCACCACTGCTGGCTGAGTCTGGTCTTGGAAGTTAGTCAGCTTCATCCCTGGATGTATCTCTGGTCAGTCATCTGACTGAGCTAATTTACAGCTCTGAGTCTCATCTGCAAGCTGGAGTTCTTAGGAACTACCATAGTTACTCTCAGGAGTAAAGTTTGTTTAATTTGTAAAAATTTCCAGCACAACGTCCAGCCTACAGAAGGTCCTGCCTTCTATATCCGCTTCTAGACCATATGGGCAGAGATAACTATTCATCTTTGTTTATTTTCTCATCGAAGGAAAGGACTTGAAAGGATCTCGTCTGAAATTCAAAACATTCGTTCCTTCCTCCCCTTCCAGAGACAAATTGCTTATGAAACATTTTGCCCTATAAATTCACTGACAAATACAAGACCAAAGAACCCCAAATCCTCAGACTTGATTCAGTGGCAAAACCTAATCCCTCTCCAAATGACAAGGCTCCGAGACCTCAATTGTTGCTTAACTGAGCCACTTATCACCTCAGTCACTTATGACTGAGCCTCGGTTACCCACTGCCTATGAGAGTGGCCCCACAAAGGAAGCAGGCCCTTCTCCCTTCACCCTGCGGCTCTTCATTCCCTCCCACCTTTCCAGACTCAGGAAGTGCTGCATCTGCGACTTCCACCTCTGTTTCCACCACCCCACCTCATCTTCCACCTGACTTCCTTTCCTTCCTTTCCCTCTGTGCTTTTTAGGGGACAGGCCAAGTCTAAAGCACCTTCAGAGATCAAGGTGGTGAAAGTAGGTGGATAATGTTAAATGAGGAGACAGGGCTTTCTGTGTCCCAGTAAGTTAAGAATAGCAGAGCTGGAAGCCTTCTTAGGGTCTATATTATTTCCCTGTGCCTACTGAAACAAAGTACTAACAACTGGGTGACTTAATATAACAAGAATTTATTCTCTAACTGTTCTGGAGGCCAGAAGTCCAAAATCAAGGTATCAGGAGGGACTTGTTCTATCCGAAAGCTCTAGGAGGCCATACCTTCTTGCCTCTTCCAGCTTCTGGTAGTTGGGAATCCTTGGTGTCCCTTGGCTATAGACCCATCACTCCAGTCTCTGCCTCTGTCATCACATGGCATTCGCCCTGTGTGTCTTTCTGTCTCTGAATTTCTATGTGTCCTTTTCTTCTAAAGACACCAGTCATAGTGGATTGTGACTCACTCCAATCCAATATGAACCCATCTTCACTTGATTACATCTGCAAGGACCCTATTTCCAAATAAGAACACATTCTGAGGTTTTGGATGGACATGCATTTTGCCAGGACATCCTTTAACCCTTTAACCCAGTGCAGACTCCTCCATGTTTAATTCACCTGAGGACAGTAAGCCCTAAAGATTAAGTGAGTTGGCCGGGCACAGTGGCTCACATCTGTAATCTCCCAGCACTTTGGGAGGCTGAGGTGGGTGGATCATTTGAAGTCAGGAGTTCGAGACCAGCCTGACCAACATGGTAAAACCTCCTCTCGACAAAAAATACAAAATTAGCTGGGCATGGTGGCATACACCTGTAATCCCAGCTACTTGGGAGGCTGGGGCAGGAGAATCACTTGAACCCAGGAGGCAGAGGTTGCAGTGAGCCGAGATTGCACCACTACACTCCAGCCTGGGTAAGACACAGCAAGACTTAGTCTCAAAAAAAAAAAAAAAGATTAAGTGACTTGGCCTTTACGTGATCAATTAACGGCAGAGCTAACACTAGAGTTCAGGCCTTTTGCTCCCATATCCAAGGTGATTTTTAGAGCACCAGTTTCTAAAGAGCACAGATTTGACAATAAGCTCAGGGTGGGGGTAAAGCGGTGATTTTTGTTTGGGAAGCTGCCTGTGCTGAACTAGGCTTATAATAGTACTAGCTACTGTTTACCAGGCTTTAGAGGCATAATCTCTAATCTCCACAACAATTTTTACACCCACAGAGCTTCCTACAGGGCAGCCATACTGCCTAGCACTTAAATGTGTACAGTAGTCTCCTCTTATCTTTGGTTCCATTTTTTCCATTTCAGTTACTGCAGAAAACATTTTGTTCCCCATGGGTTCAATGTAGTCATTCACTGTCTGAAAATACTAAAATATTTTGAGAGAGAGAATATATTCACATAACTTTTATTACAGTATATTACTATAATTCTTTTCTTATTAGTTGTTGTTAATCTCTCACTGTGCCTAATTTATAAATTAAACTTTATTATAGCTACATATGTATAGGAAAAAACATAATACATATATAGGGTTCTATACTATTCATGGTCTCAGGCATCCAATGGAGATCTTGGAACATGCCCCCAAAGATAAGGGGCGGCCAGCTGTATTAACCTATTTAGTCCTCCAAATAAGCCAAGGTCTGTCTGAATCCAAAGGGCGTGACCTTCCTCCAGCACCAACCTGCCTTAAATGAGAACTTAGAGTGAAAATGGCACTTTAGGCAAACCCTTCCTGACTCCCTCCAACTGCCTAGGAATAATTTAAAGCTAGAAGAACTTTGAAAATGTCCACCTAGGCCAAGAATGGGATAACCACAAAAGACAGTTGTCTATCCAGAAGCCAGCTGGCAGCCAATTAGCTGGGAACCTCCCAAAGCCAAATCTTTAGATATGCCTACAGATTGAGACAAGGCATGGGCCATTAAGCCCATTCCAGCTGATCGCTGTGGTTTCTGGCCAGGGATGGCCAACAGATGTGCACCAGCAGCCTCCACAGGTCCGTGTGCAGATGTTGGGCAAATCTCCCCAGCATGACGCAGCTCTGAGACAAGGACGGACCCAGAGAGAGAGAGAGAGCAGCTCCAGCTACTCGTGTGAACAGCTCAGATTTTTAAGGCATGCTGGTTGGAACCTCGTGGCACTGGCTCACCACTCATTACATGCTGAGGAACTGCGGGCAGTAATTAAGGATTACCCAATGGCATCAATTAGTGCCAATGAGAGGCTCAGTTGGACGCATTGACTCTCCAAGAGGTAATACAGAGGAGGGGAAGCCATCTCTTACTGGGCATTTGCAGAGAAGAAACACTTGGGGAGGTCATAGGGAACAAAAAAAAAGCAGTGGAATGTCCTTTGCCTCTGCCACTCCCTTTGTAATGATAGTTCTTATTTGAGACAAGGCACATGTGAGCAATTTGGAATCTGGACAAGATTTCTTCTGAGGACACACCCTGTGTTTCTGGACCAGATTTTTTTTTTTTTTTTTTTTTTTTTTTTTTTTTTGAGACGGAGTCTTGCTCTGTCGCCCAGACTGGATTGCAGCGCTGCTATCATAGCTAACTGCAGCCTGGGACTCCTGGGCTCAAGCCATCCTCTTGCTTCAGACTCCCAAGTAGCTGGCACTACAGGTACATGACACCATTATTTAAAAAAAAAAAAAATTGTAGAGACAGGATCTCACTATATTGCCCAGGCTGGTCTTGAACCCCTGGCACCAAGCAATCCTCCTGCCTCAGTCTTCCCAAGTGCTGGGATTACAGGTATGAGCCACCACACCCAGAATGGACCAGATCTTTAGAGGAGTCTGAACTCATTGCCATTCTTGGCTGCTTTGCTCATTAAGAGAATGGATGTGCCCCTTTTCATTTGTAAGGATACTGAGCAAGCAGCAAAGAGCACCAACTCAGAGCCTTGAGACCTGTGGCCCCATGACAGCTCCATCTTGGCCTTGCTACATGACTTTGGATAAACCAACAGCCCAACCCATGGGAAACTGGAAAAGTCATCACAAAACTCTGACAGTGAATGACAGCCTTGGGCCGTGAAGTTTTTTGCAAATCTGGCCAAAGCAATTTACCCAAGTACTCCCAGGAAAACACCCACAGAAGCAATAATGTTCGCAGATGACCTCAGAAGCTTTTTGTGGCCCTCTACCAAGTCCATAGACTCCAAGATTGAACGCACTTGCCCACAGAAGCATGACAGCAGCTGCCCAGGGCTCAGCTAACACACCTTGAGAAAAAACATCTCAATGTCACCAAGCCCATTATCAGCAGACTGAAAGTGAGAAAATGTATTATTTGTTATATCTATCATCATCATCATAAAAGTAATACTGCACATGGTGTAAATATTTTTCACGCAGTGTTTGAGGGTAATCTGCTCCCTCACTGCCGGCAGCACTTTCCTGATCATGTTCTAAACTGTAGCTTGTTCTTCCATATGTTCCCTTCTACTTCCGTCTTTCAGAAATTCACCAGAATCTCTGGGCACAGAGGGCCACCCCTGCTGTTCTCAGCACAGTTACGAATTGATTTCCTTTTTATATCTTTGCTGTCATGTCAGTGGGATTCAGGAGGCAAGGGAGGCAAACATGCAAACTCAGGCTTGAGCCAGAAGTTGCTAATTTCTTTTAGATTATGTAAAGGACTTGTCTTCTCCATCCCAGAAGGCTAGGATGGGAGGCACTGCCTAGGCTTGCTTTTGTAGGTCCCTGTGTGACCATCTACCTCATTGCCCATCAGCACTCCCTGAGTGCCAGCATCCATGCAAGGGCATTGTGGCCCAGGGAAGAAGTAGGAGCAGGACAGGTCTCAGCTGATGCAGCTTCAGCAGGAATGTCATGACTGACAGGGTACCATTCCCGGAAATCTGCATGGCCCTCCTGTGACCAGAGGACCAGTGCTCTCACCTGACGGGCTGCACTGTCTCTGTTCTGTGGACTGGTGTAAGCACTCATTTTATGTTCGGGTATGTGGGTTTGGACCCAAAAGGCAGCACAGCACAGAGGTCAAGAAAGTAGACTCCGAGACACTCACCAGCTGTGTGACTTTGAACAAATTCCCTAAGCTTTCTGTGCCTCAGGGTCACCAACTGTAAAACAGAAACAATAATACTCACGTATGGTTGTATAAGAAATGTGTAGAACAATGGCTAGTAAGCATAGTAAGTGCTCAATAAACGAGAGTTATTTGAGAATGGGGATAACAGGGTGTTATAGACTGAATGTTTGTATTCCCCTAGAATTCATATGTTGAAGCTCTTAACCCCCAGTGTGATGGTATTCGGAGGTGGGACTTTGGAAGGTAATTAGGTTTAGTTGAAGCCATGAGGGTGGGAATGCCATAATAGGATCACTCCGCTTGTAGGGAGAGGAAGAGAGACCAAAACTCACTTTCTCTCCACCATACAAGGCAGTAAGAAGGGAGCTATCTGCAAGCCAGGAAGAACCAAATCTGCGGGCATCTTGATCTTAGCCTTCCCAGTCTTTAGAACTGTGAGCAATAAATGTCTGCTGTTTAAGCCACTTCATCTGTGGTATTTTGTTATAGCAGCCCACGTTGACTGATACAAGGTGGGGTATATTAGTCAGAGTTCCCCAGAGAAACAGAACCAATAGGATATGTGTATTTTAGGGAACTGGCTCCCACAATTGTGTTGGCTGGAAAGTCTGAATTTTGCAGAGCAGGCTGGCAGGCTGGAGATCCAGGGAAGAGTTAAGGTTGTAGGTCAAGTCCAAAAGCGGTCTCCAGGAGGAATTCTCTCTTTCTTGGGAGACCTCGGTCTGTTTTCTCTTAAGGCTTTCAACGGATCGGATGAGGCCCACCACCCTATGGACAGTAATCTGTTTTACTCAAAGTCTGCTGTTTTAAATGTTAACCTCATCTAAAAATTACACTCAGAAGCAACTAGTCTGTTGTTTCACCAATTAACTAGGGACCATAGCATAGCTAAGTTGAGACCTAAGATCAGCCATCACAGCGGGTGACCAAAAGTTCACAGGGCACATAGAGTACACCTCCATGGCAGGCTTGACCTCATTTTAACTTAATTTACCTACTGAAAGGCCCAATCTCCAAATACAGTCACATTCTGAGGTACTAGGGATTTGAACATTTAGATTTGGAAGAGACACAATTCAGCCCCAAACAGGGACCCGCTGGTCTCGAGGGTCTTTCCATATACTTAAAGTGACACAAGGTCCAGCACTGTCTCTGGAGCCAGGGTCCCTGTGTCTAGATCTGCCAAAGATAACTGAAGAGGGCTGCACAGGCCTGTGTCATTAGCACACACAGAACAGCAGGGATTGTCGAAGCCAGATGGCAGACACCTGCTCTGAGGGCAAGTGCAGACCTGGAGCAAGTGTGTCCTGGACGGCATCCAGCAGGCTTCCCTGCAGGCCCCTCCCATCCTAATCATTATGCTTTCCACTTGGAGCTTTGCCTGCACTTTCTCCTTTGGTTCTTATGGTCACCCATGGAGAAGGCTGGATGAGGATCACCATGCCCATTTCACAGAGCCCTGATGAAAGCTAGAGGCAGCACAACAAATAAGGACAGAGTCTGGACTAGAACTTAGCTTTTTTGACTCCTGCTTCAGGGCGCTTTACCACTATACCAAGCTTTTCTCAAAGCCCACACACTGGGTCACACTGTGATGTCCCCTTTGGCAAGGCGACCAAAGGAATGAAGAAGTAGGATATTATGATCTCAAGTAAGTCAGCTCAGCCATCTGAGCCTTGGTTTGTTGATATGCAAAATGACACAAGGAGGCCAGAGGTTTCTAAATGATGGAAACCTCATCTTTTCCCTCTATATTAAGATATCCCCGACCCAGCCTGTCATGTAGAAAGCATTCAGCAAATGCTTGTTGAACTGAATAGGTGATAGAGGGCTGCATTAGTCTGCTTGGGATGCCATAAGAAAGTATGTGACTGGGTGCCTTCAACAACAGAATGGACACTCTCACAATTCTGGAGGCTGGAAGTCCAAGACTGAGGTGTTAGTAGGATTGGTTTCTTCTGAGGTCCCTCTCTCTCCTTGGCTTGCAGATGGCCGTCTTCTCCCTTTGCCTTCCCATAGTCTTCCGTCTGGTGTGTATCCTTACCCTAATTTTCCCTTCTTAGAAGGGCATCAGGCATCTTGGATTAGGGCCTGCCCTGCTGACCACATTTTAACTTAATTACCTACTTAAAGGCCCAGTATCCAAATACAGTCACATTCTGAGGTACTAGGGATTAGAACACATAGATTTGAAAGGGACACAGTTCAGCCCCAAACAGGGACCCACTGGTCTCAAGGGTCTTTCCAGCTCTGACATTTGATTTCTCTGATGGTGAATAAGGAACTCTGGCTAGGCCTTTCTCCCTCTAACAAACAGTTCCTGGTGACAATGAGCCGATTGGAGTATTGCAGATACAGATTGGTGTCAGTTTCCAGACACGGCTGGATTGGGCCTGGGTGGTGTGACTGGGTAGTGCATCCATACCGTGGAGCAATCCTCAGTGATAGCTTTGGATTTGTGTCCCCACCCAAATCTCATGTTAAACTGTAATCCCCAGTGTTGGAGGAGGGGCCTGATGAGAGGTGACCAGGTTCATGGGGGTGGATCTCCCCCTTGCTGTTCTCATGATAATGAGTTCTCATGAGATCTGGTTCTTTAAAAGTGTGTAGCACCTCCCCCTTCTCTCTCTTCCTCCTTCTCCGGCCGTGAAGGACGTGTCTGCTTCACCTTCACCTTCCACCATGATTGTAAGTTTCCTGAGGCCTTCCCAGCCATGTGAATCTGTGAGTCAATTAAACCTCTTTTCTTTATAAATTACCTAGTCCCAAGTAGTTCTTTATACCAATGCAAGAACAGATTAATACACTAAGCTATCACAAGGAATGAAATACTCATGTGCACCACAATTTGGATGGATCTCAAAGGGATGTGCTGTTCTTTGTCAGTAGCAATCACAGTAAGGATGATACAGACACAAATTTAATGGACATTAAACTTTTACCAATTAAATGGATATGTTGTTTGCTTTCACTTTTTATTATAAATAGAAAATTATTTTCTAAAATTATTTGAATTGTCATTGTTTTCTAAAATTTAAATATTTGAATTGTCAAAGTAATATATTGAGTGAGGGAAGCCGACCAAAAAAAAACCACATACCCTATAATTCTGTTTCTTTTTTTGTTTTGCTTTGTTTTTGTTTGTTTGTTTTTAGAGATAGGGTCTTACTCTGTCATCCAGGCTGGACTGCAATGGCATAATCACAGCTCACTGCAGCCTTAAATTCCTAGGCTCAAGCAATCCTCCTGCCTCAGCCTCCCAAGTAGCTAGGACTACAGGTGTGCACCACCATGCCCAGCTAAATTTTTATTTATTTTTTGTAGAGATTAGCTCTATTTTGCCCAAGCTGGTCTTGAATTCCTAGCCTCAAGGAATCCTTCCAACTTGGCCTCCCAAAGTGCTCGGATTACAGGCATGAATCACCATGCCAGGCATGTATGATTTCCTATACATACATCCTAGAAACTGCCAACCAATCTAGAGAGATGAAAAGCAGGTGGGTGGTCACCTGGGGAGGAGGACGTAGGAGGGATGGGCGGAGGGTCACCAAACTGCATGACGAAGCTTCGGCGGTGATGGACATGGTCACAGTTGTGATTGTAGTAATGGTTTCACAGGTGTATGCATGTGTCAAAACATATGGAAGAACACACTTTAAACATGTTAATTATACCTAAACATGTTAATTGCACCTGACACTTTTCAAAAGAAGACATTTATGCAGCCAACAAACATATGAAAAAAAAGCTCATCATCACTGGTCATTAGAGAAATGCAAATCAAAACCACACTGAAATATCATCTCATGCCAGTTAGAATGGCGATCATTAAAAAGTCAGGAAACAACAGATGCTGGAGAGAATGTGGAGAAATAGGAACGCTTTCACACTGTTGGTAGCAGTGTAAATTAGTTCAACCATTGTGGAAGACAGTGTAGCAATTCCTCAAGTATCTAGAACCAGAAATACCATCTGATCCAGTCATCACATTACTGGGTATATACCCAAATGATTATAAATCATTCTACTATGAAGACACATGCACACGTATGTTTACTGCAGCACTATCCACAATAGCAAAGACTTGGAACCAACCCAAATGTCCATCAGTAATAGACTGGATAAAGAAAATGTGGCACATATACATGATGGAATACTGTGCAGCCATAAAGAATGAGTTCATGTCCTTTGCTTTGCAGGGACATGGACGAAGCTGGAAAACATCATTCTCAGCAAACTAACACAGGAACAGAAAACCAAACACTGCATGTTCTCGCTCATAAATGGGAGTTGAACAATGAGAATATATGAGCGCAGGGAAGGGAACATCACACACTAAGGCCTGTCAGGGAGTGGGGGGCAAGGGAAGGGATAGCATTAGGAGAAATACCTAATGTAGATGACAGGTTGATGGGTGCAGCAAACCACCATGGCATATGTATACCTATGTAACAAACCTGCACGTTCTGCCCATGTATCCCAGAACTCAATTTAAAAAGAGAGGAAGAGAGATGAAAATCATCACACACACAAAAAAAGGAACGTCTGGAGGAAGGGCAATTAATTTATCAGGTGACAAGTCTTACAACTCAAGTCCTGCTGAGAGGAATGCCAGACAGATAAACAATTTGCCAGTAGATCACTGAGAGGTTCCTGACACCCAGGAGGCACAGGTGACTGAGGAGGGGCAGCAAGCAGGCAGAGCGGAAAAAGTCTACACACAGAGCACCTGCGAACCAGCTTCCTCCCTGCCCCATCCGCAGGGGTGCCTGGTCCTCCAAAATTGGACTAAGGACAAAATGACCAAGCCTGAAGTCCCCCGGGGCTGGACTCAGGTATCTGGACTGAGGAAAATCCCTTTAACACCCACTGTCCTTTCCTCCATGACACTCATTCCTCCATGACAGCTGAATACGACCCCTAAACCAGCTCATCTGCTTCAAATACGGGCTCCAGTTATGACCAGGAGAAAGTGTCTTAACATGCGTGCTCTGAGTCCTCCACAAAGTAGGTACAGTAATACGAATAGCTCCTGGCTACAGAACTTTGGTGACATCCACTTAGAGCATTGCCTGGCACCTTGGAAGGATCTGTAGCTGCCGGCACTTCTGTCTTAACAGATCTACGCAGAGAAGACGACTTTTACATTTGTTTTTCTTTTCAGTCCCATTGAACTGCATGTTCTCTGGTAGGTCTTCCGACTATGGGGTTTCTTTGTGTCTGTCCTCAGGATACTCCTAGCTTCTGAGTTTAAACCTATGTTCCAAGCAGTCTCCTGAACTCCATGGAAATGACGTCTCAAAGAACTGGAAATTGACTTTCTCTCTCCCCTTCTCTCCTTTTACCACTATCCCTGCCAAGTTCTTCCCACAACCATCGCTCCAACCCACAGCTCCCGCACCATAACCCACTGAGGGTAGGATTCCCATCCCCAGACACCTGGGGAGAGGGCAGGGCAGCTGGCTCTGCTGGGTGCACTTCTCAGTTTCTTCTCATCAGCATATCTGATGTCCAATTGTATTTTGAGTACTTCACTTTCATGCAGTTCATTATTTAGTTTTAACCTACAAGATTTGCAGGAAGATCTTTGTTTTCATGAAACCCACTATCATCTGCAAATTAGAAACAGTTGCTGTCAAGGACTCAGATCTGAATGTGAGTGCAGGATGTTACCTTTTACGTTCAACAGGGTGTGATGGTTGGTCAAGGGGGTTAGCGATTGCCTTTCACGAAACTGTAAACACCACCCCTCTGTCTAGCAAATGGCCCAGTTCTAGCTTATGTGGCTGGTGGGTGGGGAGAGGAAAGAGAAAAGGGAAGAGGAGGAGGTGATGCCCCATGATGGGTCCCCAGCAAACTTTTCCCTCGGCCCTCACCCCACCCCATCCCAATGCTCTTCCTCCTGATGACACAGGATTGTTAATTTTGGGAATATGTGAGAGGGAGGGGCTGAATTGTTGTGAGGTGGGTAAGATGCTTGCATCATACTGCTTGGGTTTGAATCCTGTTTCTGCTCCTTAGTAGTGATTGACCTTAGCTAAGATACTTGACTTCCCTGGGCGTCAGTTTTCTCATTGTAAAATGGTGCCATGAATAGTACCTGTCTCACAAAATTATTATAAAGTGTACTTGGGATAAATTATCTAGTCCAAACTTTTAAATTTGGGGACTGGTTGGAGAGTCTAAGCAGTGAGAGAGAAAGAGAGAGAGAGAGAGAGAGAGAGAGAGAGAGAGAGAGAGAGAGAGAGAAGCACAGAGAGAGAGAGATCACTTACCCGAGAGCAAAGGGCTAATTGTAGCTTGGGGACTAAATCCAAATCTCCAGGCTCCCAGTTCAAAACATGTCCCCCGACCAGAGCATGAATGGCCCTAAGCACACTCTATTAAAATGCAAATGTTTCCCAGGAGGTCTAACTCCAAGTTATTAGCACCTTAATGTGAGGGATGTGAATTGGGTTAACATGCTTCTTTTTTCTTTTAATTGAACTCGATCTGGTTCAAAACGAGTACAGAAGGGGAGTGGGAGGGGGACATTAAGCCCGTGATTTTGGCAGGGCTTTCATACTGCATCTTGCCTCAGGAAAAAGACATCCCCTTGCCCATTATCAGGGAATAAGGTGGAGATTCAGGCTCCAGGATCAGGCACACAATGAAAAGCACTGCTCCCGAATATTTGGCATCTGAGAAAGAAACTGGGATCCAAAACTGGAGTTTTAGGTGACCCTGGGTGTTGACCAAGCAGAAGGAGACAGAGACCACTCCAGAGTCCCCAGCAGTTGTCCTGGAAGTGAGATGGCATGGGCAAGACAAGGTGTGAATTCTCCACTCACTCACTCACTCATTCATTTAGCCACAAACTGTGATTGTCAGAGGCATGTAACCCAGGGCAACTCCATCTTAAGTAGGGGCTGGGTAAAATGAGTCTGAGACCTACCGGGCTGCACTCCCAGACAGTTAAGGCACGCTAAGTCCCAGGATGAGCTAGGAGGTTGACACAAGATACAGGTCATAGAGACCTTGCTGATGAAACAGTCTGCAGTAAAGAAGCTGGCCAAGGCCGGGCGCGGTGGCTCAAGCCTGTAATCCCAGCACTTTGGGAGGCCGAGACGGGCGGATCACGAGGTCAGGAGATCAAGACCATCCTGGCTAACACGGTGAAACCCCGTCTCTACTAAAAAAAAAAAAATACAAAAAACTAGCTGGGCGAGGTGGCGGGCGCCTGTAGTCCCAGCTACTCGGGAGGCTGAGGCAGGAGAATGGCGTAAACTCGGGAGGCGGAGCTTGCAGTGAGCTGAGATCCGGCCACTGCACTACAGCCCGGGTGACAAAAGAAGCTGGCCAAAACCAACCAAAACCAAGATGGCGACAAGAGTGACCTCTGGTCGTCCTTACCGCCACACCACCACCAGTGCCATGACAGTTTACAAATGCCATGGCAATGTCAGGAAGTTACCCTATATGGTTTAAAAGGGGGAGGCATGAATAATCCTCCCCTTATTTGGCATATAATCAAGAAGTAACTACAAAAATGAGCAACCAGCAGCCCTCAGTGCTGCTCTCTCCATGGAGGAGCCATTCTTATATCCTTCCACTTTCTTAATAAACTTGCTTTCACTTTACTCTGTGGACTCACCCTGAATTCTTTCTTGGGTGAGATCCAAGAACCCTCTCTCGGGGTCTGGATTGGGACCCCTTTCCTGTAACGTAAGCATCTGCTCTATGCTGGAGATGAATGGCAGTCCCAGACCTCAGGAAATGGACGCTCTTATAATCCTTAAGAACCGGCAGTCTTGTGAGCTGCTAACAGTGGAAGTGATGTCTAATTCAGGCATTGAACCCTCAACCCAACAACCAAGAGGTAGCCCCAAAAAACCAGTGGCAATCCTGTGGTCCCCTCCTTCAAGGAAGGTGAGGCTACAGTTAAGTCATTGAAATTCCTCAGTTTCCCGGCTCCTTTGAGAGAAAAAACAAGCTAAAATACAAATAGCTTGTTTTCTGGTTTTCTTCTGAATTAAACCTTCCAGATTTAGACCTGCTTCTCTGAGATCCTTACGTAGGGAACAGTGGACTACAGAAAATACAAGAAGGGAAATATCTTGTCAAAGAGGGGATGCCATCTTTTCATTATTCAACTCATATTTGCAAGGACTTACTATGGCTTTAAAATAATATCTCATTTGATCCTCATGAATTCTATGAAAGATAAAGATCACAAAGGGTGTGTTTGTTACCCAAGGCCTATATAAGGGGCCGAACTGGGAATTGAAGCCAGCTCAAGCTGGTCCGAAAGCACAGGCTCTTCCTGTGTGTGGCTTCACACTGCCTCTCCATGGCACCCCTCAGTCCCCCACGCATTTGTTCCTTCAACCCCTCACTACTCAAATGCATTCTCTACACAATTTGCCCCGCCCTGCAATAGTGGTCCCCACTCATCTTGTAGAGTGAACAAATCATCCAGCATCCCTACTAAATCATCTCTGTTTAAGAAAAAATTCCTCAAACTGGCCAAGCACAGCGGCTCACGCCTATAATCCCAGCACTTCGGGAAGCCGAGGCGGGCGGATCACCTAAGGTCAGGAGTTTGAGACCAGCCTGACCAACATGGAGAAACCCATTTCTACTTAAAATACAAAATCAGCCGGGCGTAGTGGTGCATGCCTGTAATCTCAGCTACTCGGGAGGTTGAGACAGGAGAATCACCTGAACCTGGGAGGTAGAGGTTTCAATGAGCCAAGATTGTGCCACTGTACTCCAGCCTGGGCAACAAGAGTGAAACTCCGTCAAAAAAAAAAAGAAGAAGAAGGAAAGAAAAGAAAAGAAAATTCCTCAAACCAAAAGCCACCACGAACTCTGTGATGCTTTAAAATTAAATAATATTTTAATAATCACAACAGTATCTATGCACCTTTGAGAAACAGTCTCATGGGGAATCACGCTCTATTCACCCTGTCTAAAATGCTTCCTGTGCCCAGGCATTAGAAAAATCCCTAGAAATAATTCACCATGAAGTCCCCAGAGGTTGGAACTGGCTGAAGATTCTTTCCATCCCATAATCTCTCTACCCACTGGACCAAGGGAGATCGGGTAGTTGGAAAGTAGGGTGCATCTTTCTTTCTTGTGTATTCCAAGCTAGCATTCTTCCTCCAGCATGGTCAGTGCTACCCTACCCTCTCCTGGCCTGGGGGAGCTCATAGAAGGCCCAAATTTGTTCTGACCATATCTTCTTTTGATAACAGTAAACAACTCAACAGCAAAAACGTATTTTAGTACCTGACAGTCTACACTGCACATTTACCAGTATTTATTCATTTCATGCTCAAATAGACCGCATGGAAGTGGGTGATAAGCCCGTCATTTTTGTCAACAAATAGGCTGGGTGAGATTGAAGCAGCTCGCCAAAGGTTGCTCAGTAGTGAGTGGGAGAACAAGATCTCAAACCCCAGAGGTGAGTGTGACTCCTTCTCTTTCTACCTCCCCAGCCACTCCCTCTCGCCCTCTCCCTTCAATTCCCTCGTAGCTATGACCATGGAAGCTCCCAGGCTGTCCCGGAATAGGCACCCTGCTTGGTAGCACAGGCGAGCAGAGCTGCTTACCTTCACGGCCCACGCGTGGCTTCACTCTCCAGCCCTTTTGATGTCTGAGGTTCCATGCCAGTGTGAAACAATAATCCTATTGGATTGATGGGGGCTGTTCCACTCTTCATTTCCTGCCCCAAGCACCTTCTGGAGGCACAGAACAGCCTTTGTGTGGTGGAAATGACTGCCTCAGAGAGCAAAGCCTGGTGGGAAGAGAGCAAAGCCTGCTGGGAAGAGAGCAGCTGCCAACCTCACTCTGGCCAGCTAAGCCTGAGTCGTGGCTCTCAGAACTTTGCTTTGCAGTGCGCCCCCCGCAAGGCCTTGGACCGCAGCACACAGAGGCTGGGAAGTGCTGACTTCATTCTCTCTGGGCCATCGTCTTCCCCTTCAGGGCTCCCCTTCCAAATGCCCCTCTCACTCATAGCTGAAATGCCACCTGTGGTGTCTAGGGGCTCAGCATCCCAGGGCAGCCGTAGACACTTTATGAACGTACTGATGATGCATCAAGTCCCATCTCTGCAGCAAAGACTCCCCAAGAATGCACCAACACTCATCATAGTCTTCTCTAAACTCTCACTGTGGTTTGGCATCTCGTTTTTTTCTTT
>NW_012114977.1:1419621-1446886 GCF_000951035.1 Colobus angolensis palliatus | reverse complement strand
TGCACTCCAGCCTGGGCGGCAGAGCAAGACTCCATCTCAAAACAAACAAAAAAAAAAAACAAAAAAAAACAACAAAAAAAAAGAGATCAGTTTGCATAAGACCATTTTCCCACACACTTGTTCACCCTAAACTCTCTTCTTATGGGTTCTTCTACGTACAGGCAAAATGAAGCTGTAACTCCAGAGAGACGCCCCTGCCTCCCAGGACTGTTCCCCACAAAGATCTCAGCAGCAGAGATGGCTGCCCGGCTTTGGCAATTATCCTGGATGCCTTCCAAGCCCCCTAAGTTAATCACAAAACAAACAGCTGCCTAATAAAAAGGTGTCTCTCCTCTTGTACCCAAGATGACTGAGGTTAGGACAGAATTCACACCTTGAGGCCCAAAGCCTGTGGCCCATCTGGTGTTTCTCCCTCCCTCTTCTATACTGAATAGTTTTGGGCAGGAGGTGGCCAGCTGGGCAGGGACCTCTGGAGATCCCTCCCCCTAGACTCACGGAGTGAGAACCCGTGCGCCCCCCCCTCCCCCCCCCCCCCCAACCCCGCACCAATTCAAGGGCTGACGAGGGCCATCTGTGCCTGAACACTGAGAATTAGGCAGGCAGTGCCCCGGGCCTCCAGGGGCCTCCAAGCTGTGAGGAAATTCTGCCAAGCCCCCAGCTCCTCCCCTAGAGCCTCTGACACTAAATATAACCAGCAATTTCCCTGCCTTTCCCCACTGCCTGAACCAGAGATTTCCTACCACTCACCCTGAGGAAATGCAATTGCATTAGTGCAGGAAAGAAGCTTTTGATTGCTGCTTCTACAATTCCTAGAAGCAGGCAGGCGATATGGATGGGGATAGAGGAGAGATGTAAAGGAAGGGTAAGGAGCAGAAACCAGGAATTTATAAGTAAACCCATTGACCTCATAAGTCCATCTGTAAAATATGTGCAGAAAAACCAACTTTAGTGTCATTGTGAAGAATATAAAAGATAATATCTATTTTTAAAATACTGCCTTGATAACTGTTAAACCTGTCCTTTACAGTACACTTTAAATCTGAGGATTTGTTAGGAGTTGTCTATTATTCTACAGACCCCAGATCTTTTTTTTTTTTTTTTTTTCTGAGACACGGTCTCACTCTGTCACCCAGGTTGGAGTGCAGCGGCATGATCCTGGCTCACTGCAGCCTCCACCTCCCTGGGTTCAAGCTATCCTCCCACCTCAGCCTTCTGAGTAGCTGGGACTACAGGTGCATGCCACCACACCTGGGTGATTTTTTTGTATTTTCTGGTGGCGGAGTTTCACCATGTTGCTCAGGCTGGTCTCCAATTCCTTGGTTCAAGTGTTCCACTCATCTCAGCCTCCCAAGCTGCTGAGATTACAGGTGTGAGCCATCATGCCCAGCCCAGGCTTCTTATCTACCCCAATCTAAGAGGAAGGCCTGCAGGTGAATAGAATGGATACATCTTCCTTTGGTTTGGGATCTCCTTGAGAGGTAAAGTTGCTTCCCCGGCTCTGTCCATGGATAAATAGGTTATGCTCATCCTTACCTTGAGGTCCGCCCTCCTGCTGAAATGATCTTCCTTCCACCTGTCCAATGTACCCGTTCGTGAAGTCCCATCTCTGCAGGGAAGACTGTCCCCAAGAGTAGCCCACCCATCATTGATACTCTGCTTCTTCATGCTTCCCTGGGACTCAGCCTCTCATTTAAAAAATCTTGTTTTTTAACTGGACTGTAAGTTCTTGGAGGGCAGAAATCATGCCTTGTTTGTTTATTCATTATTTATTTATTTATTTTATTTTACTTTATTTTTTTGAGACGGAGTCTGGCTCTGTCACCCAGGCTGGAGTGCAGTGGCCGGATCTCAGCTCACTGCAAGCTCCACCTCCCGGGTTTATGCCATTCTCCTGCCTCAGTCTCCCGAGTAGCTGGGACTACAGGCGCCCGCCACCTCACCCGGCTAGTTTTTTGTATTTTTTAGTAGAGACGGGGTTTCACCGGGTTAGCCAGGATGGTCTCGATCTCCTGACCTCATGATCCACCCATCTCGGCCTCCCAAAGTGCTGGGATTACAGGCTTGAGCCACCACGCCCGGCCGCCTTGTTTATTTTTAAGTCTCCTTGTGGTCTAGTGAAAGAACTAGTGTGATATGGCTAGGCTCTACGTCCCCACCCAAATCTCCACTCAAATTGTTATCCCTACGTGTCAAGGGCGGGTCCTGGTGGAGGTGATTGCATGATGGGGGTGGTTTCCCCCATGCTGTTCTCATGAAAGAGTTCTCACGTGATCTGGTTGTTTGATAAGTGTCTGGCACTTTCCCCTTCTCACTGTCTCTCCTGCCACCATATAAGATGGGCCTTGCTTACCCTTCTCCTTCCACCATGATTTTAAGTTTCCTGAGGCTTCCTCAGCCATGTGGAACTATGAGTCAATTAAACCTCTTTTCTTTATAAATCACCCAGTCTCAGGTAGTTCTTGATAGCAATGTGAAAACAGGCTAATATAAACTGTATGTATTTATTGAGGGTCATAGTTTGCATAAGCCATTTTCCTGTACTGTCATGCACCCTAAACTCTCTTGTTGTGGGTTCTTCTATATACAGGCAAAATGAAGCCGTAACTCCAGGGAGATGGGCACAAAGAAGAACTTGTTCTCTTGCTTGAAGATCTGAGGCTTTCTATGTTCATTTATTCGTTTTTTTAATTCCTTAAGAAGACGAGAGTTCCTATACCTGCCAAGTATAATTCATGTGGAAGGAACTCCGGCCAGAGGTGGGCAAGTGCCTGCGAGGCACCATCAGACCTCAAGATAGAACCAACAAATCCTGTGAGGTCATTTGTGTCAACAATGTGTGCTACCTGCTTTTCACACACTCACACTAATAATTCTAAGAGCTTTACGTATTCACACATAAAATCCTTATGACTGTCTTTTGAAGTGGGGACTCTGATGACTTCCAATTTATTGATCATGTAACTGAGGCACAGAGATGTCAAGTCACTTGTCCAGGGTCTCATGCTAGGGAGTTAGAGTCAGGAAGAAAGCCAGGCATTCTGGCTCAGAACCCGTGTGCTTACACACCCCACTGAAATGCTTCTCAATGGGGAGGCATTTCTTCACACAGAGTGTGCGAAGTGGAGGGACACTCAAGAAGGGGAGGACATCACTGAGAAACTCCAGAGCCTGAGTGGGCTGGAGGCAGTTGGAGGGTGCTAGCACCTTGGTCACAGACACTGAAGATGCCCGGGTCCTGCTCTGCCTCTAGCCCCTGTGAGCTCTCTCCTTAAAAGGACATCCTGAGCCTCTCCAGGGAGCTGCCCTTGGGACTTAACAGACACAGGTTTCTTAGGGGCAACCTGGCAGTCCCGTCTGCCTGAGATTAACCAGATCCTGGACACAGGAGTTCGTGATTTCTTGAAAACCTACCCTTTGCATTTCTAATGCAGTTCTTGTAACATCCTGAAAGGCCGCTCCTCCACCTTCAGATCACTAGTGACAACCACAGAGTGTGCTTCCTCAGTCCTGTGGGCACGGGTGGCAATGCACAGGGAAACATCCAGTAGGGACATGAAAGATCATTAGAAGATGCTAGAAGGAGTGGATGCTCATAGCATTTGCTTCCGAGAAAACTGGGGTGGCAGGCAAGGCTTCCACCATCCCTCATGCAGGTAGGGAACCAAGACCCTCGGGGCATTCTTAAAGAGAAGGGCAGAAGCTTACAGCTATGTTTGCAGTAAAGCTTGGTGCAGGTGAGCTGTGTACTAAGACAGCATGAAGACACAGGCCACCACTATTAGTTAAGGCCAAGCCAATGGCAAGGCATGAAATGAACTGGATTCAAGAATAATAGGACCACAGGCAAACTCAGCGAGAGTGGAAATTGCTGACATTGCCCAAACAGATTTTCAAAAGCAAAGACTCTTAGAGAAACCTTCACCAGGTGTTGGTACAATGGTCACTTGTGGAAAATCAGCATTTTATTCATGTAGTCAAAGACGAGCATAAGCCCGGAGGTGGTATAAGCCCTAGCCAGCTTCATGGCCTGTTGATGGAAGATGAGCCCACGGGATAGAAGAACAGGAGAAGTGGGGCTTTCCTGAACGAGATTTCACATGAAAAAGAAAGGAGCTGGAGCCACAAGCTCTCTGTGCCATCAGGTCATTTTGGGATTTGATTGCAGCCAGCACAGCTCACCCATGGGAATCACCAGCCGCAGTGGAGCATGGATTGTAATGGGCAGCACGTACGCTAGTACACCACATTGATTCTTTTCCTCACGTGTTTTCCGAGCCCTCTCAGGATCTAACCTCTCCCATGACTTCTCCGACTTTGTTCCCTGCCACCCTCCATTCTCCCCAGCCCAGATCATTTTTCATTTTCTTTTTTTTTTTTTTTTTTGAGACACAGTCTCACTGTGTCACCCAAGATGAAGTGCAGTGGTACCATCTCGGCTCCCTGCAACCTCCACCTCCCAAGTTCAAGTGATTCTTGTGCCTCAGCCTCCCAAGTAGCTGGGATTACAGGCGCCCACCACCACGTGTGGCTAATTTTTGTATTTTTAATAGCAACAGGGTTTCGTCATGTTGGCCAGGCTGGTCCTGAACTCCTGACCTCAAGTGATCCACCTGCCTCAGCCTCCCAAAGTGCTGGGACTGCAGGCATGGCCTACTGCGCCCAGCCCCCAGTTCATTTTTTTTTTTTTTTTTAGACAGAGTCTTGCTCTGTCACCCAGGCTGGAGTGCAGTGGCTGGATCTCAGCTCACTGCAAGCTCTGCCTCCCGGGTTTACGCCATTCTCCTGCCTCAGCCTCCTGAGCAGCTGGGACTACAGGTGCCCGCCACCTCGCCCAGCTATTTTTTTGTATTTTTTAGTAGAGATGGGGTTTCACTGTGTTAGCCAGGATGGTCTCTATCTCCAGACCTCGGGATCCGCCCGTCTCGGCCTCCCAAAGTGTTGGGATTACAGACTTGAGCCACAGCGCCCAGCCCCCCAATTCATTTTTTATCTATGGCACTGGCCAACCAGTTGTTCTATGAACACCCCACAGGCTCGTGCCTCAGGGCCTTTGCACCTGCTGTTTCATCTGCTTAGATGACTCTTTCCCTAGCGACCCAAATAGCTCGCTCTCTTCTTTTTCGTTTCACCTCTCCAAGAGGTGACCTGATCTCTCCCTTAACACCCTCAAACACTGCATGTTCCCCTTGGAAGTTGCACTGCTGAGTACCCTTCCCTGGCTCCATTTCTTCAGATGCATATCACCACCTGACATGGATGTGTCTATGTGTGAGTATGCATGTGTAAATATCATGTATTTGATCCTCATAGAACGCAAGCTCTATGAGAATAGGCTATGCTTTGTTTATTGCTGTATCTCTGTGCCTAGGCCAGAGTCTGCAAAATCGTTTATTGAGTTGAATTCTCCTCCTTTGGTTTCAAGTGATTCCCACATAACTGGGTCTAGTGATTTCCCTTGTTAGTGTTCTTTATTAGTTGGTGTATTTTTTAAAAACATTTAAAAAAAAATTTTTTTAGAGACAGCTCTGTCACCCAGGCTGGAGTGCAAATGGTACAATCATGGCTCACTGCACCCTTGAACTCCTAGACTCAAGTGATCTTCCCGCCTCAGCCTCCCAAGTAGCTGGGATTTTAGGCTTGTGTTACCGTACCTGGCTCATTTGTTTGTTTTCTGAACCTATAAGCAGAGTGTGGAAGGACCTGCCAAGCAATCAAGGCCCTTGAAAACAAGACGTCCCCTCTATTCCTGCTACTCCCCCATGTGAACCCCATGCCCCAATGACAAATAAGTTTCCAACTTGTTCTTGGCTCTAGGTCCCAAGTTGTGCTGGGCTCCCCACCAAATATGAACTTCCTTCTGCTTAACTAAATCATACTCAAACTTTCATACTCTGCTTCCCACTTTTTTTTTTTTATCTGTTCACCGATTTCTCCTTTCTCTGAGTCTTTATATCTCTTTGACATTGTTTAGCACTAAAAGTTTAAAATGTGCTAACCTCTTCTTACTTATCAGACTATTGTTTGGGGACAGAAACCATGGTTTCCTTATCTTGCACATCCTCCTGCAGATGCACACCATCCAGGGAGACAGTGCTTCCATGTTGACCGATTTTTCAAAACATTAATAAAATCATAGGGCAGTGTGGAACGGCGTTGCTGCTTCTTGCTGATGTGGCTCCTGCTACCTCCATGTGGGTATCTGTGATCACTGAGTGAGATAGTGAAAAGCACAGCAAGGGGAACGTTCGAGGCAGGGATTCTTTGGCCTCTTTGGTCACTCACTCCGTAAGCATTAATTTAGGGCCCAGCAATGCACCAGTTGATCTAAAGACAAATTCTAGAGTTGTAGAACGCTGAACTAGAAGGAACCTTGGAAAGCATCTGGTCCAAACCCTGGTGACAGAGGCAGGAGGCAGAGAAACTCCAGGGAGACAGGGACAGGTCCCCAGTGGAAACCCCACCTTCAAGCCAAAAGTAGCCTAACACCTGTAACCCAAAGTGAGAACTTCTATTCCTGTTTGTCTGCTCTCTCCAAATTGGTTCTTTCTGAATAAAGTCTTTTTACCAGTTGAATGTTACCTTTTCCAAAACAACCTATGCCCTCCTGCCCCCATCCTGTGCCTATAAAGACCCAAGACTCAGCCAGTAAGAAAAGAGAAGCAGCTGGACGTTGGAGAGAGGTGACTTGACTTCGGAGACATGGCTAGATGTTGGGGAGAGGCAACTTGACTTCAGAGAAGTGACTGGACATCAGAAGAGGTGACTTGACTTCAGAGGAGAGAGGCAGCGAGGCGACTTGACTTCATGGGAGAGTGACACCTTTCCATCCCAATTCCAGCTCCCCTCTCCACTGAGAGCCATTTTCATCCTTCAATAAAATTCTCTCTGCATTCACCATTCTTCAAATTGCCTGCATTACCTAATTCTTCTTGGGCACTGGACAAGAATTCAGGAGCCACTAAGTGTGGATACCCAAAAAGGCTGTCACACTGGCTCTTTGCCCTCACTGGCAGTGGACAGTCACCCCACGTGACGAGACAGAGGGCCCATTGAACTGAAAGCACATTGCTGTCCTCAGATTGCAGAGCTAAGAGTATTGTGACATGTCCTCTGGGGTCTTGGGGTCACAGGCTCCCCCACCTGGATGCTGCCACAGGGCCTGGACAGAGTTTGCTCCTGCCAGCACCTAAACAGCTGGTCAGTTCCTGCACTCACTCACTCGTGTGCTCCCTCCTGTGAATGGCTGAGCATGGTTGGCTGAGTGAACAGGGCACCTCTGTCCTGAGTCTCACGGAAATATCCTGCACCACTGGTAGCAATTAAGGTGCTTTGTAGCAAGCAGCAGAAACTGGGAAGGCTTAAATTACCAAAAAAAAAGGAGCATCTTCAAAGGACAGTGCGTGTGGTAAGGGAGCTGGAGAACTACTGTCCAGGAGCAAAGCCCAACATCACTCCATTGAGCAGGTCAGGGGAGAAAGTGGGTGCTGCTGTCGTGGACACTGGACTTTGCAGCTTGCACTGCAGAGGCACACCCCTGTTTCGGACAGCTACCACCTGCAGGAGGACTCACCATGGTCCTCACTCCCTTCTGACTCATACTCTGGCCAATGGGCGTCTGATCGGGAGAACCGAGTTCACCAATCTCCACCTGAGCTGCAAGAAAGGGCAGGAAACAGGCAAATTTCACATTCTCAATGAGACATGGACTTTTTTTCTGACCTAGAATTTTTAGATGGAGGATTCCTTAAATGGAGAAAGGGATTCAATGGCAAATGTCCTCTTTACCTCTCAAAGCACAGCACTCACAACTGTGGCTAATGCCCACATTGGAAATTACTAGTAGCTGGGATGAGAATCCAGGTCTCCTGACTGAATGACTCAGATTCTTCCTACTCACCTGTGCATGCAAGAAGCAACTGGTGGAAAAAGTTACAGGGATGAAGTAGGATAAGTCACTGGAGCAAAGGATCAATGATCCATGTCCCTGGCAGCTATTTTAGGTAATAACTGCCTCTTAGATTTGATCTTCACTCTGTCACCCTTCACAATGCTATAGCTCACACATCACGTCCTCTGGGAACTTGACTTCACTGGTTCACTGACTTAGTGATGCATATATATAAATGCATATAAATGCTGCAGCATTTACCATTTATATTGCAATTATCTGCATCTGTATCAGCTTCCTCATTAGGCTGTGAGCACCTTGAGGACAGGCATTAACTAAGGCTTATTTATATTTGAATACTGAGTGCAGAGGAATGGGAAGGATGAAGTCTTGTGCTGAGATAGATCCATGCAAGGAAACCTGGCAGCTGGTACTCATATCTCATTCCCCAATTAATACATTACGTTCATGCTTAACCTTTGTGCCTTTCTTCTACCTACAATGGACCACTCCATCTCCAAGGTCCCTCTAAGAATGGCCATTCTGTGTGTGCATGTGTGTTTGTGTACGTCTGTGAGTCTGGGGTCCTGAGGATTTGTTGATTCATTTATTCAGACTAGAAATAGTACGGCATATAAAGTGTGTTCAATAAATAAGGATTGTTAAACTGGAGTGAGGAGGGCAAGTGTTAATACCTCCATTTAACAGATGAGGAAGCCAAGGCCCAGAGAGATTATACAAGGTTCCGAGACCTAAGCTTCCATTGCATGTCAGTAGGAGAGCCTGCTTTCAATCCAGTGCTTTCTGTGGTCACCACTGAGCCCTGGCCCATGGGTCCTCCAGCACTCAGATCTGCCCTACAGTGCTCCCAGTGGACGTTGATAACAGTACCCCCATCTTCCAATGCTTCCTGGGTTAACACTATAACTGTCATTCATCTCTTGTATCCAGGCTGCCTAAAATCAGCTTCTTGAGGCATCTTGTAAACGACCCCAGCCACATGTCACAAGTCACAACTCATGAATGCTGGCACTTGAGGTGGCCTCACAAAGTCATCACCAAGGACTCTTGCTGGTGGGTGGGAGAAAGCAAACGGCAAAGTTGGCAAAGTAGGTGTGTGAGACCGGGAGGCAGAGGTCTGAGCAGGGCAGCCCCCAATGGGGTAGAAAGTGCAGGCAGATGCCTGACGGCAGGAATCAAGCTCTTGGCATCTAGGCCCCTTGCAAACAACAGGAACTGCCCTGCAGAGAAGCTGAGTCAGCAGGATAAATGTCACAGGGATGAGCTATGAGCTCCTGGAACAAGATGTGGCTTCTTCACCTTGGAATGGAAATACTTCAATATCTGTTTGAAAACCTTTTCAAGCTCGCTCTGGCACCCCCTACTCTTGATTTCAAGTTTGCCCAACCTCATCACTGGCCTCTACATGACAGGTGCATGGCCACATGCTGTTGCCATGCTCAAAGAGGCCTTCCTCTGAGTCCTTGCATCCTTTAAAGCCCAGCTTGGGTGTGATCTCCTCCAGGAAACTCCTTGGACACACTTATTTCTTAGCTGATATCTCAGGGCAATATTTATTTCTACCATTGGCTTTGATATTTCTTCCTATTGTATTCTACCCTATACTAAGTTCTGAATATAAGACATGTCTCTTAGACTGCAGTATTATACTAAGCTCTGAATATAAGACATGTTTCCAAGACTGCAGTATTATACTAAGCTTTGAAGATAAGGCATGTCTCCAAGACTGCAGTATTATACTGAGTTCTGAATATAAGACATTTCTCCTAGACTGCAGTATTAGTCTCCAGATGGCTGATCATCTCAGACATTTCCTTTTCCTCTATAACCGCCTTGCACAATGTTGTGCACGTAAATACTAGCAAACCAACCAACTGGAATCGTACCATCAAATTCTACACTCTATAGCATTCATGTGGCCTCCATTAAAATAATCTATTGATTGTTAGCAATCTCTTTTTAAAGAACATTAAAATAATCTTGATTATTAGCAATCTCTTTTTTAAAAATGTTACCTTGTCGTCAATTAATACATACTGGGGCAGATGTCAGAGGTTGACTCTACCACACAATCCTAGACATCTCTCTGTTGTCAACGCTGGAATAACTGAGATACTCAAGTCCCCAGCATCCCTTGGAGTTGGGGAGAGGCAGAAGGTACAGGTTCCAGTTCCGATGATAAGACGAAAGTGGTGACCCTGCCATGTTGCCGCTTCCTCCTTCAGAGTAATTCTGCCTGGAATGCAGGCATGACCATGACCTCTAGAACTGCAGCATCTTCTGGCTTATGGGGCGAATGTGAGGAAAAGACTCTAAGACTGTCAGAGATGCTGGTGACGTGCTGAGCAGAGACCTCAGGATAAGGAGCCGACCCTTTCAGAGACTTGGGAGTAGTAAAGGGCTCCCAGTTCCCCCACTGACGTTATCAAAGTGCTGAGCCCAGGCCAGGTGCCATCTACACTCAGATTTCCAGCAAATAAAGGGGGGTGTCTATTTGATGAGCAACTGAAATCAGTTTTCTGTAATTTGCAGGCAGACAAACACATTCCTAATACACACACACGTTGTCAAAAACAGAGAAAAGCACAAAGATGCAAACCCCGTCCCCTCCCACCACAGTTTGTTGCGTATGATTCAGTATTTTTGTAAATGTTACATTTTTATAAAAATGAGATCTTTTAGTCGTATGGTTTTTCACAACTATTTAACATATATTATAAAACTTTTAAACCTTTTCATCAAGAAGTACTTCACAGCATTGTTTTAGATAGTATATACTGTAATTTAGTTTATTGATCTCCTTCCACAGTGATATTGTGCATATCAGTGGACGTGAGGTTCTTTCTAATACATCACTTTTATGAACGTGGTCATAGTAACATCTGGCTAAATTTTTGCACAACTTGAAAATGATTTCAAGATTTTCTTCTGGTAGTAGAATTGGTAAAGATGTGCATATCTTTAATGTTTTGCTATTCAATGTTAAATTTTCCTCTATCAATATTATATTGCTTTTCTCGATAGCATAAATAATAAATTACAAAATATTTAACATTTATAAAGACCCAAGAATGCATAAAAAATAAAGAGAAAATGAATGCGTAAAATAACATCAAACTAAATAACCAAGTTTACACGTATGAGCAGAGTTTAAGATGTCTGCGTAGGGATTCAGAAACTCATCCCTTCATGCCACCATCACCACCACAATAGCCTTTTGCCCTTTTTCTTACTGTAAAAGAAAATAATCCACACACTTGGATTCTAGAAATAAAAAATAGTCAAAGATGATGAAACACATTCCCTAGGGAGTTTTATATGATGGGAGGTTGGAGGGCACGAGTATTTGGAGCAGCGTTTTCTGAAGAATAGGGCCAGACTGAGAGATGACAGAAGGAGTAGAACAAGGAGACAGGATAATACAGAGAAGAAGAAGATCTTTTGGGTTAGAGGTGTCCAGGAGTTGTTGAGCACAAGAGAATAAGTGAAGACAGAGCATGTTAATAAGAGAGTCTCTAGACTGTACTTATATCCCCTTGAATGAATTTGGAAGCCGTCAGTAAGAATTTGACTTTCTGTTAAATTGTTCTTCATATGCAACACTCTACTACTAGGCTGTATCAGTTAAGGCTTTTACATGGGTCATGCAAGATACGCTTTACTCATCTTTAGCTAGCAGCCACTACTGTCACTCATCCTTCCTGCTCTCAACCTGCTCCCACATGATGGCAGAGACCATCCAAACACCACTCCAGGTAGGCCCATCAGGCATCCACACTCCTAGACTCAGGAGCAAAGCAAGAAAGAAGGAGAGAAGGAAGTCCTCTTTTCTACTTTCACACTTTTTAAAGGTCTTCCTTTCTGTTTTCCACCTAAGACCCAAGAGAATTTTGCTCCTGACAAAGAACGAGCAGTCACTGCAGGGGACTCCAGACCTACCCAAAGGGTGTGGCCTTCCTCAACAGGCCTAAATTTTAAAAATCAGAATGGAATACAACACAACCACTCCAATATTCACACCAGGGACTAACTAGATGGTGTTTTAAAAAATATTAGCTTATTTTTTAAATTGACAAAAGTTTTATTTATTTATTGCATACAACCTTTTGTTATGAATATGTATACATTGTAGAATAACTAAATTGAGTGTATTAGATGCATTTCCTCAAATATCATTTTTTGCCTGTGATGAGAACATTTAAAATCTACTCTCTTAGCAGTTTTCAAGGATACAATACGCTGTTAACTACAGTAACCGTGTTGTGCAATAGATCTATTCCTTCTATTTGACTGAAATTTTGTGTCCTTTGACCAGTATCTCCCCAACCCTCCCAGACTCCATAGCTTTTCTTAATGCTAAGCCATGCTTCTCTCCATAGGGTCACCTACGTGGACCAAATGAATGTTTTTTCTATTCTTCCTTTTTCTCTCCACCCAAAAATCCTTTTCCTGAGTTTCTTACCTACATCACAAAAGCAGGGATATAAGTCTGTTTTGTCTTCTTAATATATGAGTATGTGTGGTAATATCCCTTCTTTCATTTCTGACATTGGTCATTTATGTCTCTCTGTTTTATTTTTTGAGATCAGTCTAGCTAGAGATTAGTCATTTTTATCTTGTTAAAGAAAAAGGCTTTGTTCTTTTCTATTGATTTTTATTTTCTCTAATTTTACTTTCACTGAAATAAAAAAAATGTCTGCTCCTTATTTTTCCTTCTAGGCATTTATTTTGGGTGAGATTTTTTTTTCCCCCCCTAGCTTCTTAAAGTGAAAGTGTAACTCACTTAGGATAGTTTCTATTGTTGTGAGATATTTTGGGGTTTTTTTGGTTTTTTTGGTTTCTGTTTTTTGAGATGGAGTCTCACTCTGTTACCAGGCTGCAGTGCAGTGGCTCGTTCTCGGCTCTCTGCAGCCTCCACCTCCTGATTCAAGTGATTCTCCTGCCTCAGCCTCCCAAGTAGCTGGCATTACAGGTGACCACCACCATGCCCAGCTGATTTTTGTATTTTTAGTAGAGACGAGGTTTTGCCATGTTGGCCAGCATGGTCTCGATGTCTTGACCTCATAATCTGCCCACCTCAGTCTCCCAAAGTGCTAGGATTACGGGTGTTAGCCACCGTGCCCAGCCAGATAGTTTCTATTGTTATGTCTTCAAGTTTACTAATCTTTTCTTTTGTAGAGTCTAAACTTCTATTAATCTTGTTCAGTGAATTTTTCATGTCTTATTTCTATTTTTATTCTATGTATTTATTTTATATATGTACGTTTCTTTCTTTTCTTCATATGTTCCTTTGAATTTTTGAGCAATTTTATGATAATTTTGAGGTGGGAGGATAGCTTGACCCTGGGAATTTGAGGCTACAGTGAGCTATGATCGCACCATTGCACTCCAGCTCTGGGTGGCAAAGAGAGGCTCTGTCTCCAACAATAAATAAATAAATATATATACACACACACATATATATATAAGTCCTTGTCTACTAATTTTATCATTTCTCTAATTTCTGCGTCTACTTTCATTGACTGATTTTTCTCCCCATTATGGTCTCATATTTCTGCTTCTTCCTGTGTCTATTAATTTCATATTGGGTGCTAGAAATCATAATTTCTATTTCATATGTTTAATTTTATTGCATTCCGTTTGAAAAGTGTTGGGAGTGTTGCATTTTATTCTGGCAGACAGTTAAGTTCCTTATGGATTGGCTTGCTCCTTTCAAGGCTTGTTTATAAGATTTATAGGGCAGATTTAAACAAGCCCTTATATTAGCACTAGTTTAGCCCCCCCTATTATGATGAGACCCTCTGGAGCTTCCATTGAGCCTGGAGGCTCAGTAAGGACTCTCCACTTTCGCTGGTCAGAACTGAAACCTCTTGCAGACTGACTCTAGCAGCTATTCAATCTCCTGCTCCTTGGTTGTTCCTTACCTGGCCTGTGAGAGTTTCACTCTATGCTGTGTAGCTTAGTATTGAGCAACAAATTTAGGAGAATTCTTATGTGGGTTTCTGGGCCTCTGGGTTTTTTTGTTTTTTTTTTTTTTTAGACAGAGTTTTGCTCTTGTCGCCTAGGCTGGAGTGTAGTGGCGCAATCTCAGCTCACTGCAACCTCCGCCTCCCAGGTTCAAGCGATTCTCCTGCCTCAGCCTCCTGAGTAGCTGGGATTACAGGCACCTGCCACCATGCCCAGCTAATTTTTGTATTTTTAGTACAGATGGGGTTTCACCCTATCAACCAGGCTGGTCTCGAACTCCTGACCTCAAGTGATTCTCCCACCTCGGCCTCCCAAAGTGCTGGGATTACAGATGTGAGCCACCGCACCTGACTGGATCTCTTTTTTTCTTTTTTTCTTTTCTAGACGACGTCTCATTCTGTCGCCCAGGCTGGAGTACCGTGGCGCGATCTCAGCTCACTGTAACCTCCGCCTTCTGGGTTCACACCATTCTCCTGTCTCAGCCTCCCAAGTAGCTGGCACTACAAGCGCCTGCCACCACACCCGGCTACTTTTTTTTTTTTAAGTAGAGACAGGGTTTCACCATGTTAGCCAGGATGGTCTCAATCTCCCGACCTCGTGATCCGCCCTCCTCGGCCTCCCAAAGTGCTGGGATTACAGGCATGAGCTACCGCGCCCAGCCAGATTTCTTTTTTTATGCAGCTCCCTCATCTCCTACACACTGCTCCATAATTCCTGACTATCTAAACCTCTTCAAATTCTATCTTCCGTTTGTACCACTCAGAAAGACTGTTGTGTTCTCTAGGGATCGCCTCCCCACGCTAATGTCCAGAAAGTGCTCCAGGTAGAAAGCTGGGGAAATCTTAGGGCTCACCTTACTTGTTTCCTTTCTCTTGGGACCACAATCCTATGCTACCTATTTTCCAATATGCAAAAACTATTGTCTCAAATATTTTTCCAGTTTTCCAGTTGTTTACAGCAGGAAGGTATGCATGGTCTCAGTTATTCCAAAAAGGGCAGATGTGAACATCTTGGTCTATTTTGTAAACTAAGCCACAAAATCCTCCTAGATTTGAACAGCAGAGAGCTCCAGAGATCCACTATGGCTCCTCCAACAGGACTAAATGAAAACCCCAATATGAAATATAAGGGAGAAAATTCGGGGCTGCTTTTACTGCCACTCTCTTTTACCTGGAGAGTTTTTCTTGGCTAAAACTTCAAAATTCTCTGTATAATATTTGATTTTCAGATATCTGTCAAACACCTGATTTCCAATGCCCAAGAGCAAATACAAGAAGTGAGCTGAGGCTTCATTTGGTGAAAGTGAGATAAAATGAGTCCAAACATTTTTACTTTTCTTTGCTTAACATAAGTCCTTCAGACTGACTCCTTACTTCAAGTTAGTACAAGCTGGCTGCCTGTTGAAGCAAGTCATTGTAATTGCCTTCTCTGTAAGGATATCACAGAATGAAGGTGATATCACCAGTCTTCACTGCTGAAATATCAAAGAGAATTCACACTATGTGATTATCTTGGCCTGGTTAGACCAGACTAAACCTCAACAAATCCTTGCACTGCTTTTACTCTACTTCATCACCTTAGTCCTGGACCATAGTCACCAGTAATTCCCATTCCAATTCAACCTCCTCATGCTATGTGGTCACGTTTTCTATAATTCAACTCTAATCATGTTATTGCCTAGTTGGAAAACATTTGTCATTCCTCATTGCTATAAAATTCTCCCTCAATTTGGCCACAACCTTCTTTTCCAATGTTTTGTCCCATGATTCTCCTTCACTGCATTTCAGCATTAATTTCTAGTGACTGTGCATGAATCATAATTTCCCGGCTTTCTTTCCCTCTCCCAGCTCATACTTTTTTCCATCTCTCTGGAAAACTTTCCTTATACTGAATATTTGAACATAAAAACATAAAAGTCCCACTCTAAGACTACCGCATTCATGAAACTTTTCATGTTCTTAGCTACAAGAAATCTCTCTCTCCTCTCTCACAGTACTTAATCTTACTTATTATACGTATCATTGTCTATCTTATATTTTAAAACCACCCCAGCAAACCCCTTGAGCATAGAGTCTGTATCTGGCTCTGCTTTGTGGCTCTGTAAGCATCTAATGCACTGATCTTCACATAAGGGTGCTCAATGAAATATTTATTGAGAGTGTGAGTGAATGAATGGTAAACTGAAAAGCTAATACAGTCATGAATCACTAAATGATGGGGATATATTCTGAGAGATGCATGTTTAGGCGATTTTGTCATTGTGGGAACGTAATATGTCACAGAGTACACTTACACAAACCTCCATGGTATAGCCTGCTACACACAGGCTGTGTGGTATTGCCTGTTGCTGCGAGGCTATAAACCTGTAACAAACAGCATGGCACTGTACTGAATACTAAAGGTCATTAAAACACAATGGTAAGTGTTTGTGTATCTAAACAGAAATGATACAGTAAAAATATGCTATAAAAGTTAAAAAACAGTATACATGTATAGGGCACTTAACATGAATGGAGCCTGCAGGACTGGAAGTTGCCCTGGGTGAGTCCATGAGAGAGTGGTGAGTGCGTGTGAAGGCCCAGGATATTACTGTGCATTACTGTGGACTATGAACACTGTACACTTAGGCTACACTACATTTAATATTTTTAAATGTTTCTTTCCTCAATAATAAATTAAACTTAGCCTACAGTAACTTTTTTATTTTATAAAATGTATAATCTTTTAAAATTTTTTAAAGAGTTCCAGCTCTCTTTTGTAATAATGCTTAGCTTAAAACATGAACATATTGCACAACTGTACAAAAATATTTTTTCTTTTTATCATTATTCTATGTCTTTTTCTATTTTTTTTTTTTTACTTTCTAAACATTTTGTAAAAACTAAGACACAAACACACATATTAGCCTAGGCCTATGCAGGGTCAGGGTTGTCAATATCACTGTCTTCCACCTCCACATCTTGTCCTGGTGGAAAGTCTGCAGGGGCTGTAACAGGCTTGGAGCTTTACTCTCCTAGGCTAACAATGCCTTCTCCAGGAAGACTTCCTCAAAGACCTGCCTGAGACTGCTTTACAGTTAACTTTTTTTTTTTTAAATAAGCAGAAGAAGTACACTCTAGAACAAGGATAAAAACTATAGTACAGGCCAGGCGCAGTGGCTCACGCCTGTAATCCCAGCACTTTGTGAGGCCAAGGCAGGCAGATCACGAGGTCAGGAGTTTGAGACCAGCCTGGTCAATATGGTGAAACCCCATTTCTATTAAAAATATAAAAATTAGCCGGGCGTGGTGGCACATGCCTGTAGTCACAGCTACTCGGGAGGCTGAGGCAGGAGAATTGCTTGAACCCAGGAGGCAGAGGTTGCAGTGAGCCAAGATCGTGCCACTGCACTGCAGCCTGGGCAACAGAGTGAGACTCTGTCTCAAAAAAAAAAAAAAAAAAATCTGTAGTATAGTAATACATAAACCAGTAACACAGTTGTTTATTAGCATTATCAAGTATCATGTACTGTACATAATTGTATGTGCTATATTTTCATATGACTGGCAGTGAGGCAGGTTTGTTTACATCAGCCTCACCACAAACACCTCAGTGATGTGTTGCACAACATTAGGGACAGCTACAGTGTCACTAGGCAGTAGGATTTTTTTAGCGTCTTTATCATCTTAAGGGATCTCCATTGTATATGAGGTCCATTGTTGACTGGAACATCATTATCTTGCTCATGACCATATATCCCTTGCTGTTCCTACTGGTTAACTTGAGATACATTAATCTGAGTCATATGAAATTGCTGTAGGTAAAAAATAGTCAAATACCAGGAATTTCAAACGGTTCAACCTGATATATCTTCTACTCTATTTTAGTGCAAACGACTGTTTAGCAAATTGTATTACATTATTAAATTCATAGGATATCTAAATTAATCAGGGCAAAGGATGCTCATTCATTACATTAAAATGTTGTCATTACAGGCATGAGCCACTAAGCCCAGTCTTGCAGTTATGGAGATAACTGTAACAGGAGAACTGAGTATAAAACGGACACATATTTATTAAAGAGCATGTACCTACAAGAGTAGGTGCAGCAGCTCATGCCTGTAATCCCAGCACTTTGGGAGGCTGAGGCAGGAGGATCACTTGACCCCAGTATTTTGAGACCAGCCTGGGCAACATAGCAAGACTCCATCTCTAAAAAAAAAACAAAAAATAAGAAAAGGGGTGTATACGCAAAACAACAGATAGATCAAATCAGGCTAGCTTACGTCTACAAGTGAAGTGTCAGCAGGATGTTGGGACATCTCAGAGTCTGAACAAGTGGCACTGGTAATGGTGGCATCAGACAGCTTTGAAGCCCTCAGCATCAGGTCTTCCTGGGTTTTTCTTTCCAGAGTTCTAACTTCCAGTCTGTTTCAGTTTGAGTTCCAAATTCTTGATGGAGACCACCTGAATGACTCAGCCTGCTAGATGGGGCCACTGGTGCATTAGTGAAGATGAGAAAGCTATCTGGAGGATGGCCCTATAACCCAGTAGCTAGAAAGGGACAGTAGGTAGAGAGACATGATTTTTTACAGAAAAAGCACACAGATTAAAAGAAATGTATGCCACTCCTAGGGAGACACCTGCTCAGCTTTGCTACCAGGGGAGAAGTTTAGGGAGCATCAAGCTAGATGATCTCTATGGCATCTTCTAACTCTAACTTTTCTCATTCAGTAAGTCTCCATAGATAGACCAAAGCTTTCTTTTTTGTTCTCCAATCTAGCTCAGGGTTTTTAAAAGTTGGTCTGTAGGTGGCTGGTCTGCTGTTCAGAATGTCTGAGGTAGAGGAAGATAAGGAAGTGGAATTATTAGCACAAGTTGATAGCTGAACACAGGAGAGCTCATTTCAGCTTTTTCTCTCTTGTTTTTTCTCTTTTTTTCTCTTTTTTTTTTTTTTTTTTTGAGACAAGGTCTCTATCTGTCCCCTAGGCTGGAGTGTAGTGCTGTGATCACAGCTCACTGCAGCATCGACCTCTGGGCGAGTGATCCTCCCACTTCAATTTCCCGAGTAGCCAGGACCTCAGACACACACCACCACACCCAGCTAATTTTTATGTTTTTTTGCAGACAAGATCTCCCTGTGTTACCCAGGCTGGTCTGAAACTGCTGGGCTCAAGCGATCCTCCTGCCTTAGCTTCACTCAATTCTTTATAATCCATTTTGTTTGTTTATTTATTTATTTATTTAGAGACGGAGTCTCGCTCTGTCATCCAGGTTGGAGGGCAGTGAATCTCAGCTCACTTCAAGTTCCGCCTCCCAGGTTCAGGCCATTCACCTGCCTCAGCCTCCCAAGTAGCTGGGACTACAGGCGCCCGCCACCATGCCCGGCTAATTTTTTGTATTTTTGGTAGAGACAGGGTTTCACCATGTTAGCCAGGATGGTCTCAATCTCCTGACCTCGTGATCTGCCTGCCTCAGCCTCCCAAAGTGCTGGGATTACAGGCATGAGCCACTGTGCCTGGCCCATTTTATTCATATTTTTAAAGTATCGACTGTACGACAAAATCTAGCACTCGACAATACAAAATAGTACGGATACTATAAGAAATACAAAGAAATCTAAGGATTATTCTCTGCATTCCAGAAAGTTGTCATCTGATTAGGAAACCAAGATCAACACGCTGGAAACATTAATCCGTGTAAACTCTGTGGCTAAGGGTGCAAGCGTTCTCCTCAAATCCAAGTACAAACATGTATGTTATTTAATCATAAAACATGACATAGACAGGAACCAAAAGAATTATTTATTGCATGGGATTATTTGCTACAGAAAATTGGCAGCAACCAGACCAACAAAATCCTGCATGAGCTACTTGCCAAGACTTGGAAATAGAGTTCTTCAAAGCTCACCTTGAAAGCTGACTGGGGCCAGACGTGGTGGTTCACGCTTGGAATCCCAGCGCTTTGGGAGGCCAAAGCAGGCAGATCACTTGAGCTCAGGAGTTCCCGATCAGCCTAGGCAATATGGTGAAACCCCTTCTCTACTAAAAAATTAAAAAAATAAAAAGTTGGCCGGGCATGGTGGCGTGCACCTGTAGTCCGAGCTACTGAGGTAGGAGAATCGCTTGAACCGGGAGGCGGAGGCAGTGAGCAGAGATGGCACCACTGCACTCCAGCCTGGGCTACAGTGAGATTCGGTCTCAGAAAAAAAAAAAAAAAAAGGTGACTGGATCTTTATTCCTTTGAGTCTGATCCATCCTCAATGCTGAACAACACTGAGTCGTGTCTAAGCTTTAAGCTGCCTCATCATCCGCTTCCCATTAAGGAAAGACCAGCAAGCATTCCATAGCCTCAACACAAAGGCTTTAGATGGGAACTAAGTCCCAGACAAGGAGGAATTAACAAGAATCACGAATTAGGAACCAGAAAACTTTGTTTCTGGTCTCACCACTGACCCTAACTTACGGCAGTGCATTGAACAAGTCACTTAACCTCTCTCTGTCCTAGTTTTGGTGCATTTGTAAATCAAGGTGTGTAGGAAAAGCTTTAAATTCAAGCTTACATTCGAGCTTAAATGTAAAACCCTTGGGGGCTTTAAATTCCATCGTAAGCCCCCAAGGAAATGCCTTGCTCCATTAAATACCTGTGGGCAAAATTGCAAACTGAACTTTAAATCTTGGACCTCCAGACTGTCTAATCCCAGACAATTAATGGTGCAACATCTGCTCCGTTTTTCTAATCCCCAGCCCCATATCTGACTAGACAGAGCACAGGCCGCCACTCTCTGATGCAGCGAAAGTCTGTCTGAAAATAAGCTAAACCAGATCGTTTTGGAGACTTGCTCATGGCTCCCACTGAATTTTAACTTGCAAAAACTCTCCCTTGTGGGGGCGTTAAGAGGATCTAACGTGATACTGTACATGAGAGCTCAGAAACCAGTCTGGCCTCGGAAGTGCTTCTACTGGAAGTTTATTATTGAAAGTTGTGGGTTTTGATAGAGCATTACCCAGGGACAAATCCCACCGCTCCCAACCCTCCTCCTCTTCCGCCTCTGTTTATGCTCTTAGTTCCGGTGCCTCGGTCGATGACAAAGAAGGGTCAGCGCTGACTCACAACAGCGCTGAGAATACCATGACCCTGGTGGGCTGCAGGGCCTGAGATGTTTATTTCATTTCCCTTTCATTCCGTCCTCAGCTGGGCTCTCAGGGAAGGAGAGGGAAAGTAGCCCACGCTCACTAACCAGTCAAGAAATACTTACTGAGCCCTAGTCAAGTACTGTGCATTATGAGAAAACATGAGAACACATCGAACGCCCAGGGCTTTAGAGCTGTGCAGGGACTCGATGAGAACCCCATGCCCCGGCTTCCTTAAACAAGGTCACCAACCCTGAGAAAGAACACTTGGGCTGTGTTGGAGTGTGTGGGGGCTGGGAGAGGCCTGGGATGGAGGTTGCTGGAAAGTGCTTATGACCAAGGGGCCTCAGTGTATTCATGCATTGCATTTAAACATGTCAACATGTCCTCAACCTGGGCGCAGGGGCATGCACTTATAATCTCAGCTTCTTGGGAGGTGGAAGTGGGAGAATCCCTTGAGCACAGGAATGCAAGACCAGCTTCTAAAAAGCAGCAAAACAGTGAGACCCCATCTCTTAAAGCAAAAGAAAAAATACTTATCTTAACCAACATCATCAGTCATTAGTCAGTGGATGGACTTTTCTCCAGATCTGAATGCTTTGGAGGGTATAGATGATTATCCTGGACTAAATGCTTTTTCACAGAAAGAGGTGGGGCAGAGGGAAGAAACGAAGTGGCAATTGTGTATCCCTCGCTCCTCTCCAGCCCCGACCCCAGTAACAAATCCAGAAGCCTGGAACTCCGGGCGGGGGCGGGGGGGTGGGGGCACAGTTACTGTTTTGCTAGTTTGTTCAATTGGGCAAGCTGCCTCTACCCTATCAAAACGTGCGGGGGAGACAATTCCAAAAAAGCGGAGGAAGATGTTACAAGTCCAGCCCCATGGGACCATGCCTGACAGCACAGCCAAGAGGCTGGGGGTTCAGCACATTAGGGTGCCTCCACACCACACTATCTGGGGTGAGCTTTCTGCCCAAAGGAGGAAATAAGAACAGCTGCTATCAATTTCAGACCACTCACCAGGGGCCAGACATCACGCTAAATGCTTTAGTTGCATTATCTTCTTAACTCTTCACACCACCACTACCCATTGCCCTCCAGGGAGCTGTAATTCTCTCTAATAAAGGCAGAGAGCAGTGAAGTGACTTTGTCCAGTTAACACAGACAGCAAGAAGAGGAGGGAAGATGCTGCTCGGGTTTGTCTAACTTTGAATTCTGTGTTGATCTATTCCTGATACTGCTTGCCAGAAAAGAAGTTGGAAGCTCTAGGAAGAGGGTGGAGGAGGGGAGAAGACGATGACAGAGGCAGGAAGGAGTAAAAGGGAGAAGGCTATTGAGCCAGTCTGGGTTCAGCAAGGGGAGAGCTTCAGCTTTGGAAAAGGATAGAGCTTGTTTCCCGGAGGCATCCTTTAGGTCAGGGAACAGCACAGAGTGGTAAGATCTGTCTTCTGTATCTGCATCTGTAGACGAAGGTCTTGGGCAGAGGTACTCCAGGAACTGAGAGTAAGTAGCAGACTTTCTGAGAACTCGTGCTCAGAGTTCATGGAAGCTTCCTAACTTTTCCAGACACAGTTGAAGACCGAGGCACTTATACAGTGCTCCCACACCACGGTGGACAATGACAATAAGAAGGGACCACCAGGGACAGGGGCAGGTCTGTGGGGTAATCCAATGGTGACAGAGTATCCAACGGCCACAAGCATAGAGGGAAGGGGACTGGCTTTCCAGGGCCTGTTGTTGTTGGTATTTCTGGACCTAGCCTTCCCCAAGTGCCTTAAGAAAACTGCCTGGGGAGGTGAACTCTTCTCTGCCCTGTGCAGTCTTCAGAAACATCACTGAGGAGACCCTTTTATTGTTTTCAGTGCTGTCAAGCCTTGAATGACTGGAGGACCTCAATTAAGTGCAAAATCAGTGAGGTACACTCCTTTACTCATTCTCATTGCACAAAGAAGTGTGAAACATGATCTCTACCTTCAAGAAGCAGGCATTTTTGTTTTGTATCATTTTGTTTCTTTTAAGAGATTTACTGAGATGTAATTCACATACCCTGCAATTCACCCCATTAAAGTGTACCATTTAACAATTTTTAGTGTAGTCACAGAATTGTGAAGCCATCACTACAATCAATTTTAAAAGGAACCCTGTACCCATTAGTAGGCAATCCCCATTTCCCTTCAAATCATCCCCTTTCCCTGGTCCTAGGCAACCACCGACCCACTTTCTGTCTCTATAGATTTGTGCATTCTGAACATTTTGTGTCAATGGAATCATACAATATGTGGTCTTTTGTGACTGGTTTCTTTCACTGAGCATGTGTTTTCAAGGCTCATTCATGTTGCAGCATATGCAAGCACTTCGTTCCTTTTTATACTGAGTCATATTCCATGGTATGGACATACCACATTTTGTTTATCCACCACCAGTTGATAGACATTTGGGTTGTTTCCACCTTGGGGCTCTTATGAATAGTGTAGCTGTGAACTTTCATGCATAAATTTTTGTGTAGATGTAGTTTTAATTCCTCCTGGGTACATAAAAGAAGTGAAATTGCTGGGTCATATGGTAACTCTATTATATAGGTTTTTTCAGGAACTACTAGACTGTTTTCCAAGGTGGCTACACTCATCAGCAATGTTTGAGATTACAACTTCTCTATATTCTCACCAACACTTATTATTATCTGTCTTTTCACCTAGCCATCCTAGTGAGTGTGGTATTTTATTGCATTTTTTATTAACACTTAAAACAATTTTTTTTTGAGACCAGGTCTTGCTCTGTCACCCAGGCTGGAGTGCAGTGGTGTACTCACAGATCACTGCAGCCTTGACCGCCTGGGCCCAAATGATCCTCCCACCTCATCCTCCTGAGTAACTAGGACCACAGGTGTGCACCACCATACCTGGCTAGTTTTTTTAATTTTAATTTTTGTAGAGATAGGATCTCTCTATGTTGCTCAGGCTGGTCTCAAATACCTGGGCTCAAGTGATCCTTCTTCCTTCGCTTCCCAAAGTACTAGAATGACAGGTGTGAGCCACCATGCCTAGCCCTTTTATTGCATTATGATTGATATTTTTCTAATGAAAAACGATATTGAGCATTCTTTCATGTATTTATGGGCATTTCTGTGTCCTCTTTGGAGAAATATCTATTTAGATCCTTGGCCTAATTTTAATTGAGTTGTCATTTTATTATTTAGTTGTAAGAGTTCTTTATATATTCCAAATATTCTGGTATCTTTTATCAGCTATCTAAGAAATCATTGCCTAAACCAAGGTCATAAAGATTTTTCCCGTTTTCTTCTAAGAGTTTTACAGTTTCAGCTTATACATCTAAATTTACTATTTTGAGTTTTTCTTTTTTTTTTTTTTTGATATGGTGTGAGGTGGGGTCCAAATCCATTTTTATTTTTTTGCACGTGGATATCTAGTTGTCCCAGCACTATTTGCTGAAAACGCTATTCTTTCCCTTATTAAATGTTATGGCACCTATGCTGAAAATCAGTTGACTAGCTTACCATCCTGTTTGAGGAGCAGGTTACATCACATCACTGTGTGATGTAACCTGCTTTTATTGAAAACAATAAAAGACAAGATGCCTATGAGAATTGAGGTAGCCATAGGTGTTGCTGTTAGACTTAACAAAAAACCATTCAGATGATTAAATACTTCAGAGTCCAATTAAACAGTGCTAAGAATGGCAAAAGTTTAGAGTCAGGATAAACTAAAGCTTACAAAATGCAAGCATGACAATGTAAAGGGCTTTGTTGGTTTGTTTCTTTTTAACATATCTCTAGAGCAAAACCTAAAGAAAAGAAGGGATGGACTCCCAGTTTGGGAACTCTGTTGCACAGTAGATTTATCAAACACCACTCTTCCATTCCTATTTAATGCAACCTCTTCCACATGGATGTGGGGGCACATTGCCCTCATTCAAGATGCTTCTTCCATAGGAAGGTATGACACTCCTGGACTCTCTGGACTTCTCAGTTTCCAGGGGAAAAGGTTATGTTTTAACAGGATTCAGGAATTTGAAGAGAAGAAACAGAGGATGCTCAGCTCAGCTCAGTTCTTCCCTTTTTCATCTTGGGAGTGAGCTGCCTGTGGGGAGCAGAAGTTTTTTAATTTAAGGAGTTAGGAAGCATACTTGCCCAAAGACGTAAGTCACGTCTTAAGACTTTGCTTTTGTCTGTATCAGAACTAAGGTAGGGAAAGGAGAAGTCATTGATGGAGAGCACACTCAGAGACACATCATTTGTTGCATGGGTCAGGAATACTGAGAAGTAAGACAGGTGTATTAGCCCATTTTTATGCCGCTGATAAAGACATACCTGAGACTGGGTAATTTATAAAGAAAAAGAGGTTTAATGAACTCACAGTTCCACGTGGCTGGGGAGGCCTCACAATCATGGCGGAAGGCAAAAGGCATGTCTTACATGGCGGCAGACAAGAGAGAATGAGAACCCAGCAAAAAGGGACACCTCTTATAAAATGATTGAGAACAGTGTGGGGGAAACCACCCCCATGATTCAATTATCTCCCACCAGGTCCCTCCCACAACACATGGGAATTATGGGAGCTACAATTCAAGATGAGATTTGGGTGGGGACACAGCCAAACAATATCAATAGGAAACGGAGTTTTGAAATCAAAATAACACAGGAAAAGGTTTTTTTGGTAGGGTCAGGGTGTATGGGCATTGACCTGGGCAAGGCCCTGGGACCTTAGGTGTTTGTGAAAGTTTATATTGAAACAGTTAGACTTTTAGCCGTTGTGCTTTTGGCTTTTAACTACTGCACCCTGAGCAAAAGTTTATAATGGCTTTGTTCACTGAAGAGAGGCTGTTTCTATAGAGTCAAAGCTGAATTATGGGCCAGGCACACAGTGGCTCATACCTGTAATCCCAGCACTTTGGGAGGCTAAGGCGGGCAGATCAACTGAGGTCAGGAGTTCAAAACCAGCCTGGCCAACGCGGCAAAACCCCATCTCTACCAAAAAATACAAAAATTAGCCAGGTGTGATGGCATGCACCTGTAATCCCAGCTACTGTGGAGGTTGAGGTGGGAGAATCCTTTGAACCCAGGAGACAGAGGTTGCAGTGGGCTGAGATCACACCACTGCACTCCAGCCTGGGCAACAAAGTAAGACCCTGACTCAAAACAAAGCAATTATTAGTTCCAGGCCTAAGTTGGCAGAGCCAAATTTGCTTTCCCGAATACCATTTCGCATTCAGGTTCAAGGAGGGAGCGTCTGGAATAATTAATTTTGTATTCATGAGGCTTATTCTAAAGTGCAAACAAAAAATAAAATAATAGTATTTCCAGGCAACTTTCAAGATAATTCATGTGTTGTAGGTAGACATTGGGCACTGCTTGGGCCCTGTGGCCATGTGTCCAGGACATGTAGAGAATTTAGAAGTCTAGAAAATGCAATGCCTTGAGAAGTCAAGATGGAAGAATTGGTTCTTTCTTGGTTATAGAGGCAAAGGGTTTAAAAGCCCATAGCAGCTCCTCACCAGAATCATCAGAGGGTAATTTTCCCAGCTTAAAAAAATGTGGACATGAGGTAAAAATCTTCTGTAGAAGGCTCTTGGTCTTAAACAATTCCATAACAAGAATCAGTGGCAGCCGTTTTTGTGGCCTAGAACTGAAAATATCTACTCACTTGATAGAACGGAGGCTGTGTTATCCGTCAGGGCTCACCCCTCAATGAAGCACTGAAATTCCAGAACTCAGGGCTACAGAGACAATGTAAATGCGAATCTGCAAGCTCCGCAAGCATCTCGACGTCCTTCTCATACAGTGCAGACGGTATACACAGATGGAGTCCTGCCCCAGTTTAGGTAAGTTTATAGTGCTGAAAATAATGCATAGTGCCAAAATTAACCTTTTGCTAGGAGATTTCTTCCAATCGAGGTTAAGTTCTTCAGCTGTGGATCCCAGACAACTGACATCCACCGAAAGGCATGATGGTGAAGTGGAAACCAAGGTCTCCTCTGTCTGTTCCCCTGCCCTCAGAATGGCCCTGGAACAGCACTAAATATTAGAGTCTGAGAATGTAATTTTACCTGAGATAAGTGCTAAAGGTTGGCTGATTTTCTTAACTGGGGATGTAGGAGTATGGAAAGTCTGTAACTGTGATCATCTTATGTGTCTTGTTAAATGATCAAGCTCCCATCCTGCCTAACACGGTGAAACCCCGTCTCTACTAAAATACAAAAAACTAGCCGGGCGAGATGGCGGGCGCCTGTAGTCCCAGCTACTTGGGAGGCTGAGGCAGGAGAAT
>NW_012114977.1:1415408-1419161 GCF_000951035.1 Colobus angolensis palliatus | reverse complement strand
CACTTTGGGAGGTGGAGGCGGGTGGATCACGAGGTCAGGAGATCGAGACCATCCTGGCTAACACGGTGAAACCCCATCTCTACTAAAACCACAAAAAGTTAGCTGGGCGCAGTGGCGGCGCCTGTAGTCCCAGCTGCTTGGGAGGCTGAGGCAGAATGGTGTGAACCCGGGAGGCGGAGTTTGCAGTGAGCTGAGATAGCGCCACTGCACTCCAGCCTGGGCGACAGAGCGAGACTCCGTCTCAAAACAAAACAAAACAAAACAAAAGTGAGGTATCTAAGACTTGGCATTGCATTCATAAAACTCCTAAGGCCCTGCAAGGATTACATGATCTAATGAGAATCCAGGTTGAGGCTGCTGAAAGAATCCTGGCTCCACCCAGCCATCATGAACTCTTCTGGCTGAGTCTGAGCAGAATAAGAAATCGCAGAGGATGAATTTCAGACTTTAATTTCCTTGAACTTTAACTCATACAAGCAAGTGAATTTGATTATGGAGATTAGCTTCTTTGAACTTTGACTTACCAAGGGAATTTAGACTTTGAGTTTTGAATTCTCCTTGGGAACTCGATAATGAGAGGCATTTATATTTGAATTTGGGGTGTTCTGAAATTGCTGGAATTTTATTACTGAATTGTCTTCATGCAGTTAATAACTAGAAGATCTTAGTGGATCAGTCAATTTTATTCAAGGACTTCTGATGTACTATGTTGAAAAATGGGGTTGGACATAATTTGGAATGGGAAAGGAAGTCAGTTTCAACCACAGGTACAGAGCAGTTTGGGGTTTATTTAACCAGTGGACTGTTATGATTTATTTCAGAGCCTTCAGGGAAAAACTAAACTGTCCTGTAGAAGCACCAGGAAGATGTCCAAGAGCGCTGTAGCTGAAACCTGGGAGGTGGGGTCTAAGCTGGGAAGCTGGACTGCCCTGATTGAGTATTGATCTTCACCCTTGATGGAGAGAGCCATATTCTTAGTTGGCCATCAGTTTCAAGGCTAAACGCTGGGGGTTAAGCATCCAGGGTTTGTTAAGGAGCAATGCTTTGTACCTATTTTTGATGTTTCCTTCCATGTGATGTGTGGCTTTCCTGATTGTCATTTCCTCACAGGAGGGTTTTTTGGGATACTTTCCCACTGACTCAAGCCACATTCTCCAACCTAGTCTTTGTGAATAATAAACGTGGAGTTTTGATTTTTTGTGCACCTCCATTGTTTCTTTGTCTTATTAATCAATTGATTCTGAGTGCAAAGTAAAAAAAAAAATGGTGTTATTTAACCCCCAAAAGACCATCATCTTCAAACTGCACGTAGTTCACAAGGTCTATTTCAGGTGCTTACACTAATATGTGTACCTATGAGAATTATATTAATATAGTACACAATATATAATAATATAAGTACACATATACATGAAATAATCAATATATGTCTATATAAACTTACACACACAATTGTGTCATTTGTAATTATAAATATCTACAATACACATTTATTTTGCCCTTTATCTTGATAAGCGATATTTGCAAAAGTAAAACTGGCCCTGATTTCTCAGATTAAAAGCAGTGATTCTCAAACTTCAATGGTGCCACAAAACCATCCAGGCTGCTTGTTTAAACATAGATCGAGGCAGGCATGGTGGCTGACGCCTGCAATCCCAGTACATTTTGAAGCTGAGGTGGGAGGATTGCTAGAGCTAAGGGGTTTGAGATCAGCCTAGGCAACATAACAAGACCTCTTCTCTACTAAAAATCAGAAAAATTAGATGGGCGTGGCAGTGCATGCCTTTGGTCCCAGCTACTCAGGAGGCTAAGGTGAAAAGATTGTTTGAGACAGGGAAGTTGAGTCTGCAATGAGCTATGATTGCATCACTGTACTCTATCCTGGGTAACAGAGGAAGACCCTGTCTCAAAAATAAAGAAAGAAATAAAGAAAACACGGATCACTAGCCCCATCCTCAGAGCTTCTGGTTCTATGGGTAGGGGAGTTGCATGAGATATTGCATTTGTTTCTTTTTTTTTTTTGAGATAGAGTGTCTTTCTGACACCCAAGCTGCAAGCTGCAGCGTCACCCAGGCTGGTGCAATCTTGGCTCACTGCACTTCCACCCCACCCTGGGTTTAAGCAGTTCTCATGTCTCAGCCTCCCAAGACTACAGGAGAACACCACGTGCAGCTAATTTTTGTATTTTTAGTAGAGCTGGGGTTTCACCATTTTGGCCAGGCTGGTCTCACACTCCAGACCTGAAGCAATCCGCCCGCCTCAGCCTCTCAAAGTGCTGGGATTACAGATGTGAGCCATTAAACCTAGCAGAGACACTGCATTTTCTAATAAGTCTCCATACATTGAAAATCACAGCATAGAAAATAGGGGCACATGATTTCACAGCCATACTTAAATTTCATACTTAAAGAACTTCTGCTCTACCTATCTCAATGCATGTTTTAATGTCTATAGCCAAACGGAGATTTTATGGAGGCCAGCACTAGTTGACTTCACCTTCATTCTTGGCTTGCAAGCAGCTCAAAGAGGAATTGTGTGTCATGTTTGAAGTAGGGAGTAGTCAATCGACCCTTGGTGAGGCATGATTTTGAGTGGCAGACTTCGAATCCTAATGATACTATAAAGCTCAGTCAAAAAAAGCAGATGTTAGAATAGCTGACTGCAGGGACCACAGACACATACATCCCCATCCCTTCAGAGAACCAGCTCTGTGTCTCCCTTCTTGGTTAGTCCCAGCTACTCAGGAGGCTGAGGCAGGAGAATCACTTGAGCCTGAGAGGTGGAGGTTGTAGTGAGTAGAGATCTGGCTATTGCACTCCAGCCTGGGCAACACAAGTGAAACCCTGTCTCCAAAAAAAAAAAAAAAAGATAAAGTATAGGGCAAGACACCAAGTAACTGTCAATTCCACCGCAAGTTTGGGAACATCTTTGTTGATGCATAAGACCTACCTGTTATAACAGGCATCGTTTAGACTAAAAGTAATAAATCTCTCCTGGTTCAAGTGACGAGTGGCTGAGATCATGATTTTTGGCTCTCATCACACACATGAAAACTACTTGTTTTGTGAAGGAGGTACCATGTCTGAAATAGAGACAGAGAAGGATAAAATCTAAGAAACATAAAACAAATATTTAAATAAATTAAATCCCTGTATAGATGAGGAGCTCATTATGAGGCACTCAGACACTTTCAGTGTATTTAAGAGCCTGTGTTCTGGCCAGGTGTGGTGGCTCATGCCTATAATCCCAGCACCTTAGGAAGCTGGGCATGGTGGCTCCCAGCTACTCGGGAGGCTGAAGCAGGAGGATTGACTGAGCCTGGGGGGTGGAATCTGCAGTGAGCCGTGATCATGCCACTGTACTCCAGCCTGGGTGGCAGAACGAGACCCTGTTTCAAAATTCACATCTCTCTTCTGGGAAACTCTTTATGTGCCAGTGAGTGTGCTAGTTGCCCCACGATGCCATAGCCCTGTCCATAGCTGATCAGGACAGAGATAGTGCCTGATCCAAATCGCCAGGACCATGTGGACACATGATTCTTAACACAGGTAGCTGACTCCGTCAGAGCTTCTGAGCATCAGAAGCAGCAAATACAAGTGACAGAAGAGTATACAAGTGGAAAGAGGAAAATAAAAACAACAGGAAGAGGCCAGGTGTGGTGGTTCATGCCTGGAGTCCCAGCTACTCAGGAGGCTGAGGCAGGAGGATCGCTTGACCCAGGAATTTGAGGCTGCAGTGAGCTATGATCATACC
>NW_012114977.1:1396647-1409063 GCF_000951035.1 Colobus angolensis palliatus | reverse complement strand
TGGGAGTCTGCAGAAGCTTTTCTTGTCTTTACAATAAACTCCCATGAACTCAGATAACCTGAGCATGTTTCTAGTTCTTGCAAACATATCTTTGTTAACAGAAACACAGGAGACAAGAGGAGATCGTTACAGACTGGAATTTTGAGTCAAACCAAAAGGATGAGATATAATATGTGTAAATTGTCGATTGCTTCATTGCCACTAAAAACATTAAACAGATCAGACTGGACAGTAAATCACATAGATTTTAGGTGAGCTCAGGCTACTAGAAGCCAGCAATACCATGCATCTGGGGAAAATGCAAACTCAGCCTTAGCGTGCCTTAACAAAAGCATGGTGTGTGCAAAAAGAGAGAGAAAGAGAGGAGTATGGCTGCTCTCTGTCTTGAGCAAATATTTGAATTGATACAACCTTTTCAGGGGCCCACACATTAAAGAGACCTTAACGAGACAGCACGTGGGTACATAAGCAACAACGATGGTTAGTAGCAGCACAGATTGGGTGCCTTCCCTAATATGGCTCTTAGATGTCCCCATCCCTCCAACAGCATAACACTTGCCTCACCTAATCTCCTACAACGTTACATTCACCACATCTTATTTTATTTGTTCAATGACTACATTCCCCACCAGACTGTAAGCTTCATGAAGACAAGGACAAACCTGAATGTTCACTACTCTGTTCCTGGCACGTAGCACATGTTGAGCAGAGTTGATTCTCCAGAAGTACTTGTTGAATGAATAAGAAAATCACATCACACAATAAGGATGAAGTCAAGCGGGAACACTAAACTTGGACAGGAGGAAACTGCTGTAGACGGGATTGTCACAGTGCCATTCACAATAGCAAAGACATGGAATCAACCTTGATTCCATCCATAGCGGACTGCAGACCAGGCGTGGTGACTCATGCCTGTAATTCCAACACTTTGGGAGGCCAAGGCGGGTGGATCACGAGGTCAGGAGTTCAAGACCAGCCTGGCCAGCATGGCGAAACCCCATCTCTACTAAAAATACAAAAAAATTAGTCGGGTGTGGTGGCACACACCTGTAATCCCAGCTACTCAGGAGGCTGAGGCAGGAGAATTGCTTGAAACTGGGAGACAGAGGTTGTAGTGAGCCGAGATTGTGCCACTGCACTCCAGCCTGGGAGCCAGAGCAAGGCTGTCTCAAAAAAAAAAAAAAAAATAGTGGGTTGGATAAAGAAAATGTGACATGTGGTACACAGACACAATACTCCCTGGCCATAAAAAATGAAATCATGACCTTTGCAGCAACATGATACTGCTGGGGGCCATTATCCTAAGTGAATTAACTCAGAAACAGAAAATAAAATGCCAAGTGTTCTCACTCTTAAGTGGGAAGTAAACATTGGGTATACATGGACATAAACATTGGGTACGCATGGGATATCTTATTGTTCCCATGAGGTGGGAACAATAGGCACTGGGGACTGCTAGAGGGGTGAGAGAGTTGGGGAAAGGGTTGGAAAACTGCCTAGTGGCCACTATGTTCACTATTAAGGTGACAGGTTCAACTGAAGCCCAAACCTCAGCATCACGTGATATATTCATGTAACAAACTTGCACCTGTACCCCCTGAATCTAAAAAAAAAAATTTTTTAAAGGTAGACTGGGTTGTGGTTTTATCTATTTTTAAATTTATTTTTATTTTATTATTATTATTTTTTGAGACCGAGTCTTGCCCTGTCGCCCAGGCTGGAGTGCAGTAGCGCAATCTCGGCTGACTGCAATCTCCACTATCCTGGTTCAAGTGATTCTCGTGCCTCAGCCTCCTGAGTATCTGGGACTACAGGTGCACGCTGCCACACCTGGCTATTTTTTTTTTTTTGTAGTAGTAGTAGAGATGGGGTTTCTTCATGTTGGCCAGGCTGGTCTTGAACTCCTGACCTGAAGTGATCCACCCACCTCGTCCTCCCAAGGTGCTGGAATTACAGGCATGAGCCACTGCGCCCAGCCTGGATTGTGGTTTTCAGAGATCTGCAAGACTTCCAGGTGAAAAGTAGGCTCATCAGGGTTGCTCACGTGGGCAGAACTAACCTGGCGTAGTCGGGCTAAGAGGACTGGACTGGCAGGCAGAGCCCTGAGCTCACCCACCCACTCGTAGTAACCCCATCACTTAGACCTGAGCCATCATTGCATCATTTCTAAGATCTCTTTCGGCTTCAAGATTTAATATACCACTGACTGATGGGTAAACATTACTAGGAGACAGATTTTTGTTTTCATTTTATCAAAACTCCCCAACATTTACAGATGTAAAAAAATAGAATTATCTGTCTCATAAAGTAGTGAGTTCTTTGTCAATATACGTCTTCCAGCCGAGTCGGAACACCACCTGCTGTGTGCCTGGTAGTGAGGATTCTTACATTGGGTGAGAAGTTGGACAGGAAGACATTTAGCCTCGTCAGATTCTGTGAAATTCTAATTACAGGCTGGGTGTTTCAGTTTTGGTGCCAGGAATGGGAACCAAAGAAATAAGTGATTTCTGCCTCATTCTGTGACTTGTAGGTATGTGACTTAATCTTACTGAGCCTCAGTGTTCTCATCTGCTAAGTGGGGATAGTAACACCTGTCCACCCTATGTTCAAAGTCTGTCAAAGATCAAATGAGAGACTGTTTGGACTTTGAATGTATAAAGTGTTCTACAAATATATTAAGTCTCTGCTCCTCAGGGAGAATAGAAAATTCACAACGACATATCCCCCGATATCCAGGCCAAGATTCTGTCAGTCCAAAATAAAAGTATTTTTCCCTTAACCTCTCTCTCTTTCCCTGCTTGGTGATAATAGGGCTATTAACTTGTTTTTCAGTTGTGGTGACTTAACTTGCTACATAAATGTCAAGTTCCACTAGAACTAGAAGTTCATATACAGTGTCTCTTCCCTTCCCTCACGAGTACAAGCCTGTTAAATTATCCCTTTATGCTCACATTGATTTTTTTTTTTTTTGCTTTTCAGTTTTAAGTCCTAAAATAGCATCTTCTACCCAACTGCTTTACTGCTTTCAAGGCAATGAGGATCGTGCCTGGCAATGTGGGAGTTTAACGCAGATCAGAGTGAAGTTGGCCGTGTTTCAAGATAACAAGAGCACCGCCAAATGGGCATTTATCAAGGAGAGCCGACAATCCCAGGAGCCTAAATTACCTTACGTTTTCAGCATTTCATTCACAGTCTCCTGTCACCCTCATGCAAGCCAAATGGAAACACGAGATGAGTTTTATTATCCCCATTTTACTGGGAGGAAAAAACAAGCTACAGAACCCTGAAGAGCCTGCACAAAGGTCACTGGGCCTGACCGGTGACGAACCCAAGTTTGGCTTCCTCTTGGCAAATTACTCTTGCTACAAAATCTTCAGATGCCACTGGAGGATTCTGCCTGTTCCTGGGGGTCAGTTCTACCCCCAATTCACTCTCACAATTGTAGCACACAGGTGTCTCAATCACAGGCCAGCCTTGCTAAGAAAGGCTGGGACCTTCTCCACCGTACCTTCGCAGACAGTCAGAAGCAGATCCAGGGAAACTGTCCCCAAATCAAGAGGAAGAAACAAGGACAGCAAGCTTGTCTCTGTTAAAATTTCAGTGTTTGACCCTTAAAGCAAGTGGGAATATTGGGGAAAAGTATCAGCCACAGGCTTAAAATCTGCACAAGGGAGGAGAAGATTTCCCAGTGAAAGGAATGCATCTGCCATGTGTCCACAGCGACTTACAGGAGCAGGGGGCTTCTCTCCACTTGACAGAGAAGTCAGCTCACGGTAAATGACCTATCCACCATCATGTAGCTAGTCTACGTCAGAGCTGCCCAAGAGCTCCAGTCTGCAGATAACACCTGCCCATCCATAGATGAACCCCAAGCACTGACTATCAATTACAGGGAAATATTCAGGGGGGAAAATAGTCTCTTTTTGACCTCTCAGAAATAACGCCACAGAGGTAAATTTGTCCACTATTCTTTCTCTGCAAACTCTGGCTCTACATTATTCATCGTAGGTTCACTCACACATTTCCCCTCCAAGGTGAGGAAGGCCCCAGTTCCCTAGATCTGGCTCTTCCAGGAGAACCTCAAAGAGGAAGGCTGGGAATACTTGTTCCTAGTTTTCAAAACCAGCTAGAGACCTCCCCATGCCCAGAGGGAGAGGGAATTTCCCAGAAAACACTCTTGCACAAAATCCCGCCCCCGCTTTTTTTAACCCACTATCCACGGCACTTCAATGGAGAGTCACCTTTCTGCAACACTCCTTTATCACCAGCCGGCAGGCCAGCCCACACCTCCTGCTTTCTTAGCAAACAGCCTCTCCCGCAACAAAATTCAGGGTCAGGGTCGGGAGAGTGAGAAGCAGGTCTTTGGCGAGGGGATGCCTCAGCAGCTCTCCTGAGGGGCTGCCAGAGTCAGCGGCGGTGGCCCCGAGAAATCCCCCTGCCCCTCCCAGCACTGGGCTCAGCCCCGCATCCACTGCAGAGGCAGTGGCGGCAGCGAACCTCACCGCTGCAAGTTGAAACAAGACTCCCTGCCTCCCCTCTCAGCAGCCGGGCTTTAAATAGGATTAATAAGAGAGAACATTCTAAACACCGCTCCGAGAGGTTCCAGAACAGGCAGCCGACTGCTTCCTCTCAAGCTGCCATTTTGGATCGGTTCCCCTGGCTGTCTCTCTTAACTTGGAGCAAAGGCTTTCGCTCTCTGCCTTCCATCTCCACTCTGTACCTAACCTTGGGGTTTCAAGGACAAGATGAAGCTCCACTGTCCAACCAAGGACCTCCTCCGCCCACTGCTGATGCCAGGAAGTTCAGTGCTGCCTCATTCATTTAGATTAATTGATTATCTCCATTGATAAAAGGAAAAGACCTTAGGGAAGGGGTGGGGCTGTAACTGGGAAGGAAGTAACATTTCACTGTCACTGTCCTTCGCCATAGTGGAAAGTGTTCTATTGTACAGCAGTCACTATGCTTGAGAATTGCAGTAGATGTTAGTCTAAGTGTTCTATTGTATAGCAATCACTATCACCGAGGATTGTGGTAGATTTTAGTCTGTTGTACATTCTTCCTGCGTCCAGGCCTGTGGAATATTATTGCTAATATCACTCAAGAGGGCACAAACTTAAGCTTATGGAGTCAAAAGACTAGGCCAAGGTCACTCAGTTGCTAAGTGCAGAGTAGAATTCCAACCGGGGTCTTCCACTGCAGGTCTATAGACTCGAAATGTTTTTTTCCACTGCATCATGCTGAATGCATTGGCTTCAGGCCAAATCATGAGACCTTTTCTAATTAGAAGAAATAGGGTAGAAAGGGCTCTGGGTTCATGATTGCGGGAGAGGTGACAAAGAGAACAACCACAACTAACACTTAAGAGTTTTCCTGGACGGGCGTGGTGGCTCAAGCCTGTAAACCCAGCACTTTGGGAGGCCGAGACGGGCGGATCACGAGGTCAGGAGATCGAGACCATCCTGGCTAACACGGTGAAACCCTGTCTCTACTAAAAAATACAAAAAACTAGCTGGGTGAGGTGGCGGGCGCCTGTAGTCCCAGCTACTCGGGAGCCTGAGGCAGGAGAATGGCGTAAACCCGGGAGGTGGAGCTTGCAGTGAGCTGAGATCCGGCCACTGCACTCCAGCCTGGGTGACAGAGCGAGACTCCGTCTCAAAAAAAAAAAAAGAGTTTTCCTATACATTTTCCTTGTCCTGAGCTCTACACAAGTATTAGCCCATTTAACCAGCACGCAACACTGTGAGGTAGGCACAATGCCTGGGAAACCTTAACCAAACCAACGCTGCTTCGCAATATTGTTTCCATTGAACCCTGAAGGGAAAATTAGTCAGCATTTACCAAGGGCCTTTTCTGGATGGACCACTCAACCTGGCTGCCTTTTTTTTTTTTTTTTTTTCTGTTATTAGAAACTGGGGGAAAAGAGACAGAAAATTCTGGAGGCTGGGCACAGTGGTTCATGCCTGTAATCCCAGCAGTTTGGGAGGCTGAAGCAGGAGGATCACTTGAGGCCAGGAGTTCCAGATCAGCCTGGGCAACACAGCGAGACTCCATCTCCACAAAAAATTGGCTGGGTGTCATGGTGAGCACCTGTAGTCTCAGCTAGTCAGGAGGCTGAGGCTGCAGTGAGCTCTGGTGGTACCACTGCACTCTAGCCTGGGTGACAGAGGGAAATAGATGAGAGAGAGAGAGAGAAGAAAGAGAGAGGAAGAAAGGATGGCAGGAAGGAAAGAAGGAAGGAAGGAAGGAAGGAGAAAGAAAGAAAGAAAAAAAAAGAGAGAAAGAAAGAAAGAAAAAGAAAGAAATAGAGAGAAAGAAAGGAGAGAGAGAGAGAACACTGGAAATGATCTCAGTGTTGACCTCAGTGATGACCTTCTGCAACCGCCTGCCCCCTTATGCTCCTCCCAAATTAAGTGATTAGATTGAGTCCATCTCTTGGAGACTACAGTCAGTCTTGGGAACAAAAGCAAAATATATGGTCAGCACCTAGAAAATCTGATATGCAGCGTAAAGGGAGTGTAGTTAATGCCAGAAGACATGAAGGAAGAGTGGAGATGCTCATTGAGGGGGGCAGTGACCTGGAGGATTCAATTAGAAAACCAAGCAGGCCTGCAGGACCCCAAGCCCAGGGCAGTCCCTTGCCCCAGACAAGCAGTCTCTGATCTCCCCAGCCTTTTGTGTGCGGCATCCTCTCCTCTAGGACTCCTGGAGCCGCTTCCTGAGAAACCACTGAGTAAATGTGTAAATTAAATTGCAGCACACAGGGTTTCCAAAGCCTCTGCTATTTTTTTCTCCCCCCTGGGGAGAGGAAATGAGCATGCCAGCATTCCCCATAGGGGAACTAAATGATTTCCCAGAAGTCATGATCTCATATGCTCTATTTGTTTAAATGAGTTTAGGGCTACAAGCAAATGTGAGTTTGACAGGGCCCATTTGCAAAAGACCTCCCTCAGAACTGACAAGGGCCATGCCAGCTTCTTTGTCTGTGTGCCATTCCTTAGCCCTGGGGGGAAATTAGCCCCAAGTCAATTAGTCCATTAGTCACCAGCCATGTGCTCAGCAGCAAGCGGAGTGTTATTAAAGATATGGAAAAATAAGGGGTGGTCTTTGTCCTCATGTATTTCTTTAATGTTTATTGAGTGCCTATTACGTACTGAGCATTGAGCAGAGCACTTCAAAACCAGTAGGAAAATGAGATTCATTCACCTGAAACAATAGCACCTAAGTTACAAAGTGCACAATAAAGCAATGAATAGTAGGACGTGTACGTGTTGTTCAGTGAAACTTCATTCAATGGGGTGGGAGTGGGAGATTAAGGAGGGTGGGTCAGGACCTGGCGAAGGCCTTGAAAGACACTTCCATCTGGCTTGAAGGAGGGCCAGGACAGGGACAGATGTGGACGTGGCCTTGATGGTGGGGAGGCAATGTGGAGCTCTGGGGTGACATAGGAGATGTGTATGTTGGGAGGTGGGGGGTGTGGGAAAGCTGAAGAGGGGAAGCTATTCTGTGCCTTGTGCTTACAGTGGTCCTAGAAGGCTCTTATTCATTTGGTGGGGGAGGGGGATCTCCAGCCTTGGGTAGAGCTGAAAAGAATAGACTCTGGAGAGACAGCCTGGAAGACTAGAGAGAGCAAAGGGTGTGGATAAGCCTGAATTCCAATTCTTTCTCCTCCACTACTAGTGGTGGGATTTGAGGCAAATTGTTTAGCCACGCTGAACTGCAGTTTCTTCATCTGGAAAACAGAGATAATAATTTCTGTGATTATTAAGTAAGATACTGTAGGTAAAATGTCCAGCAAAGTTGTGGTCTGTGATAGGCAAGCAACGGCTGTTAGTTTTCTACAAGGCTTCCTTCCCCCTTCTTGAAGACAAAGGTGAGCTACACAGGTATGTTCCAGTATCTATCTACCACCAATGGACTGCTCAAAGCCCGTCAAGGTGATTTTACTGAGTGTGCCCATGACTGCTGGATGACGTGGCCAAGCTGTTTAGGGTCAGCTGAAGGCCTTCTGGGAAAGGTTTCCTTGATCTTGAGAAACAGATGTAGGAACAAAGGTCCTTTATTCCTCAGCCCATTGCTAGTTCTGGGTGTCCCGACTAGACCAAGAGATTCAACCTGTGATCATGAAGTAACCATCCCAAGGGTAAGCCAAGCCCATGCTCTGAGCATGGCAGAGCAGAGACATGGTGAGGCCGGATTCCTGATGCCACTGGGAAGCCAAGGTACACAGGAACCTGGGACCTGATCTCTGAATGCATTAATCCATGAGGTTTTTTTCTGTTGTTTAAGGTATTTTGAGTCAAGCTTTTCTGTTACCTGTACATGGAAATATCCTCAAGATTTATAACTGTGGACAAACTTGACAAAACCACAGAGGAGATAAATTTCAGAACAAGTAATAGGCCAGACCTTTCAGAGACTGGATGTTAAATTAGAACTAGTCTGTTAGCCAGGCGCACTGGCTCACGCCTCTAATTCCAGCACTTTGGGAGGCTGAGGTGAGCAAATTGCTTGAGCTCAGCAGTTCGAGACCAGCCTAGGCAACATGGCGAAACACTGCCTCTACAAAAAAATACAAAAATTAGCCAGGGATGGTGGCACATGCCTGTAGTCCTAGCTGCTGCAGGGGCTGAGGTGGGAGGATCACTCGAGCCCTGGGAAAGCAGAGGTTGCAGTGAGCCAAAATTGTACCACTGCACTCCAGCCTGGACAATAGAGTGAGACCCTGTCTCAAAAAGAAAAAGAAAAGGAAAGGAAAGAAATAGTCTATTATACACTATTGAAAAAGATGGAGCAAGGAAGTCGACTCAAAATACTTCCTTCTCATTTCTCTGTAATTTAGTTCAGTCCTGAGTTTCCATCAAAGGGCTTGCTACTTAATTTTCAGATGAGCTTTGCCAGCTGGTACCTAAAGAAAGCTGATTCACGAGCGCAGCCCGTTAGTGCCATTTGAGCCCTCGCATTGCTTTAGCCAAGTTAGTTGTCTCACTATTCTCTGCTCAGGAGAAGGCTGCCTGCTTGTGGTCAGCACTGCCCAAATCAAACCATGTTCAGGCCCTGTATCAGTTACAAGGTTTCTGAGGCAGGTAGGAGGCACATGCCATTAAACTCTGATGTCCCGGCTCCAGTGAAGCTGGGTCAATTTCTTGTCTTGCACTTTGGCTCAGTTTTCCTTTCACTAAAAGAGTAGGGTGGACATATTTCCTGATACAACTTGAGTGTCTCAGTAGGGAGGGGTCATCGTTGAATAGGAATGACCTATGAATGTTGAATGTTGTACGTCAGCAAATTCTCCCAGGGCATCTAAGGGTATTTGCTCTCTCTGTAACTTCTCTGGTTTCCCTAACCTGAATACAGGTGAAGACTTAGAATGAAGTTATGAATAATAATGCTATTATGAGTGATGATAATGATTAACAATTTCTTGAAGTCGTGCAACACTTTCGAGGAAAGTAGAAATACTACTTTCATTTTATCTCATTTGTCTTTGTAACAGGCAGAGAAGATGGAGAAGAGACGGTCCTTCCAATTCAAAGACAAGTTTCCTGAAGCCCAAGGATAAGAGATTCAAGGTGTTCAGAGACCTACAGGTAAGGAATGAAAATTCTTGTTAAAAAGTTGCACATTCAGAGCAACTCCACCAGAACTGTTTTTGACAGGGATGGTAAGACATCTTCTAAGGTCATGGGACCATTGGCTCTGGCTGCAGAAAAACTGGTCTTTTCCTGGGGTCACTGGGAAATCAGTAGCGGCCTCAGTGGATTCCTTAAAGCTTTGCTCAGTGGTCTAGGTTCATATTTTTTCACCTGTTTTTGGAGATTATCCAATCTCACTTAAATATAGTCAGCATTTCCTGTCTCTTAACACAAGGCCCTGGATTTTTAGACTTGAAATAATATTAAACAATTATTTGATATTTTGTATTTTTCATACCACCTTTGACTTTATTAATTCTTTTCATTTTGTATTTTTGCCAAAAGATAGATATGGAAAATGTCATTAGGCCTCTTTTACTGATAGCCAGCTAAGCCTCCAAAAGGTTGTGAGAAGACTGCAGATTGGAAGAAGTAGGAATACATGCGGATTTTCTGAATTTGAGTCAATTTATCTCTCTGAAAGATCACCTCACCCCCCTCCCCTCAAAGCACTCATTCTAATAGCTTTTTGAGCACTTGCTTTATACCAGTAATGTGCTGAGTTCTGGGGATTCAGTGTTGAATAAGACAGACATGATCTTTGAACAAGAAACTTACAGAAGAGTTGAACAGACAAACAATTCGAAGCCAGGCAATTAATTAAGTTGTGATTAGTGAAAGTACCTTGAGGAAGGCAGAGTTGTCTGTAATCCAAACAAGCTCCTGGCTTAACTGGTCTATGGGTCTGGTCCAGTGTGGCCAATCTTAGGTTCTAGAGATGAAGCAAGATGCTCTGTATCTCAGGTGATGAATAGATGAGGAGGGTAGGAGATTTTTAGAAGAAACGTTTTGTGACCCAGCTTTCTAGACTCGACTCAGACAAGGGAGAGCCTGAGGGATGCAGAGTTTCACATGAGACACCTCTCAGGAACCCAGACACTCAGGAAGGGCAGCGAACCTTCACTAGACAAGGAAGAAAAAGAGCCACACTGAGAACCCACCGGTGGTGTTGGGGGTAGACACACCCAGCCATTGCATTACCATACCCAACTGCTGAATCAGGGAGCTAATTATGGCTTTGTACTGCTGGAGACCACATTCCTGAGGCTTTCATGCACACACATGGAACCACAACACATACACACACGCTGTGCTGTCCATCATTGGTCTCCTCCTCCATTCTGCCTTCTCATTTCCACCCCCACTCTCGACGCATTCTACTCTGTCTCTAAAGTATCCCGTCAGAAGGGTGTTTCTGTTGTTCCATAGAGTATCCCATTTCCACCTCTCATACACAAACCAACACACTCCTCATACCCTTTGCCCGACTCAGTCATTCCAGGAAGGCGTCACATCATACCCAGCATTTACCTAGCATGTCGCTGACAAAGGTGTCGGTGCTGAAGGAGGGTCCTTAAGGAGTATCTTCTCATCCGAACCATCCACTTTCCAGATGAGGAAACCGAGGTCTCATCAGGGACTCCAAACCACCCACTTTCCAGATGAGGAAACTGAGGCCTCATCAGGGACATGGCTTGTCCAACAGCATATAGTCAGCGGTTGGGCCATAACAAAAAGTGGGCTTCCAGAGTCCTTTGTCTCTTCCATGGAATCTCACCTCTGAAGACACAAAAATGAGTTTGAAGTCTGGAGCCCACCTGATCTCTTAATCTACCTTCCAAGAATCTGCCCTTTCCTTAAAGTGCTGGAATGTTTGATCAATATTAACTCATTCAGCTAAAATTCTTGAGATACTCTCACCAGCAAGCAAGAATACATGTTCTCTGTCAATGAGTGGAACACAAAGAAGCATAGGGCTTTAGAAAAAGGAGGCATTATTTTGCCCAGGATGATAACAGAAGGTATGAGTAATGGTCCCATGTTTTGTCTCAGATTTTGAGAGGTACAGTTAGAAGAGCAGGAGAAAAGCTTTTCAGACTGAGGGGCAGGCATATAAAAAGGTGGGGAAAAGGAGATGATGTTCAGAAAAATGCTGATTAGCCTTTGGGGTTGACACTTAGAAATTATAGTATTGCTTGTAATCATTGCCATGTGTATGTACTTACCACAAGGCAGTGAGTTTCATTTAATCATCAGAACAAACCTATACATGAGAAATTCATTCATTTAACAAACACATATTGAGTGACTACTATGTTGCCTGGCAAGTTCTAGGTGTCGGGGATACATCTATGAATAAAACAGACCAAGTCCCTCAGCCACCAATAAAAGAGAACAAGTTCCTGCCTTCAGGGAATTTACATTCTGGGACTTGTTATCTCATTTCACAAATAGAAAAAAAAAGAAGAAAAAAAAAACTGAGTTAGAGGGAGGGAAGGTACTGGCTCAAATGACAAGCAGAAAGTCTGTCTGTGTTCTTAAACCCCTTGCTGTGCCATCTTTCAGGAAGCCTAGATTCGAGGGTCAGAGTCTTCAGGGTCAAGACCCGAAGGCAGTGAGGTTCCCCTACAGGGTTTTGAGCAGAGAGCAGGGGTGTGGCAGAAACCAGATGGCTTGTTTTCCTTTGAGCTGTCTCCCCACCCCCTACCATTCTATTTAATTATTTTATTTTATTTTTTTTATTTTGAGACAAGGTCTCACTCTGTCACCCAGGCTGGAGTGCAGTGGCGCTTTGGCTCACTGCAACCTCTGCCTTCCAGGCACAAGCAATTCCCAAGCCTCAGCCTCCCAAGCAGCGGGGATTACAGGCTCCCGCCGCCACATCCGGCTAATTTTTGTATTTTTTTTTTTTTTTAGTAGAGACGGAGTTTCACCATGTTGGCC
>NW_012114977.1:1395491-1396597 GCF_000951035.1 Colobus angolensis palliatus | reverse complement strand
GTCCAGCCCCCATGCTATTTATAGTCAGAGATCGGTCATGTCAATCCTAATCCATTACATCTACCCGCTCCCCCACCTCCCCACACACACGCTTCACCATGGTGGCCAGGCTGATCTCAAACTCTTGCTCAAGTGATCCACCCGCCTCGGCCTCCCAAAGTGCTGGGATTACAGGCATGAGCTACCGCGTCCAGCCCCCATGCTATTTATAATCAGAGATCGGTCATGTCAATCCTAATCCATTACATCTACCCGCTCCCCCACCTCCCCACACACACGCTTCTTTCAAGGTGAGACTGACATTCCTTGGGCAGAGCTGCCACCTTCCCGTCAAGCCTGGTTTTAGCGGATTAGCCTCAGTGCACCCTCAAGTCCCCAGCCTCAGGCAGCACCTGGCACTCCGGTTAACTGACCCTTTGTCCTACAAAACCCTGTAGGCTTGTACCCTCTCCTGGCTCAATTGCTACAAGTTAAAAGTGAGGGTGGTGGAGAAAATGATAGTGTTAGAAGGGGACTGGGTGAGATTAATAGCTATAAACTTGAAACAGGCCTCTGCTTTCACCTGAAACTCAGCTCTCTCAGAGTTGGAAAAGTTTGCTTTTGAAATGTTTTGGGAGTGGGAGTCTCGGTGCTCTGAACTCTAGTCTGTAATCCCGGTGTGGTGTGCAATGCCTCTCACTTGGGTGCTAGTCCAGTCCTTGAACAAAACACACGCCCTTTAGCGCGAGTCGGGAGTGGGAGAGACGGTATTAGGAAAAAGAAACTGGCGAGTAAGAGGAAGGGGTAATGAAGAAAGGGGAACATACAGAGAACGAGAGAAGGAATGGATTAAAGAAAATAACTGGAGTAAGAATTTCAGGTAATGAAACGGAAAAAAAGATGCGGTAAGAGCAAGACAGGAACAATCGGAAAAAGGGGCCAGGCAAGAAAGGAAGACCTAGGGGGCAGGGTCGCCCGATGGGGCTGATGGAAGTGAGAGCAGAGAGACCGGACCGGGGACCCCGCGCAGGCCGCGGGCGCGAAGGAGCAGCGAGGTCGCCAGCAGCCCCAGCTGTCAGCCCGGAACAAAGGCCGCCGAACGGCACAAACCAGGCTGCCGGCAGCTC
>NW_012114977.1:1330121-1395151 GCF_000951035.1 Colobus angolensis palliatus | reverse complement strand
GGCCAGCGAGTGGGAGCTGGGAGCTGCATCCCGCGCGGTGGGACCGGCCCGGCCCGCTCAGCAGCTCTGGAAAAAGAGAGACGGGAACACACCGGGAAATACTGGGAAAAAAAAAAAAATTCTCAAGTGCGCCCGAGGCGCAGGGGGCAGGTAAGACGCGGTGGCCGGGGGTCTCCCCGCCCCTGGAGGGTCTGCTGCCCTGGCTGCGGGAAAACTAGCTCCCCGCGCCGGGCTGGCCCGTCCGTGCGTCCGCGCGTCCGTCGGTCTTTGTCTGTCTGTGTCCGTGGCTGTCGAGGTGTCTTTGTCTCCGCGTGGAGCTGTCAGGGTCTCCCCTCTGCAGGGTGGGCGCCGCTGCTCCGGCCCAGCCCGGAGGAGGTGACTGACTGTGCGTCCGTCCTCCTGTCTTTGTCTCCGTGTCTCCTGCAGACAGGGCTGGTCTATTTCCAGCCCCGATGCTGATCCTGGCGGGGATGTCAGTGTTAGGTGACACTGGTGTCGGAGGTGAAGAAGTGGGACGTGGGCACGCGAGGCCGCAGGGGCAGAGGCCGCAGGAAGAAGGTCTGGCGGTCGGGCCGGGCCGCTGAACTTCGCTGCCTGGAACTTTGAGGATAAGCTGTGTCCACGCCGGTGGGGAGGACACCGGTGCGATGCAGCGAGCTATGTCAAAGGTTTCCCTCAAGGAATAAGTCATACGAGCGGAGGTGGTTAGAGAGGAAGGTGGTATATCGGAGTGTCTAAGTGGCTCCCTGGGGCTACAGGTTCCTGGGGTCGGTCCTGGGTGTGCAATTCAGGAATTTAGTCAAAGCACCACACACACACAGACAGAGCACCACACTAACTTCACTTCTTCCACCGCCACCCTAGGCAGCCAGACCTCACCCCTCCACCGTGCCACAGGCTTTGCTCTGGCTGGAGAGGCTTCAGAGGTCTCAGCTCGGCAGCAACAGGCACCCTCGAGACACCAAGGGCCAGGTGATGTTTCTCTTTCCTGCTCCAAGTGGAAAGGTTTGAACTGTGGAGCAAATGAGTGTTGTGCTCGCCCACGAGTATGTCAGGCCTGGGAAAGTGCTCCAGACTTGTTAGCTTCGCAGTCCTCAATTTCCCAGGAATAAGAAGTGCTTAGGGATCTGGCCTCCTAAAGCGTTTCCTGTCTGGCTTATTGCCTCCACACCGTCCCGCTGCCATCAGTCTCTCTGCTCTCTGGTCCTGGGCGCTGGGAAACTACTGAGGAGGCACTGAGTTCTGGACTGTGCTGGGCAGGCGCTGCTCCTAATAAGGATCCCACACTCTGCTGAAAGTGCAGCCTAATAGGAGTGCTGGGAGCCCAGGAGCCCAGCCACAAAGAGATGAGCTATCTGCTTGGCAGTTCCTGCACCAAGACCCTGAGAAGAGTCTGCGGGTACGGGCAAGAGGGTGTTTGTAACCTGAGCTTTCTCTAAGTTCAAAAACAGTTTTCAGCAGGCATCCAGAGGGAGTATGGAGGTGTCTGAAGAGTGTGCGCATACGGGTATTAGAGATAGCATTTACAGAGAGGAAAGGTGTTTATGTTTAAGAGTGGAATGGAACATAGTCTGTGGGTAGGAGTCTGCGGGCAGAGAGCATACAGGCTAATCAGGCGTGGCGTTGCACCTTGTATTTATCCAGCGCTTTTCTTTGGAGGCGCTTTCTGCTCATCATAGACGTTATCTCATATGTTATCTCCTTTATCCTCACAACATAACTACCAGGTTGGCACGGTGGGCGCTCTGTGCCTGCCAGTGAAGAAAAGGAGGCATCAGAAGGGAAAGGCATTCCCTGAGGTCCTACAGCTAATGGGAGGAGGGAGCAACTGGGAGTCCTAGTAAGAGGTCCCAGCTGGGTGGATGTGAGTGTGCGGCGCTCAATCTGCTTAAGAAGAGAAGAAAACTAGGAGAAAAAGAAAGGGCATCTCTGTGGGTGTCTATATGCAAGCAAAAGGGAGGATGGGACATTTGATGTGCTGAAGATGGTTGTTATTTAACATTTATAGCAGCGACTGTGTGTTTCACGAAGTAAACCTGTCTCAGCAATTCAGCTTGTGCATTTGTTTGTCTGCAGGAAGTGCCCCCAACTGTGTGTGCCTGGTTGGATGTGGGACAGGGGTGCTATCATAGAAGGAGTGCTGCTGTGTGGGGTGTGCTGGGGAAAGCCAGTGCTTTGGGAGTGTGTGGAGGAAAGATGTGCCTTTCAGTTTTGAGAAGCCGTGGGTCAGCGTGTATAGCAAAGCTATACATGGGCTCCAGACGTATATAAATGGCTTTCTAATCCTGAAAACTTATTTATATGCCTTGCGCTTATTCAACATTCATTTCATAAATATTCATTGGGTGCCTACCAAATGCAGGGCTCTGAGCTAGGCAGTGAGGCTAGGAAGATGAATAATGTAATGATGACAAACCTATATGGGTAAGCACCTTATAGACCAGTGTAATGGATAATAGTGTAACACTTAATACCAACCACTAAATACACTTGTGCCCGGGACTTTTTATTCATTATCTCATTTAATTTTCACTGCAGCCCTGCAGGGTATGTATAATTATCAGATGAGGAGAGTTAGGTAATTTAGCCGGGCTACAAAACCGAGGGGCAGGGATCTGAGATCAACTTAGTAAGGTTCTGGACCCTGGCTCTGTCCATATTATTCTGTTACCTTTGAACATAGAAACACTGTTTCTTCTGTGTAAAATATTCCTGCCTAGCCTCTCTACCTTCTCCACTTAACTGGCTCCCAATTTTTTTTTTTTTTTTTAAGATGGAGTCTTGCTCTGTCACCCAGGCTAGAGTGAAGTGGTGCGATCTTGGCTCATTGCAACCTCCACCTGTCGGGTTCAAGCAATTCTCCTGCCTCAGCGTCCCAAGTAGCTGGGACTACAGGTGCCTGCCACCACACCTGGCTAATTTTTTGTATTTTTAGTAGAAATGGGGTTTTGCCATGCTGGTCAGGCTGGTCTTGAACTCCTTAACTCAAGTGATCCATTGGCCTCAGCCTCCCAAAGTGTTGGGATTGCAAGCATGAGCCACCACACCCAGCCCCATTGTGGGTTTTAACCATAGGGATCAACTCCTCCAAGAAAGTTTCCCCTATTTTTTCCTTAATTCTGGGTCAGGTACCTTCTTCGGAGTCCCTACCATCATATCAGTACGTTAATAGCATTTACCCACTGACTCCTGAGGAGTCTACAGAATTCCTAGAAGCAGAGATTGTGTCGTGGGTTCTGAGCTCAAAATACAGTGTTGGCTTTCTGTAGATACTATGAGTATGCCCTTAGTAAATGCTTGTTTAATAAGGTGAGGGGAAAGAGGAGAGCTCTCAGAGACCTTTGGCAGGAGCACTGTTCCCAACAGTAGATTTCTGTATGGGTGCCCTTTGCTAGAGTGGCCACTGACTTTCCTTCCTCTGTTACTGGGCCAGCTCCTTCAAGGCCTCTCCCTAGATGGGGCCATCTCAGGCCCCACTAACAGTTCGGGGAGCCTGAGGGAACCCTCGCCCCCACCCACTCTGTCTGCAGGTCATCAACCCACAGACACAGTTGTAGAAGGGGACGTTCTAGGTGTGACCTAGACCTGGGGTTTTAAAATCCTGCACTTGGAGCCCTAGGGGCCAGATGGTTCCAGGGCAATGATGAGACGTTTCTGGGATTTTGCCAACAAAGAAGTATCCAACTGCCTGGGGAATCTTGAGGTGATTTACATATTAGCTCTTTGAGTTTGCTGTTGAATAGATCTTTGTGCTGCTAGTTTGAAGCCTGAAATGGACACTCCTAGACTTGCAGTGGAGAGTGTGCATTGCTACCATGTTTGGGGAGGTAATCTGGCCATGATTTCTCCAAGGCCACGCGGTTGGATGATTGTCCTCCCTTGCCCTTTCCATCGCCCTGTTATTTCTCATATTGGAATTACAACCTGTGTTCTCGGGGGTCCACAGTAAAGTTTTAAAGATCATTGATCAAGTTTGAAAAACTCTGCATTTCACTATTTATTAAAGGTCTTATCCGTGTGAGGTGCCAGGGAGTGGGGAACAACAGCAAAAAAGACGAAATAAATAATGCTTTGAGACTAAAGTTTGTGATGACGGTTGGGAAGAAGAATTGGCACACGTAAACAACGACAAGTAAGTTGAAAACTGGATTGCATTAGGTTGGTGCAAAAGTAATTGGTGGTTTTTGCAATTAAAATACTAACTTTGAATACAGCAGTTTCTCAGTGTCTCAGCAAGAGGCAGGTGAGCCAGAACCTTCCTTACCAGGGAGGAGGTGGCCGTGAACTGAACCTCGAAGTTGAACCTGAGGAGGGTAGGAAGGGAGTCAGCAAAGCAGAAGTCAAGTTCACGGCTCCAAGATAGAAACTGTAGCTGAGGAGACAGGGCTCTCTCTTCCAAGAACCCTAGCCAGAGTCTGTTGCCTCCTTATGCCAGGTATGGCCAGCCACCCAGACCAAACAGAGGTGGTGCATAAGAAATGGGAGGTTTTCAACCTCTCACCTCTCACCACTGCCTCCAGATCCCCTCCTCCAAGGGTTGGAGAAGTTGATGGGGATATGTCAGCTACAGTTGGGCAGAGCTGGTGAGCTTACGGCTAGTTAGCTCCCTTTACCATTTGGCAAAGCCCGCTGCGTTGCTGCAGTTTCCATCCTGTGTCTCTCCCACTGGTTTTTTGTTTGTTTCTTTATTTTTTTAGTGACAAGATCTTGCTCTTTCTCTCAGGATGGAGTGCAGTGATGTGATCACAGCTGAGCTCACTGCAATCTTGACCTTCTAAGCTCAGGTGATCCCCAATCCTCCTTCCTCAGACTCCCGAGTAGCTGGGACCACAAGCGCGTACCCATACATCTGGCTAATGGTTTTTAATGTTTATAGAGATAGGGTCCCGTTACGTTGCTCAGGCTGGTCTTGAACTCCTGGCCTGAAGTGATCTTCCCACTTTGACTTCCCAGTGTTGGGATTCTAGGTGTGAGCCACCACACCCAGTAATTCAATTATTGTGTTACCCAGTAATACATTTGAATCTTCTTCACTTTTTCTGTGCTCTCTTCACCCCCCATCTGCCTTTTCTCTAAGTGCTTGTGATGCATATATGTTAAGTTCAATAAACAATAAACTAGAGCCTGGCACGATGGCTCATGCCTATAATCCCAGCAATTTAGGAGGCCGAGGTGAGCCAATCACCAGAGGTCAGGAGTTCCAGACAAGCCTGGCCAACATGGCGAAACCCCATCTCTACTAAAAATACAAAAAAATTAGCTGAGCATGGTGTTGCAGGCTTGTAGTCCCAGCTACCCAGGAGGCTGAGGCAGGAGAATCGCTCGAACCCGGGAGGCGGAGGTTGCAGTGAGCCGAGATCGCTCCACTGCACTGCAGCCTGGGCTGCAAAGCGAGACATTGTCTCAAAACAAACAAACAAACAAACAAAAACCCACAATAAACTAGGATGTAGCTAGGATAATGGAATGTCTACTTGGGATTTGCTTGAGGGAATGAAAATTTATCATCTATCAGTTCTTTCTTTATAGCTTGTCAATTCAAAAGGTTTAGTCCACTCCACGTTGAAATTAGAACAAATATTGCCTCCACAGAATTTGCACTAATGGCATTTCATTGGAATACCAACCTTAATTGCATAATATATTTCAGTGTTTCCACCTTGCCTGTGAGCAAGTTAGTTCTGAACTAAAGTGGGATAGCAGTCTCTTCACTTGTAGCTCAACAGTGTGTGGAAACCAGACTTCAGGGGTAATCACACATGGAAGCTGCCCCCAGGTGAGAAGAGAATTGGATGGAGCATCGTGGGAAGGAGAAGAGTGAAGGGAGGCGGAAGATGGAGACAGAAGACAAGCAGAGAGGGAATGTGTGTGTTAGCTAACAGCTAAAGCTAATTGTTCTAATCAATCCAGCAGAGAGGTGATTTTTCTTACTAAGTGACAGGCCAAATTGGTGTCTGAACAGATGTGATGTGGGTTGCATCCAGCACCTGGAACAAAGACAGCAAAGAGCTGCCTCACAGAGATCGCCAGTAGAAGTGCTTCATGTCAGTTAATCATTGTGTGAGAAGATAGGGCTGCCTTCAGGCCAGTGCCAGAGCACAGGCACACACACATGCACACACGCGTGCACGCACACGCACATTCATCCATTTCATTCATCCACTCTCATCATCTCTCCCTCTGAGACATGCTTTCTTGTGATACCCAAACTCACAAGCCCATGTACATCACATTACACAAATCTTCAGAGACTCCCAAGATGTCAGGAACCAGGAGATCCACACCTCTGCCTACCTGTGGCACGGTCTGAGGTGAGCTCAGACAGCCCCTCCCCGATGCCATGCCCGGGGTAGTCTTTGGGCAGTCATGAGCCCATCAGAGTTACCGATACTGCGTAGGAAGAGGATGGGCCAGTCTAGGTGAGACGTTCAGCCTGAGCAGGGTACAAGAACGGGCCCCTCAAGGAGGCTGAAAGTGGAGGTGAGATGGGGTTGGGAGTGGGCATTGTTCTCAACCCCTCCCATTCCTGTGCATGAATCTGACCTCACGGAATAACCTGTCAGGTGGCTGAGGCCATCCATCCCTGCCCAAGGCACCAGGGCAGGGCCGTGCACTTGGCTCCCTGGCCTGTTGGCTTGGGGGGCATTTTCACTCTTCTTGCTGCTGCAAAGCCATTTGCTGCTAAATCACCCTCCTCTTGGCACCCTGGACTGCTAAATTGGTCTCAACTTGCTGTACTTCCACCCACCACCTTAGTCATTATTCGCTGGCAGCATTCAGAGAGTGGGTGTAAAGCAGTCGAACATTATATTCCTGCTGTGAAGACAGAGAATTGAGTATAGACATGCAAGGAGAGGGGAGAGAGGGAAGGAGGGAAGACAGCATGAAGGAGGCAGGGAAACAAGGCCTGGGGTGTGCCAGCTCCTTTCCCTGGTGACCCCAGTGACACTGGATAGGGGGTGCGTTATAGGTGAGTGGGTCCTGGCTCAGTGGGAGAAGACAAAGGGGTCCACCTGCTACTGAGTGACTTCCCACCCCTGGTCTGGAGGCAGGAAAGGACATTAGCCATGGGAAGAGAAGGGTTCTGCCCTCCGTGAACTCCCTGTTCCTTGTATTCTGCAGTGTACAACGTACTTGTCACTCCCATTTGAGCACTTGTTCCCCTGTATTCGTAGTTAGCTTTTTATCTCTATCCTCCCTCCCAGCGTAGATTATAAGGCCCTTAAAAGAGAAAGTGCGTCCCGCATCTGATACATAGCACCGGGACCTGGGGATGGTCTAGGGCTCGGTCCCAAATGGCTGAGATGGATGGCACTAAGGCCCACAGTGCTTCTTTCTACCCAGCCACTTCACATCTCTCTGTGCCACTCAAGGGCCACAGAAACTGGAAAGTCAGGCAAGCAAAAGGAGACGGAATTGCAAGGGAAACTACAGGGCTTGGTCTGCAGTCTCAGTGGAAAGCTCCAAGGAGGGAAAGGGTTACACTGCAGAACAGACCAGCCAGGAAAGCAGAAACTTAAGAGACCTGCGGTCCCCGTGCAGAAGGCTCGGGGTGATCTCCACCTGGCACACGGGCTCTACTGATAGCTCATCTAATGCCCAATGCCCAGGCATGGTGCCGGGGCTAGCAGGAGGTAGGAAGCAGAATCGGTTCTCAAATCAGGCAGCAGTGACAGCGTCAGGCAGGGCAGACTGACCTTGACAGGAGGCTCTCTGAGTCACTGATAACATTTGTTTGGGCACCCAGGGAGAGGTTAGAAAGGGAACTCATGCCATCGTAAGCACGCTTGGGACCTGTTGGGGCCCTCAACCCAAGCTCCTTGCCTCCCACACTCTGCTTGGGGGAGATAATAGGAAAACGCCAAGAACAGAAGCCTCCCCAGCTAGGGAGGCAGGGAGATATGGGAATGAGCCCTGAGGCTGCCCTTGACCTTCCAGAGAGGCACCCCCATGCCTGGTGTCTGTAGGTACCTGTGTGGGGTCTGCCCTTCCCTCTGTTTCCCATGGTCAATGGCAGCAGAGGTCCAAAAGGACAATCAACACACTCAGGGTAGCTTCCCTTATTTATTGCAACCTTCAGACACTCCAGCTTCAGCTCTTCCCTGCTCCCCGCCACCGCAAAGGGCATTTCCTCAGTGCAAGGGGAGGAGGGAGGGAAGCACGGACTGAACGGCACTCACATCTTGAGGAGACAGCCTCCTCCTCCTTGCCTATCAAATTCCCCCAGCCCCAACGCCTCCGTGGCGCCAGCAGACAAACCACACTGCAGGCAGGTGGGGAAAACAAGAGGAGCCAGGCGGAGCCCCCAGCTTCCACCTGCACTGTAAAGCGAGCCAGCCCCTGAAGGAGGCCTGGGACGGACTCCCCAGCTGCCTTCGGCTCCTCCCCTTGCCAGGCCCGCAGCTGGCCCCGCTCAAAGGCTCTGCAGCCGGCTGGTGGCTGGTGGGGCAGGTGTGGGCAGGATGTGTGTCTATTCCCAAGACAGGATTTCTTCATCTATCAAACTAGAAGCATCAGGCATTTGGCTTCTCTGGGCTTCTACCAGTGCCTCAGACATCTGTTGACTTAGAAACTTTTTCTTGATGTTGGACTTACGTCTATACTAGAGCCACAGACAGGACCTCCAACTCTAGGGTCCTAAGATTTGTCAGGACACAAAAGAGCCTGTGCTGAAAAAACTTCAGATACTCTACATGCAAACACAACTCTTCAGGGTTGAAAGGGTGCTTAAAAACCACTCTATCCACATCCTCTCCCTGTCTCCCCTACACACACACATACAAGTACTCACTGCCAAGAACTTTTATTTCATACCCCAGGAACCCAGTTCTTTCCATTTTCTTTTTTCTTTTTCTTTATTTTCATTCATTCATTTATCTATCTATCTATTTATTTATTTATTTTGGCCTTTTGAGGCAGAGTCACGCTGTGTTGTCCAGGCTGGAATGCATGGTGCAATCCCTGCTTATTGCAGCCTCGAACTCCTGGACTCAAGTGGTCCTCCCACGTCAGCCTCCCAGGCAGCTGGGACCACAGGTGGGCATCACCATACCTGGCCCATTTTTAAATTTCTTTGTAGAGATGAGGTTTTGCTACGTCACTCAGGCTGGTTTTGAACTCCTGGCTTCAAGAAATCTCCCTAGCTCAACCTCCCAAAGTGCTGGGATTATAGGTATGAGACACCGTCCCCCATCTCTTTCTATTTCAACTCCATCCTTTTAAAGTCACAGAAGGCTGGGTTCATGTCCAGCCCTGTGCTACACTCAGGAGCAAGATGAGCAACCCCAGACCCTGCCACGAGTCGCTTGTCCGGCATTGGGGGTGAGACAAAACAGCCAGGAAAACATCATTCTACACAACAGAAGCAGCACCGAGTGTTCATGGAGGATACAGAGCTGGAGAAGAGCCCTGAGGGCTGCGTGTGATTTCCAGGCAGATGAAGTGGAGGGGTGGCCAAGACAGGGAAGAGCAGGTGGTGGGGAAAGAAACGTTTCTAGAAAGGCACGTTGGAGTCAGATTGAGGAGGCCCTTGCATACCCACCTTGCATATTCAGCTGGGGAGAGTACATGCTATTTGGTAGACAGCAGGGAACCACTGAAGTCAGAGGCAGAGGGGCGGCCTAGAGCAGACTCTGGTTTTAGAAAGTGAATCTAGCAATGGAATATAGAACAGATTCAAGGGTGGAGAGACTTCTTTCTAGAAATACCATTATTGGAATACCCACATCTCGTATCTCCTAGTTGATAGCACAGGTTGCCAGAGACCTCTTGTAGCCGGGGAATGTTTGGGGTGACCGAGGCTTCAAAGAGAGAGAAGTTCCTAATCCAAGGTGAAGATGCTGGGCCCAGGATTATTTATTTAATGGGACAGATGGATAATACCTCCTTGCTTTGGACCTGAATGAAATCACAGAGGGCTTTTGTTTTTTACATAGATGAAGACATAGAGGCCCCGAGAGGGGAAGGGACTTTCTCAGGGTTCCACGTCTGAGGGACAGGACAGAGCCAGGATCGATGGTCCACATCAGAGCTCTTTCTACTAACGTGCTGTGGGGCCGGTGGATGAGGACTGAAGAGCCGGCAGAATTCATCAGACCCTCAGACCTCAATGGTAGGCAGATTTGCCCAGGGGCCATATGAGAACACAGCAATAGAGAGAGGCTTTCAATCTTGGTAGATTTTTCTCCCTACCCCAGTCAAAGGAGCCCCTGGACTTTCGTGACAGCTGATACAGCGCTCTGTATTTTTCTCACCACTCTTCTGTCTTGTTTCACTGAGTGCTGGAGGCATCTTATTTCCGTCTGTTCCTCTGCCTTTTCTGTCCTAAGGGTTCTGTGACAGCAAAGGCTGTGCTGGTCACAGTTGCTAACAGTCGGTACTTTCAAAACTGAAAGGCAAGTTCTCTGCCTCTCTCATATGTGCACAGCTTAAGCCAAACCCAAACAAAACAGAAGGGTTGCTGGGTGCCAGTCAGCAGGGCTAGCCACCCATACAGCGACACCACATAGGGAGAGATTTCCAGACAGGAGGCAGATGTGTGTCCTCATGCCAGGTGGGATGTCAGTGACAGGGCAGAAGAGGTGGGACATCCCTCAGTCTCAGACACACTGGATGCCAGGGGTCCCTCTGCCTACTGCCATGAAACTCTCAGAACAGCATCTCCCACCTTCCTCTGGAAGATTCCTCAGCCTGGTACCCGCTCAGGCGTTTTCATCTTGCCTTCTAAAAACCCGGCGAGCCAAAGGAGGGGACAAAGCTGTAGCAGTGTCCCATGAGGTTTCCAGAGAGGGGACCCCTGGAGGCAGAGCCTTCCTCAGGAAACATCTCTACCCATGTCAGCCTCCCCTGGTCTCCCAGAGGAACTCACCCTCACCTGGCTGGCAGTCTCAGAAGCAGGTGGAGAGAGCAGGTAAGACAAGGCATGAGGTTTTTCCTGTGAGTCGATCCTAAGGCCAAGTTTGGGAGTGGACGGTGGAAAAAAACATGATTTTGGGAATCAGATCAGTGTTCATATCCTGGCTCAGCTACCTGTTAGCTGTGTGACATCAGGCAAGTCACTTGGCCTCTCTGAGCCTCAATTTTCTCATGTGTAAAATGTGTTAGAAATAGATAATTGGTGCTGCAAAGAAAAGTCAGCACGGAGACAGAAGATCTCTCAGCAAGGCAATCTTTACTTTCTGCAGAAAGGGTGCTCGATGGCAGATGGAACAATGGGGAGAGAGATCCTGGCTCTGCTACCTGTTAGCTGTGTGACATCAAGCAAGTCACTTGGCCTCTCTGAGCCTCAATTTTCTCATTTGTAAAATGTGTTGTGTCTCATATAGAATTTTTATGAAAATTACATGGCCAGTAGAAGTGAAAGCACATGAAGCATAGTAGAAGCTCAGTTAATATTAGTCTCACCCTCTTCCCCTCAGTTCCGAAGGGAGGAAACCATGCATGTGACTGAGTTGCCTGTGCAGGAGGTTTATGAGTGCTTGGTAGAGGCAGGCGTCCAGGGGGTCAGGGAGGGACAACTTTAGGGTCAGGTGGTACTGCCTGTGGAGCTACCTCCTTATCCTCTTATCTGCTTACTCTGGCAAAGGGAGATGGTTTAACTGGAAACATTATGGGAAGGAGTCATTTGTACGTTGACAACTCTGGATCTTCATCTATGTGGTCAATCTGACTACGTTAAAATAGATTGAAAGCCTATGAAGTTATGTAGAACAGGTGGCTGTGACACCATTCAGTGTCCTGAGGTCAGGACTCAGCGCTAAAAGTGGGTGTCGTGCTCAGATTGACTTATGCCAGATGGGCTGCTGGAGTAGAGGAGGTGAGGGGAGAAGGCTGGGAGGCCATCCAGGTCAGCTGGGCTCCTGTCCTCCCTCGGGAAGGACCGCACAATACCATCTCGAGCCCATGCATGGGACAGACTTTAGGGGAGGGTGATTTCTCCCCATGGTCAGCGGCTGGACAGAAGTGGTTTCCTTTATTCCTTCCTCTTTCCTCCTTCCTCCTGCTTCAAAGCCAATGTCTTTCCCATCTGGATCATTTTCTGGATTATGTAGCACGTAAGGTCAGGAAAGGGAGAGAAAGAAAAACAAATAAAATGAAACTTCTCTCTTAGTTCAGTTCATGGGGGTTGTACACGTGGGAGAGGACATAGATCCATCAGAGTCTCACATAGGAGAGTGGAGAAGTCAAGTTAAAGAGTCTAATTCTGCACTGGAAAATTGGAGAAATCGTTATTCTGCCTAAACGGCATCAAACTAGATGGGGGCAGCCTGGGTGGGCTGAGAAGAAGATGCTGGTGTTTTGGACACACATTCCCTACCAGGAATACATATACGAGTCCTCCTACGTGAAGCACGCATGCTGGCATTTAATGATTTAATGTACCTTCCAGGAGAGCTCCGCATTGCCTTCCTTCTCCTCTTTGTCTTTCTCTTTCTTTAAGTGGAGGAAACTTTTCCCTGTTAATGCCGTGGCCCAGACACTTGAGACACACAGCTATTAGGGCTCCGATCTGATATTAAAACCTGCGTCGTCAAAAGTCCAGCGATTTATGCATCCCCCCATCCAAGTCCTAAGCAGGCCCGACCCTGCTTAGTTTCCGAGATGAGATGAGATGACATCCGGCGTGTTCAGGGTGGCAGGGCCATAGACAGTTTCTCCATTCTAACATGTTGGTATCTGCCGGGGAGAAGGCAGTGTCTCCGCCAACACGGGGCTCGCATGGCTTGTAGGAATGCCTAGGAGAGGGGATGCTGCGTTTGTTACTTGTGCCAGTTCAGTTGAGAGCTGTCTGGTTCTAGGACCAGGAGTGCTCCAGGAGATATCAAAGAGCTGCCTGGAACCTGGGGAGCCGTGGGACTTCCCCTCAGGCAGTCTCGGCCCTCCCCCTCGAAATTACACCGTGGTGGGCACCTCCCACCTGTGGGATTGAGACACCGAGTTCAAAGGGCTGCCCTCTGCACAGTCCCAGGAACAGCTATTAAACTCCCACTTGACCTTGCTTTGGGGAGTCGGCAGCTGATGAGAGATGGGGAACTTGTTAAACTCAGGCAGCCTGGAATTAGGCCTCACTCGCATTGGCATAAAATGCTTTCAGGGAAGCCTGCCAAGAGTTGAAATCATGGTGCTGCGATAGGGTCCCTGCTTAATAAGCCTCCACCCGGGAGGGTCTTAGGGAGGTCCCGTGACAGAAGACAAGAGGAAACGGCAACACAAACCCAGAGCCCTCCCTGCTTTCCTGCCAGCAGCTGAGAACTGTGCTCCATTGCCTGACCCCAGGGCCGTTGAGGGACCAGGAGGTGGGTGGGGATCTTCTGGCAGCTGCCAATTGTGGATGTGGTTTAATTGCAGTGCTGGTCTCAGGGTCTTGCCCAGACCCGAGCTTCTGAGGGGGCAGGACAGAATCCGCAGGAGGAAGTGGCAGGAGGACCCCCCCACCGGGAGCAGCCACCTGTCTGCCTGGCCCACTTCTCCTAAGGATCAGGGAGGGCTCAGCCTTTGCAGGCAAATCTGTTTCCGTATGCATTGATAGAAGGATGCCTCCAGAGGGGAGGGTCTGTCCTCAGGAAATGTTTCATCTGTTGGTTAGATCGGTGACTTCCAAGTACTTTAAGAGCAGTTCCGGCAAACAATGGATACATGGTTACGAATCTGTTTTTCTAAATCTAATCTCTAAAGCCCCCAAATGGCATTGTTGTGAGTTCTTTAGATAACAAGCCAGAAGAAATAGAGCGCAGGGCCCTGCAAAGTTGGAGACAAATGTAAAAAGAATTTGTGCCCCAGCCATCCCGCTGTGTCTTAAGTCACCAAGTCCCATATGTCTTAAAAAAAAAACAAAAAAAAACCAGCTGCTATTTTTAAGCTCTTAATTATATCTTCTTTTACAAATAAGATTTTGCTCAATACTTACCAAAACCCTTTGAGATGGATACTACCTGTAGCTCCAGTTTACAGACAAGGAAATGGAAGTAGTGGCCCAAGACTTGGGGGAAGAGGATTGAAAGAAGGGATTACCTGAACCCAGAGGGAAGGGTTGGAAGACACAGGGGAGGCAGAGGAGGGGAGGGCTGGGGACAGAGTTGGGGTGAGTTCTAGAGGAGCAGGGGAGCTGTGGGGAGAGGGGTGCCAGGGGCCCCAGTGGTGGGAGAGCCATGTGCTCGATGCCTCTGTGTGTATTGCTGGACTGCTGTTGACTGCAACCTAGGTTTGAAGCCGGGTACTGCCACTGGCCAGATATAAAACCTGAGGCATCGTGTTTTTGCATCCATCAGATAGGGTAGTAACAGTGCCGCCACTCTCAGTGTTGGGGTGAGGCATGCACCAGATCATGTGTGTGTCGTACGTAGTCCCACACCTAGTGCACAGGACACACACAGTGAATGGAAGCCCAAGAGGAAGCTGTGTCCTCTCCCACTGGACTGGACACTCCTGTTTCCACTTGGGCATCGCCTCTGGCCAGAGGTGATGGCGGGAGAGGGAGGGTGTCTCCGGGCAGCCTCTCCCGAGCAGTGGCCACCCCCTTCCTGAGACGTGGGACGCTGGCAGTCAGCCTTTGCAGAGGCTCCTGACAACATCCAGGTCTTGATTCTGCAGCGAGGCGGTGATTTCAGAATCTCCCAGCTGTGTGGGGGAGGGAGGGAGACAGTGGGAAGACAAGCTCTGCTCGGCTGAGCTGACAACACCAGGAAAGCTTCACTCCTCTTTGAGAAGGAGAAGGAGCTTGTAAGGCTGAGACTGAGTGGGAGTCAGGATTGCACGTAGGGCGGAGAGAGGCAGGAGGTGGGGGCTGGGCAGATCCACAGTTAGGATTCACCACCCCCAGCAAAGGAGCAGAGGACCCAACTCTCTGCTTGGGGATGGCCCATCTGCAGGTGGGCTGGCCTAGGGGAGGGGAAGAAGCCAGGCGGCATTTTTTTTTTTTTTTTTTTGGCTGGAGCAGTGGCGCAATTAGCTCACTGCAACCTCCACCTCCCAGGCTCAGGCAATTCTCCTGCCTCAGCCTCCCAAGTAGCTAGGATTACAGGCATGTGCCACCATGCTCGGCTAATTTTGTATTTTTAGTAGAGTTGGGGTTGCATCATGTTGATCAGGCTGATCTCGAACTCCTGATTTCAGGTGATCCACCCGCCTCAGCCTCCCAAAGTGCTGGGATTACAGGCATGAGCCACCATGCCTGGGCCCGGGCAGCAGCATTCTTTCTCCGCTTCACTCACTCTTCTCCCTCTGGACTGAGTTCTGGGAGCATTGCTGTAGCCTCCCTGTCCTGGAGACGGCTCAGATTCTGCAGAGGAGCAAGGCAGGGTCAACAGCCAGGGCAAGCTCACAGACCATCTCTAGAGCCAGGAAGGGAAAGAGAGTAGAGGGTGAGAGCGAAAGAAGAATGAGGTGGGCAAGAGCTTACATTTCACTCTCACCTTTTACTTCTTGCTGAGCATCTGCTGAGCAGCAGTGTCCAGCTCTGTGCTGGCAGCAAACATATGGGAGTTTAGAGTCCCTGCCTTCTAGGGCACGAAGCTCCAGTGAGGAGCTGGGCCCCGTGAAAGGGTGGACAATACTCCATGTAAAGTCAGGAGATGGTGTTTAGGAACTCACACAGCGTGGGCTTGAATTCTCGCTCTGCCTCTCATTTCCAAGTGACTGGCACTGAACACCTTTCTTGTCCTCTCTGAGACATGTTTCCTGATTGGTAAACTGGGCAGAAAGAACCACCTCGTAGGATTATTGTGATAATCTTCTAAAATCCATGTATTGAAGTATAATATACATACAGAAGTGTGCACAAACCATAGGTGAACAACTAGACAAGTTTACAAATTTTTCATATAAATAGAAGCCTAGTCAAGAGATAGAACATTAAAAGTACCCCCAGAAACTCCTCGTCTTCCTCTGCTAATCCCTACTACTCCCCATCCTGACACCATAATTTTTACCTCTTTTTAAACTTACTAAATGGAATTGCACAGAACATGTCCTTTGTGAAACTGGTCCATGTTGTGATTGTAGCAGCAATGCTGTCATTCGTGCCCGTTGCTCCCTGGGATTCACTCTACACATGAATCCCAGCCCATTCATTCTACGGTGCATAGGCATTTAGTTCTCCAGACATTCTGAGTTTGGGACTCTTACTCACAAAACTGTTAGGTCTTTAACTGAACACATGTGGCCATTTCTGCCAGGTGTACAAGTGGAATTGCTGGACTTATGTTTAACTTGGATAGACACAGCCAAACATTTTCATAGCGTGGCTGAGCATGTCTGTACTCCCTCCAGTAGTGTATGAGAGTTTCACCTGCTTCACACCCTCACCAGCACTTGGTATGATGAGACTTTTTCATTTTGCCATTGAATGGTGGCCTAGTGGTAGGTATTTAATTATGATTTTAATTTACATTTTCCTAATCAGTACTCACAGTGAGTACCTTTTTATATATTTTTGTCCATTAGCATGTCCTATTTTATGAAATGCCTGTTCAAATCTTTTGCTCATTTTAAATTTGGTTTCTGTTTTTCTATTAGAGATGTACAAGAATTGTTTTCTATATTCTGATATGAGTTCTTTGTCAGGTGTGTGTATTGTAGATATATCCTATTCTATGGCATGCCTTTTCATTCCAAGTGGAGACCTTTGATGAAGATAAATTCTTAATTTATTACTATTTTTCCTCTAGAATAGTGCTTTTTTAATGACCTGGCCAAGAAATTTTTGCCTATCCAAAGGTCAAGAAAATATTATCCTTGGTTTTCTTCTAGAAGCTTTAGGGCGTTACCTTTTACATTTATGTCTACACTCATCTGGAAATATTCATGTGTGGTAGGAAGTAGGAATCAATATTTACTTTTTCCTAAATGGACACTAGTTGACCCAGCAGCATTTTTTTTTTCTCACTGCCCCGCCATGTCTCCTTTTTCATAAATCAAGTGATCTTATGTATTTGGGTTTGTTTCTGAAATCTGTTTGGTTCCATTGGTCAATTTATTTACCTGTATCGATACCACATTGTTTTAGTTACCATTAAGTCTTGCTGTCTGTTGACATACACCCTCCAGCTTAGTTCTTTACCAAATGGTCTTGGTTATTCTTGCCCCTTTGCACTTTAACATCTAAGCTGCTAGGATGTTGATTGTGATTGTATTGTCACTAGGTTAATGTGTATAAAATGTAAATCTTTAGATTATCAAGTCTGTGAACCATGAACCTGGCATATCTCTGCATTAATATAGATTTTACTTAATTTATCACAATAATACGTTAGAGTTTTCAGGGTAGAGGTCATACACAACTTCGGTTATATTCATTCCCAAGCATACACGTTTTGTAAATTATATGTTTTTCAATGTCTTTTTTGATTTATTTGTTGCGAGTATATGGAAATTCAGTTGGTTTTTGTGTATTAATTTATTGTGAGAAGTACATGAGATTATGGGTAAGCTCCAGAGACGTAGTGGGGCTCACTAACTCATATCTACACATGGAAGAACTGAGGCAGGTCAGGGTGGCAGGCTCAGTCCTAAAGGATATGGTCGGTGAAGGAAGGCATCAAGGTGTGGAAGTTGGTGAGCTCACAAGGGCAGGATTTTCCTGATGAGTGAAAGGAGGGAGAATCTCTAAGGAGGGAAACAATGTAAGAACCACAAGAAAGCTATCTTGCAGAGACTTGAATGGATGGGAATGTTGGCACTGCACTTTAGAGGTTGTAAAGCGCTTTGCATCCATTGTATCATTGATCCTCACTGTGTGCCTATGAGGTCACCAGTTGTGAGCTCTTTATGTCATTTTCAGAGATAAGGAACTGGGCTCAGAGAGTAAAGAGGCTTGGCCAAGTTCTCCCCATGAGGAAGTAGTTGTAAGATCAGTTTCAATCACAGCCTTTTCATTTCACCACTTAATGGAGAGGTTTTCTAAGACTATCAGATGGGAGCATGACTCTTGATGAGATAGGCTATGGAAGCAGGAAAAGGTTAGCAGGCAGATGAGTGACCCAAGTGCTGAAATCTGTGTTTAGAATGACCTTTGTGTAGAATGGGTTGGAGGCAGAAGAGGTAAGCCAGCCGCCTTGGAGGTTGTCATTACACGCTAGGCATGAGATGATGCAGGCCCCAAGGTAGGGAGCAGAGAGGGTGGAAACGAGCAAATGCAGAGCGGAGAACCACAGAGTGTGGCCTGGTACCCTGAGGTCAGGTCTACAGGTATCCATGGACAACGTACATGTACGAGTGAAGAACACTCCCTCCGGCTTTTGGTTCTCAACTCTCTCTCCATTTAAAAAAAAAAAAGTGAAATGTGCATGCCTTTACCCTCTCTTAGCTAATCCTGTGATTAAAACAAAAACAAACAATAAACTCCTTCTTTCTCATCCCCTGCTCTGATGGCTGCGGGCTCCCAGCTCTTATTGCACACTGATCTGGTTGTCTTCAGAAGGGCAGCTGTGCTCTGGTCTCCCAGAAATGGTCCGCCTTGGTCTGTGCTCATCCTGCTAGCCCAGTCCTTCATCCAGTGACTCCCTTTTAAATGGCCCGTGCTTCCTCAACATGAGGCTGAACTTGCTGGTGGGCATTTGCCAACAATCCTTTCTGTCTTCTCAAAGTGTGTTTGTTTGCTGATCCAGCTAGAGTCTCTCAGTTGGAAAGAGCGGTTATGAAGCTGCCCAAGGGGAGATGATGAAAGGAAGCCCCAGAGAGAATGACTCACTCAAGACCACACAACTAGTCAATGGCCCAGCAGAGCAAGTTCAAGTCCAAGATGCCTGACCTCCCATCCATTGTCATTTCTACTGCACCATCAGGAAAGAGGGGTCGGGGCATCTATTGCTTGGGCAACCCTGAGATTTCCTATATTCAGTTGGTTTTGCCTCTGGTAGAAACCTGATTTGCTGACTTGGCAGATTTCCATTGATCCTAGGCCTGAAGGAATAGAGAGGCCTGGATTTGGGCAGGCAGGATGTTGTAGCTGTTCAGGCCAGATATGCAGTGGCCACAGCTGGTTAGTCTCTCTTCTGTGACCTGAAGTTGCAGCCAGAAGACCCTGAGTCCCTCCATCCTGCACTCCAGCCAAGCTGACATCTCGGCAGTGTGTCTCACACTCTCTCCTTGCTGGTAGGAGCTGCTACTCTACATAACTCATATTCCCTCCTCTAGAATGGACCATCTGTCTCCCCAGAACAACCAGGTGTGGAGGAAGAACTGAAGTAGAAACGGGCTGTCTGCTTGGAAATGGCTCTCCATGTAAACTGCTGAAATTGCATCCCTCTCCGGGTTTCTAGAACAGACTCCAGTCTGTTCTGGCTGCTATAAAAAATACCATGAACGAGGTAGCATATAGGCAGCAGAAATGTATTTCTCACAGTTCTGGAGGCTGAGAAGTCCAAGATCAAGGTGCCAGCAGATTCAGTGTCTGGTGAGGGCCCGCTTTCTGGTTCATAGCAGGTGCCTTCTTGCTATGTCTTCAGATGGTAGAAGGGCCAAGGTACTTCTCTGAGGACACTCATCCCGTTTATGAGGGCACCACCCTCACGACCTAATCACCTCCCAAAGGCCCTACCTCCTAATACCATCACATTGGTCACTGGGTTTCGCCATATGCGTTTTGGGGAGACACAAGCGTTCAGACCATAGTGAGCTACAGAACATCGCTTTCCCATGAGACAGTTCCAGAACACATCTGAGCATCCATGAAATGTCTTTTCATTCCTGACCAGTGAAGCCACTGGAGAGATCACTGGGTGGGGACACCTCCTCCAAGCTCTTCTCAGGCCCAGTCAGGCTCCATCCCACTTCTGAGCCACCAGGGATGCTCCATGGTGCATGAGGATGGAAGAGAAAGTGTCCTATTCTATTTTATTCTGTTCTGTCCTGTTCTGTTCTATCCTGTTCTATTCTATTCTATTCTATTCTATTCTATTCTATTCTATTCTATTCTATTCTATTCTATATTCTATTCTAATTCATTCTATTCAAAGAATTCTATTCTTGAACTATCCAGTGGGGCCAACATGTATGAGTATCTACTACTATATGCTAGACATCATCAGACAACTCTCATGTGCTATCACATCCTCTCATCTTTAAAACCCCAAGGTGTAAAGATCAGTGATTTTTAGCTGAGAAAGATTTTGCCCCCTACCCACGCACCTAAGGAATATTTGGCAACATCTAGAAACATTTTTAAAGGTCACCACCGGTGGAAGAGGGGAGTGAGTGCAACTGGCACATAGTAAGTAGGGGCCAGGGATGCTGCTAAAAGTCCTACCACACACAGGACAGCCCCTTACAACAGGGAAGTACCTAGCCTTTGTCAATAATGCCAAGGTGGAGAAGCCCAAGCACAACTTAAACGCAAAAGGAAAAACTAACTGCAGTTCAAAGCAATTAGGTAGCAGTTCTTACAGCCAGTCAAGAAGGAGCCACATTGCAGTCCTCCTCTGTTTGACCTTAGAGCCTGTGCTTCTTTGGTTACCAAATGCTCCTGGTGCTTAGAAGCAACTGCCCCCAGGTCCTATCTGTCATATCTGTGAGATAACGCATTCTATTGTTTTCCACATGGCCAGCAAACACCATTCTGCACCTGCCAGATCAGAGCCCCCGCAGGCTCAGAGAGCAGCTGCTCAGAGGCAAGGTTTTCCCACCAGTGCTCTGGAGGGCTACAGAGGCATGAGCCGCCACCTCTTCCTCCCTGAAACTTGAAGTCTCTAATGAGTCATTATGATGTGTGCACATGAAGGGCCTTGTAAGTGCCAGTGAGGGTATTGCCAAGAATCCCATGGCTGTCAAAGGACTGTGGACCCTCGTAGTGACTAGGGAAGGCCCTCTTCATGGAAAGGCAGAACTGAAGTGAATCTTGGAAGGCCTGGTGGGGGGATTGCAGTATTCAGAGGAGAAGTTCAGGTCCTAACATCGGAGAGAAAGGAGCCTGTTCTCGAAGGTTGGGGGTGGCCAGGAGCTGTACTTTGGGGGACTGGTAGCAGACTCAACTATAATGATAGCTCCATCCTTCCACCAACTCTTTTCTCTCTTATCTCCTGTGTTAGTCCATTTTTTTTTCATTGCTATAAAGGTATACCTGAGACTGGGTAATTTATACAGAAGAGAGGTTTATTTGGCTCACAATTCTGCTGGTTATACAAGCATGGCCCAGCATCTGCTCGGCTCTGGTGAGGCCTCAGGAAGCTTTTATCCATTGTGCAAGGCGAAGGGGGCACAGACATATCACATGGTAAGAGAGGGAACAACAGAGAGAGGAGGAGGTGCCAGCTTCTTTTCAATGACCAGCTTTTGTGCAAACAAATTCAGCAAGAACTCACTCACAACTGTAAGTAGGGCACTCAGCCATTCTTTTTTTTTCTTTTTTTTTGTTTGAGACAGAGTTTCACTCTTATTGCCCAGGCTGGAGTGCAATGGGGTGATCTCGGCTTACTGCAACTTCTGCCTCAGGTGTAAGTGATTCTCCTGCCTCAGGCTCCCGAGTAGCTGGGATTACAGGTGCCCACCACAACACCCAGCTACATTTTTTTTTTTTGTAATTATAGTAGAGACTGGGTTTCACCATGTTGGCCAGGCTGGTCTTGAACCTCTGACCTCAGGTGATCCACCTGCCTCGGCCTCCCAAAGTGCTGGGATTACAGGCATGAGCCACCGTCCCCAGCCCCATTGGCATTTTTGGAATAAAAAATGGTAATACATTGTCGCCTCACCTCCACCCTTAGAGGTCAAATTTCAACATGAGATTTGGAAGGGACAAACATCCAAATGATATCCTCTCCCATCTCACAGTCTTACCCTAGTCCTGCTTCTGTAATGATTTTCTTCAACCATCTCGTTAACCATTACGTTACAAAATATTGAGTAGACACCGTCTTTGCTGAGTAGCTCAGGGAGAACAACTGTTCTTGCTGCCATTGCAACCACCCAGGCCCTGGGCAATGATTTGAAAGAATATGTAAGCAAAGTGTGAGCTGCACATCATAGGCGTAGACCTGGCTGGTTAGAGAAGAATTCAGCCTAGAGAGGAGGTAGAAGGTAAGTCTGGTAGGTACTTGTGAGCGTTTTTTAGAGAGCCTTGAATGCCAGGCTAATGTCCAGGTGGAAGGTAGGGAGTGCAGCTCCTAGAACTAGCTGGATCTAGGGAGGAAGCATGGGAGGAGAACTGTGTCTGTCTGGAGTGATGTCACTAACAGTCTATTAAGACCACCCGGCTCCTTCCTCCCTCCCTGCTCTGCCGTGCCCACCAATTCTCCTGGTACTTCTTGAAATAACATTAGCGCAATCGACTCCCCCACTATTAAAGGGGAAAGCAGTTCCGCATTCAGGCGGTGCTGCTTTTTATTTCAAGTGTCCTCACTGCTAATGGGAGATGGGGTCTGAACACATGTGCACGTGCCTCCGTGCATGTGGCAGTGGGAGGAATTATCCCCATGAATGTCAATGAATGGGCAGGGACAATGAAGTACAGTGAATGAGCAAGTTGTAAGGGGGCCTTTCACAGAGGCCTGAATGACAAGTGAACTCTGAGGAAGACTGCCAGCAGGAACACGAGCCACATCCAGAGAATGAGAGAGGACTGTTACGCCTGACAAAGCCAGGCTGCGGGAAGAGCCAAAGTCCTTCCAATTAGCACTATTACTGGGCAGATGAAAGCAGAAGGAAGGGTGCACCCTTATTGTGGGCTACTCTAAGAAAATCAGGGCCGAGTCTTCGAAAGAAAGAACTGAGCAAAGGAGGGAAATCCAGCGTCATCTGGCATTGGGGTGGTGCCTAAGGGAATAAGAGCACTTTCACTGTCTCCTGTGTAGGAGGATGGTCTAAGGCCTCCTTCACCTCTCTTTTCTTGGTCAGTAGCAGTTCTACTTCTTAGGATGGAAGTGAAATCATGAAAAGAAAATTCACTGGCAATTTCAGAATTTTTTTTTTTTTTTTTTGAGACAGGGTTTCTCTCTGTTGCCCAGAGATCATGCCTAACTGCAGCCTCAACCTCCTGGGCTCAGGAGGTGATCCTCCCACCTCAGCCTCCTGAGTAGCTGGGACTACAGGCATGTGCTACCATGCCTGGCTGATTTTTTTGTTCATTTTTATTAGAGATGGGATCTCACCATGTTTCCCAGGCTGGTCTTAAACTCCTGAACTCAAACGATCTGCCCACCTTGGCCTCCGAAAGTGCTGGGATTACACAGGCATAAGGCACCATGCTCAGCCTCTTTTTTTTTTTTTTTTTGAGATAGAGTCTTGCTCTTTCACCCAGACTGGAGTGCAGTGACCCGATTGTAGCTCACTGTAGCCTGGAACTCCTGGGCTTAAGCGATCCTCCCACCTCAGCCTCCCAAGTAGCTGGGACTTCAGGCACATGGTACCACACCCAGCTAATTTTTAATTTTTTTGTAGACAAGGGTGTCTCACTCTGTCACCCAGGCTGGTCTCGAACCCTTGGCCTAAGGCAGTTCTCTCAGTTCAGACTTCCAAAGTCCAGCAATTTCTAAGGCAAATAGCTAGATGTCTGTTATTTTTTATTTTCCTGTCACCAGCCCACTAACACATCTTCCAACTTCTTTGAGCCTCTCTGATTTCCCTCCCTCCTTCCTTGGATGACTGTTTAGCTGGGTAAATGGAGACAAATAAAACAGTGTTAGTCTTCAAGAGGCCCAAAGACTAGTAGAGGGGATAGACAGATAAAGAACAGGCTACTTAAGGAGCAGAAGGAAATCAGTGCTCTAAGTGTTTCAGTCCACCATTGTACAATGACAGACAAGGCAGCAAGGAAAACATAGGATGGCTTCCTGGAGGAAGTGATATTTGAACTGGACCTTGAAGGATGGGTTTTCACAGGCAGAAGGCTGGAGATACAGGGAAAAGTTTTGTGAAGGAGATTCTAGTTGTGCCAGCAGCACATGAGAGCATTATGTGCTGAGTGATATTTGGAAGAAATGGTGAGAAAGCAGTGACAGGTGACAGGACAAACAAAACTGGCAATTGGGGTTGGGACCCAGGGCATACAGGGTCATGAATGTACTGCAGGGCATGAGTAGAGATCCCCAAGGAAGGAAATGAAGACAATTTTTGGAGAGAGGAGAGGCTGGAAAAGAACCTGAAGCTGTCAAGTCTGTGTTTTAGAAAGGCAATGCCGGCCGGGCACGGTGGCTCAAGCCTGTAATCCCAGCACTTTGGGAGGCCGAGACGGGCGGATCACGAGGTCAGGAGATCGAGACCATCCTGGCTAACACGGTGAAACCCCGTCTCTACTAAAAAATACAAAAAACTAGCCGGGCGAGGTGGCTGGCGCCTGTAGTCCCAGCTACTCCGGAGGCTGAGGCAGGAGAATGGCCTAAACCCGGGAGGCGGAGCTTGCAGTGAGCTGAGATCTGGCCACTGCACTCCAGCCCGGGCGACAGAGCGAGACTCCGTCTCAAAAAAAAAAAAAAAAAAGAAAGGCAATGCCTAGTCGCTGCAATGTGGAAGATCTATTTGAGCTAGGAGAGAACTAAGGCATGTTCTCACTCATATGTGGGAACTGAACAATGAGATCACTTGGACTCGGGAAGGGGAACATCACACACTGGGGCCTATCATGGAGAGGGGGGAGGGGGGAGGGATTGCATTGGGGAGTTATACCTGATATAAATGATGAATTGATGGGTGCTGACGAGTTGATGGGTGCAGCACACCAACATGGCACAAGTATACATATGTAACAAACCTGCACGTTATGCACATGTACCCTAGAACTTAAAGTATAATATTAAAAAAAAAAAAACTGTAAAAAAAAAAAAAAAAGAAAGTCCATTCATTCATTCATTTGATGAACATGTATCGAGATCCAGCTGTTAGCAGCAGCAAATCCATACAGGCCTGCAGCAGCCCCAGTTCTTACTCCTCAGAAGAAAGAATTAGACAGAGGAGTCCTAAGACACAGTGAGAAACTGAGGCAAGTTTTAGAGCAGGAGTGAAAGTGTATTAAAAAGTGTCAGGGCAGGAATGAAAGGAAGTGAAGTATGCTTGTAAGAGAGCCAGGTGGGAGGCTTGACAGAGTCAAGTGCACGGTTTGACCTTTGACTTGGGGTCTTATGTTGGCATCTTCCCAGGTTGTGTGATTTCCTCCCTGATTCTTCCCTTGGAGTGGGCTGTCCACATGCACGGCGGCCTGCCAGCACTTGGAGGGCAAATGCTGTGCATGCACCTTGTGTTTACTGACATTGTGCACAAGCTTATTTGAGGAATTCTCTCCTTACTTGTCTCGTTCCCAGAGGAAGGTCATATACCAGTTGTACCGTTTTGCCTCTTAGGGCGCGCGCTTGAACCCACACACCTAAATCCTGAGATCTTATCAGGAAACTGCTGATCACCAGTTTCAGGTGTTTCTACCTACTGGAAGACTGCCTTTCCCTGGCACCAGCTGTGACCAGTTATTATTTTAGCGAGACACTGTAACAGCCGCCTGACCATCTGATGGTCACCTGGCCTTCCTGGGTCGGGGACCCTCCTGCCCTGCTCATGCCTGCCTGACTACCTACTGTAACACAACTATGTGCCAGGCGCTGTGCTAAGTGATACAGTGATGAGCAAGACGTTCCAAGGTGCTCATAGTAGATGGGACTGTTTCCACATACACATTCTCCTGCTCCCGGCTTCCCTCCAGTCCTAGACTTCCCAAGCTCCGCACCAAGCTAGAACTGGCATTAGACACAGCGAGTCCTACTGGGAAATGGCCAGGAGGCTGACAAATCCTGCTGTTTGGGATCTTGCACCAGATTCTTGGCACTATGGTGCGTAGAAACAGAGAAAAGGGTGCTTTTAGGACAGTTCGCCCACCTGGAGTTGCTGGAATTTTCTGACACCCCACCCTATTTCCTCCAACTCATAGGTTAGCCTACAAAGTGAAAAGCCACAGTTAAAGGCCCAGTTCTTCAACCATTTCTTGGTTTGTCCTGTTGGAATTAATACCAGCCTTATATACTTGTTACTGGAAAGAGGTCCTAATCCAGTCCACAAGAGAGAGTTCTTAGACCTTGCTCAAGAAAGAATTCAGGGCGAGTCCATAAAGTGAAAGCAAGTTTACCAGAGAAGTAAAGAAACAAACGAATGGCTACTCCTAGACAGAGCAGCAGTATGTATGGGCTGTTCAGCTGAATATACTTATAATTATTTCTTCATTATATGCTAAAAAAAGGGGTGTATTATTCATGAGCTTTCCGGGGAAAGGGGTGGGCACTTCCCAGAACTGAGGGTTCCTCCCCCTTTTAAGACCATAGATGGTAACTTCCTGACATTGCCATGGCATTTGAAACTGTCAAGGCGCTGGTAGGAATATCTTGTAGCACGTTAATACATTCAATTAGCATATAATGAGCAGAGAGGACTACCAGAGGTCACTTTCATCACCATCTTGGTTTTGGTGGGTTTAGGCCGGCTTCTTACCACAACCTGTTTTATCAGCAAGGTCTTTATGACCTGTGTCTTCTGCCTACTTCCTGTCTCATCCGATGACTTAGAATGCCTTCACCTCCTGGCAATGCAGTGCAGTAGGTCTCAGCCTTATTTTACCCAGCCCCAGTTCAGAGCTGCTCTGGTTCAAATGCCTCTGACATGCTTACCATTAATCCTAATGTCCAGTATTGGGAACACCTTTCATAAATATTGAGTGGAAAAAAACAAACGATTTTCCTCTGATCTCACAACATAACAACACAGAAGACTTATATGACCACGTGTATGGGGTTTTCCCAACCCACAAGAAAGCAATCAGCTCTGCAGAGGACCCTCTGATGTCCTCTCATTCAATTCACTTATGGCACTACCTACCTGGAGATGAATTCACCAGGTCGTTTCACTGGTACTTCTGACTGGCTATAAATTGGAGTTCCCATGACCCCAGGCTTGGGTCTGATTAATTTGCTAGAGCAGCTCACAGAACTCAGTGAAACAAACTTACTGAGTGATTGCAAAGGATATTACAAAGGATATGGATGAAGAGATGCATAGAGAAAGGCAGGGGAGAAGAGGTGGGGCGCTTCTAAGCCCTCTCTGGCCACGCCACCCTCCAAGACCCTCCAGGTGTTCAACTATCCAGAAACTTTCTGAGCCCTGTCCTTTTGGGTTTTTACGGAGGCTTCATTACATAAGCATGATTGGTTAAGCCATTGGCCATTGGTGATCAACTTAACCTTCAGCCCCTCTCTCCTCCCCAGAGGTTAGGGGCAGGAGCTGAAAGTCCCAACCATCTAATCCTACCTTGGTCTTTCTGGTGACCTGCCCTACTCTGAAGCTACCAGCCAACAGTCAACCATTAGCCTACAAAAAAAAAAAAAAAAAAAAATCACTCTGGAGACTCTAAGGATTTTAGGATGCCAGGAAATGGGGTCAAAGACCAAATATATATTTTATAATATCATAGTCACCCATTCATTAAACCATCATATCTTAAAATGAATCTATCCCAGGATTACATTATTTCTTGATAACCTAAAGGCCTCTTACACATTTTCTTGCTTTCTTTATTTTTTGGAAGTAGTTATAATGGGGGAGTAGCTAGGGGGCTGGTAGCTTTATAGACTTCTCCTCCCATTAAAATGTGCTCCGGTCCCAAAAAGCTGCCTTCATTTTTGCAGGCTGCACTATTTCTTCTACCCATGCTGAAGTGCACTCAACCACATACCTCCTTGCTTGCAGCTAAGGCCTGACTCCTTTTAGTTAATAACAGCTCACTCCGGCACATGACATCTGCAGAAAAGAAACCCGATCCTCATAACCAGCAGCTATGATACAGTCGCTGCATTCAGCTCTTACTGCTGTCCTTGACCTGCACCCTCACCCTTCCCACAGGGCCCCTTCTCTCTGCCCAGTCACTCATTTACATCACAGTGGAGGTCCTCTCCGGAGTCCAAGTCTCACCCCTCCCTCTGCTGCTAGGACTGGACCCACCAGCACTTTCCAGCTTCCTTGCCCTTCCTTGTTTCCTTCTCTTTCTCCTCCACTACCCCCAGATTGCCCCTTACCCTTTAGGATTCCCTTGCCTATGCCTTCCTAGACTTTTCCTCCTGCTCAGGCCCTTCCCCAACTCCCAGCCCACCTCTCTCTGGGGTCTGCAGGAAAGCTTCTCCCAGGTGAGGGGAGGTAAGGCTGGGAGCTAACCCACATGCACAATTCTTTTTTTTTTCTTTTGAGATGAAGACTTGCTCTGTTGCCCAAGCTGGAGTGCAGTGGCGCGATCTTGGCTCACTGCAACCTCTGCCTCCCAGGTTCAAGCGATTCTCCTGCCTCAGCATCCCGAGTAGCTGGGATTATAGGTGCCCACGACCATACCTGTCTAATTTTTGTATTTTTAGTAGAGACAAGATTTCACCTGGGGTTGGCCAGGCTGGTCTCGAACTCCTGACCTCAGGTGATCCACCCGCCTCAGCCTCCCAAAGTGCTGGGATTACAGGCGTGAGCCGCGGCACCCAGCCATAATTCTTTCTGTCCCCAGTTAATGACCTATCCATCTCTTCGACACACATTAGTCTCTTCCCCCGCCCACTGCCCTTCAGACATTTCCCTCCAGGAAGCCAAGATCACACTCCTGAGAAGTAATCCCATTGAGACACACACACACACGCACACAGTCTCATGGCAGCCAGTCTATCTTTGTTTTTGATCACAGCGCTCCAGGGAGCCCACTCAGTGAGGGACCAAGGGTTAGGTCAAGAGGTCACTAAGAACTAATTCAATCTTCTTTTGTACAAATCCTAACTTCCAGTTTAGGTGGGGCCACCAACACATCCCACTTTACTAGGACTTTCCTGGTGATTTAGCACTGACATCCCACGTCCCAGAAATTCCCACAGTGCCAGGCAGATCTTTTCACAAAGTGGAGCTTGGAGTGCAGAAAAGCTCGGCACCAAGGGAGTGTTGACGCTATACACCCCAGTGGGTAACATCGTCCAGCTGTGATCTTATCTCCACATAAAGGGGGTCTAACACTCAGGCCCACAGACTCCAACACGTCCACAGCCCTGAACCCAATGCTCAGGCCAGGGTGCCACTGAGGCTTGAGTGCCCACATGGAAAAGCCTTCATCACACACTGGGATGAAGATGATTGCCGCTGTGCTCCAAGTTACCTAGTGTATTCCAAGGGGTTCCCTAGGATGGGGAGAAGGGATGAAAAGTTCGTAAACACCCACTGTGTAGAGTGTTTTGTGATGTTGCAGTTGGGAAAGGGTAGCTGGTAGAACCCAGGCACCATAAAATAAAATATGATGCATAAACACATGCTTATCCATTCATTCAACAAACAAGCATTGAGTCTTGGGCTGGGTACTGTGCTCGAGGCTGGGAGTACAGTGTTGGGTGAAAGATGGTCTTGCCATCTATTGAGAAAGAGCTCAAAGTAGAGAGCAGCTGTGCTACAGAGTGATTAACGCCTGCTGTAAGAAGACGAAGGCTTCATAGCGGAAGAATGCCTTCTGAGCAGAGTCCCAGGGGCTTTGGGCCTAGAGAGGAGTGTGGGAAAACCTGGGGCCGGGTCCGAGGGAGAAAATGACAGATTTACAAACTCCAGTCTCAGAATAGACAGAGGGCAGGATTGGGGAAAGGAGGAGAGGAAGGTGGTGGTGGATGACATGAAGATACAGAGATACACAGAGTCCCAGTCATGAAGGCCTTTTCTGCCATGTTAGGACATTTGGGCTTTATTTTGGGGGCCATAGGGTATCCTTGGGAGAACTAAGAAAAAAACCAGATAACAGGTCTATTAATTTCCCAAGGGAAGTATGATAGCAACTTAAGACTAAGACAGTGGCCGTGGAATCGCAGGGAAATGCTGGTTTTGAGGAAAAGCGATAGTGAGACAGGGCTTGGTGGCTGGTCGGAAGTAGGCTGAGGGCTGAGTGGGAATCAAAAGTTCCTGGTTAGCTTAGGTTTCGTGGGACCGGTTTCTGGCTTGATCACAGTTGTGCTATTCACTAACACTGGGATTCCAGAAGCAGGGGCACGCTGAAGGCAGATGGATCCTGGCAAGGAACAGAGAATGAATAATTCCACCGTGGATGTGCGAGGGTGAGATGTGGCTCCTCCAAGGGAAGAGCAGTTGGGTGTTTAGGGCAGGAGCTCAGGGGAGAGGATTTGGCTGCAGATACCCATCTGAAAATCATCCCCGTGGGGATGCAGCTGAAGCCGTGCAGAAGGGGCAGAGGTCAGGGGCTCAGATGCAGCCTGAAAAGCATCCACATTTAGAGAATGAAAGAGGTAAAGGTGACAGAGAAGGAGAGGCTGGGCAACAGGAAGAAAGCCAGGCAATCATTGTATCATATAAGCCAGGGAAGCAGTGTTTCAGAAAACACAGACTGAAAAAGAAGGAGACAGAGCCGCTGAGAGGTCAAGTTTGCTAACAATTGGGAAGGTCCATTGGATTTAGCAACATCCTGGAGGGCAGTTCTAGCGGATTGGTGAGGACAGAAACCAGGGCCTCTGTGGATTGAAGAGCCAGTGAGAAATGAGCGAGTCGCAGTAGTGAGTATGATGTTCTCTGTCTCTCGAGAAGTTTGGCTGTGAACAGGAGGAAAGACAGCAGTCCCTGGAGAAGAAAATGGAGTCCAGGAGCTTGCATGTTATTTTTGAACTGGGAGACTTGTGCACGTTTAAATGCTCATGGGAGAGAATAATAGAAAACTGGAAGTGAGAAGGTTGGCGTTGATGAGAGTCACGCCATGGCTGGAAGGATTAGTCTGAGATAAAGACAGACTTCTGTTTCATGGTGACAGGCACAGAGGAGGCAGCAGTCATGTCAGTTGCAGGTTTATGAGTTCAGGGAATTGAGGGAGTTTCTTCCCAATGATTCTGCTTATCTCTGTATTATAGAGATGAAGTTGTCTGCAGGGAGTGTGGCAGCAGAGGTGGGTACAGGGCTTGGTAAGTGGCAAATGATTGATAGGATTTGAGAAATGCAAAAGGGAGCAAGAGAAGCACAGGTCAGCTAGGAGGTTTTGATTCTTGGATCCCCACTGACACCTGGGCTCAAAAGGAGTTCCCTATCTAGTGGACAAAGGCACCACTTCAAAATACAAAGTCCACCCAGCAGGGAAAACCAATGAGGACCTGATCTGGGAAGGGGGGTCGGGCTCCGAAGGGACAATTTGGCATGAGCAAAGCCACAGGGGAGGGAAAAGGCAAGACAGGCCCTTGAGGGTGGTCAAGGGACACCAGTAAGGTCACTCTCGAGGTCAGATGTGACCCAGAGTATCAGTGACTGCGCGTCGTGGATCAGTCAAGAAGCAGGCCTAGTCATTCTAGCCTGAAATAGTGGGAGATGACCTGGGAAGACAGGCTGGGCTTAGATTATGTCTATAGGGCCCTGATGGAGACTGTGCACAGGTTCCATAAGTACTTGTGAATATTGAAAAAATGCACAGGTGCTCCCAGCAGCTCACCCCTCCAGTGACTGCTCTCTACCTGTCAAAGCTAGTGCTGACACATGTACTGGGAGATGACCCCCCCACCCGCTGCACCTGCCCCACCAGGCACATCAAGCCGGGCCCTGGCCCTGCTTTCACCTTGCTTGCCTATGGCTAGGCTGTCTGGCAGCCGCTGTGCATCCACCAAACCACAGGCAATGGAAATGCATGGTCTTGGGTTTGAATTCTTAACAGAGCATGAGACTGGTATTGCTTTATTCAGACACAGTCAGGGAAGGCAAGAGGGAGGGAAAGGCACTTTCTCACCATCCCTGTACTGGTGAAGCAGCCACAGTCAGGGAGGTTGTTCCTGGCAGGGGGAAGAGTAGGTGGGAAAGTACTGAGAGGATGGCATGTGGGGCCTATAAGCCACTTGGCATCACCGGGTCCAGAAGGACAAAGAGGTTCAGGAGCAAAGCGGGAGTGACCCTGACGTGCTGGCGTCTACAGGTGGCTCTTCGGAGCCTCTTTAAGCGCCTCTGGCCTTGCCAGCTGGTAACATTCACCAGGAAGGTTCACGGAGACAGAGGGGACACAGCTGAGGGACTTAGGTGGCAGCTGGGGGCCAACACTGCAGGAGCCCTGGGTTTCTAACAAGAGGTTAATTATCTCACTCTCAGGGGTTATGGGGTCTGCAGGCTGCAGGAGAGTGGAGACATGGCCAGATGCTCAACCCAGGCTCAGTGGCTCCTGTACTCAATGTGAGCCTCTAGTTCACCGAGGAGCCTTGGAGGAGGAGGCAGGGAACTTGAGGAATCAGGGCAGAGGTGACACAGAAGTCAAAATTCCTCAGCCAGACACATCAAAGGGTACCAAGAGAGCTTTAACTCAGGACAGGTAGAGACTCGTTGGGAACGGCCACTGGCTTCCTGGCTTGTGCACACAGACTCCCATTGCTGTTGAGCACACAAAAATACACTCAGGCACACACAGACAGTGCCAGGTACCCAAAGCTGCCCTCGCTGAGGGACCAGGTTAAACTCTTCGTGCCACACCAGGTCATTTCCAGCACCCAAACTCAGGAATCTGAGCTGTGCCTCCTGCTGGGACTTCCTCGATTCCAATCCTTTCTGGGTTCCGAAACCCAGAAATCTGAAATCAACCAGGTCTCCCTGCTCCACCCCTCACCCCACCCCCCCCCACACACACGCGCGCGCGCGCGACACACTCAGTACATCTGAAAGGTGAGCCATACTGCAGCAGGGGTGGGGGTAAGGCCAGAAGGGGAGGGAGCATCTTTAAAACTTGTGCTGTGTTTCCTCCACCCTTCATCTTCTCCCACACCTGCCCACCTCCTGGAGGAGTCTGTGCCTTTTGTCCTAAGTTCTCCCTCTTCCCTGCCCAAAGCAGAGCCCTCCCAGGGGTGGCAGAGGCGTCAGAGGGCTTTCCAGGCTGCCTGTTTCTTTCCTACGCTGTCTCGCCACCTCTGTCCTTCGTCATGCTCTTGCCCCATCCAAACTCGCAAGCTCTAGATTGCCCTTGATTTTCCATGGAAAGACAGCACTTATCACCTGCCGGCAGCCACTGTTGATGGCTGATGACACAGGAGGCGGCAGGCTGCTGGGGTGCAGGGCGGGAGACTTGGCTTCATCCTTGGTCTGATGGGAGTATTTTTGTAGCAATGCCTCTCAGCATAGAATGAGCTTCCCCCTCCACCTATGCCTCCTTCCTACTCTGTTGTGAAAGAACGACGTAAGAGGAAAGAGCACTGGGGAGGGAGCCGGCGGGGGGAGGTCAGGCTTCCAGCCCAGCTCTGCCCCTGCCTTGCTGAGTGGCCTAGGACACGTCACCTACCCTCTGTGGGCCTCGTGGAGCACTGAAGCATCGCTGGCCTTAACAGCTTTTCTCCATTCTGTGGTTCCATCTGTGATCTGGTGCCAACTCATTTGACTACCTGGGATGCCTGGTCCTGCCCGCTCAGGAAGGGCCTCAGGCATAGGTGGAGTAAGGAGGTGGGTACCTCTGTGATGCCCTGAAGGGGCCCCAACACCCTCTGTCTGCTTGAGGGTGCCCATTAGTGAGAGGCTCCTGTGCCCATCTCATCTCCTGGCATGAAATGGAGAGTCGTGCACCTGCTGCACTTCCTTCCATGCAAGACCCTGGTCTAGAGAGTGAAGAGGACCACAGTGTGGACCTGGGGACGGTGAAGGAAGATCAGAATTTTGGAGAGAGGGGAGCTACAAAGGATCCCACAAAGTCAGAGATCCGTTGAGAGAGTTCCCATCCAATCTGGGATTGTCGGATTTGCCAAAAGCTAATCAGGTGTCAACCTGCCTAGGGAGCTCACAGCAGCTCCACTCCCCTTCTCCTTGCCCATGCATGCCATCGCTCAGTTTTCACTGATTCTTCCCTACTGAACTTGAACCTGGCCTCAGAATACCGAGTTGGTCAATGGATAAAACCTACATTTCAATTCCCGTCCAAGGCCCTGTTGGTTCATGTCGGTTCATCACTCAGACTCAGACCTGGGATCTTTAAATTCATTTTCCAGGGGTGCCCACTTAGTCTCCACTCTGGGTGTTAAAAACCTGGCAGGCAGGGGGCCATCTGCCCCCAACATTCTGGCCTCCAGAGTCCCATCTGCTGCTAGGTTCCAGTCTCTGTCTGTCCAGGTAAGATGGGAGGGAGTCTAGCCAGATGCCTAGCCCTCCTCGAGATTACACCCACTCCCCGGTTTCAGATCTGTATCACGGGTCGTCGGAAGAGGCCCCCTTCCTCCGGCGGTGCCTGGCTCGCTTGGGCCCTGGTGTCCAAGCCATGAATGCGGATGAGCCTGCCTTCTGCTCTCTCACGTGGGACCAGCCGCAGCACAAACAGCAGCAGGGTGAAATTTGCATGAGCTTTGCATGTAACTGTGGCTTTATTTTTGGAAGGGGGAAGGGCAGGTTGGGATTGGTGGGTAATCTTGTTCCTGGGGAGAAGTGTCAATCAACGCTGCTAAGACACAAGCTGCCCACCGGGACGGAGGAAGGCTCCCCGGCAGCTGAACGCTGACAACCTGCGCACAAAAGCCCGCGCGGCAGAGTGGCTTTTGATTCCTCCAGAGCAGTGGGAAGCCGAATTGCTTCCGATTGTTCGACCCGATGGAATGACTCAGCCTGCCAGCGATTTCCCTTTCACTTTCTGCCTTTCCACGGAATCCAAGTGCACTTAACTGAGAGCTGCGTGGGCCCCTGCTCCCAACCCACCAGCAGCCTCTCTTCCCAGCACCTCAGCAACCTCAGCCCCTCCTCATGTTGCCCACGTTCCCCCACCCCCTTCCTCCTCCACTCTCGCCTCTTTTTCATTCATGCATTCACTCAGAAAATCTGTATCGAGCTTTGCTTATGTAGCCCTTCAGGCGTCTGCAAATTGAGCACGGGGAGGTTTGCAGCCTGGGCTGAGATGATTAACTAGCTCAAAGGCTCACCCCTGCCCCAGCCCTGGCCCCCCGACCCCTTTCCCCCTCATCTAGAGCAGCAAATGGGAGGAAGGGTCAAGGACAAGGAATACAAACAGGAGGAGGAATTCCAGATAAGGAAAGCTGAATCGGGCAGCGTATGTATGGGGGGAGGGGGAATGGGGAGAATCATCATAAAAGGGGAGTCAATTAGCCGTGGGCACGTGCCCCATTCAGCCCCAGAGAGACCTCTGCTGGGGAGCTGGCTGGAGGCCCGCCCACCAGTCTGGTGCAGCCTGGGCCCCCCAGCCCCAGCTGGCAGATGCCTGGGGACAGCTCTCACATCTCTGCAAGAGCAGCTGCGCTCCTGGAGGCCGAGAGGCAGGTCTGGTGAAATGGGAGTGGGGGTGGGGATGGGGGTGGGGAGTCCTTCCTAAAGGACCTGCACTTTTAACTTCAAGAAATGCGGGGATCTAATTCTAGCATCTTTCCATACTGCTCTATAATTTCACGTGCACTTCGGTTTCAGTGCATCTAACGTGTACTGTTCTCACTGGTCAAGCATTTTTATATCTGTGACTGCATTTAATCCTGTCAGTCGCTGGGTGTTGGTATCAACTGTGCTTATCTGACACATGAGGAAATGGAGACCCTGAGAGATTGACTCGTATGCCTGATGATACAGCAGATCCATCGGTCTGGTATCTTTTGTCTAGGGCCTAATGCGAACATGCAAGTAAAGTGTGTGCCAAGTGTGAGGTGTGGGCCGGTCACGGTGGCTCATGCCTGTAATCCCAGTACTTTGGGAGGCTGAGGCGGGTGGATCATGAGGTCAAGAGATCGAGACCATCCTGGCCAACATGGGGAAACCCCGTCTCTACTGAAAACAAAAAAATTAGCTGGGTGTGGTGGTGCACGCATGTAGTCCCAGCTGCTTGGGAGGCTGAGGCAGGAGACTGACTTGAACCCGAGAGGCAGAGGTTGCAGTGAGCCGAGATCGCCACCACTGCACCCAGCCTGGAGACAGAGTGAGACTCCATCTCAAAAAACAAACAAGCAAAAAACCAAGTGTGAATTCTCATGAATGATGCCTGATGGTTTCCTCCTAAGGACCTACAACCGTGTCTGGTTTCCTGACTGCAGCACCCCCTGACTCCCGCACCTCTCTGTTATCCAGCCCCCAACATGGAGAGCAGGTCTGCACTCCTGGGCTCTCAGCACCCTGGGGACAAAGAACCTGGAGGAAAAGAACACAAGGACAATGCCAGAAACCAGGTTACCTGACAGCCCAGACAGCATCTTCCACCAGGGCACCTGTGAGGTGAGGCAGATAAGAGAGTAACTTTTTTTTTTTTTTTTGAGATGGAGTCTTACTTTGTTGCCCAGGCTGGAGTGCAGTGGTGCAATCTTGGCTCACTGCAACCTCTGCCTCCCAGGTTCAAGCAGTTCTCCTGCCTCAGCCTCCTGAGTGGCTGGGATTACAGGTGCACACCACCATGCCTGGCTAATTTTTGTATTTTTAGTAGAGATTTGTTGGCCAGGCTGGTCTTGAACTCCTGAGCGCAAGTGATCTGCCCCCCCTTGGCATCCCAAAGTGCTGGGATTATAGGTGTGAGCCACCACGCCTCGCCGAGAGAGTAACTTTCACCTCCTTTTCTACAAAAGAAAAAATTAAAAACCACTTACCTGCTAGAGGCAGAGACAAACTGGCTCTAACTCAGCAAATTCCTAAGAAAGCTGTATTTTCGGTTAAATTCATGGTGCTTTTTAAACTCTTTTTGTTTAGGTGTACATAGCTGTCAGATCTCTCAAGCAGATCCTCCAAAACAGAAACTCTGCCTTGTATTTTTTTTTTTTTTTTGTCTTGGTCCAAAACTCTGAACAGGATTGGTTGTTGAGAAGGGGGATGGATGCACTTCCCCCCGGGTGACCAGTTGTCTCAAAGTCTAAGTGATGACTGTTCAGGTGAGAACCAGATTTGGGTTCTGGTAGTAAAGACTTGCCTTCATTACCTACATACGTGGAGACCTCAGTTTAAGTCACATGCCCTCCCGGGACCTCAGCTTCCTTTCTGTGAACGAGGTCAGTAGTCACTGTGCCTCCTTATGAGCTGATTTTATTAAAAATATTTCTTGAGGGGCAGGTGTGGTGGCTCACACTGGTAATTCCAGCACTTTGGGTGGCCAAGGCAGGAGGATCACTTGAGCCCAGGAGTTTGAGACCAGCCTAGACAACATAGCAAGCACTGCCCTGTCTCTACACAAAATTTAAAAATTAGACAGTTATGGTGGCTTATACCTGTAGTCCTAGCTATTCGGGAGGCAGAGGCAGGAGGATCTCTTGAGCCTGGGAGGTTGAGGTTGCAGTGAGCTATGATTGCACCACTGTACTCCAGCCTGGACAACAGAGTGAGACTCTGTCTCCAAAAAAAAAAAAAAATTGAGCACCTATTGTATTCTTAGCACTGTGTTTGACCCTGTGTGTGATACAAAGAAGCTTTAGCCCTATCTCTGCCTTCAAGAGGGTTTAAAGATAAGTGGGATGACAGACTTTCACCCCTGAAAAGTTAGATGATGCAAGAGCTGTCTGCAGGCTGAGGGCCAAGGGAGCTGAGCGCTAAGGAGCAACTGTGGCCGAGGGAACTTCCTGCCCTCTGCCCAGAGCAGGGAGATGGGAGCCAGGCCTGAAACAGGGCTGCATTCTTTCTTGGAAAGGAAGCTGAGGTTTCATGATGAGATTCTTGTTTGTTGTTGTTTTCTCCCCAGCTTTTTTTTTTTTTTTTGACGGAGTCTTTCTGTTGCCCAGGCTGGAGTGCAGTGGCATGATCACAGCTCACTGCAACCTCCAACTCCTAGGCTCAAGCAATCCTCCTACCTCAGCCCTACAAATAGCTGGGACTATAGGCATTGTGACACTGTGCCTGGCTCATTTTTTAAAAAAATCTTTTGTAGACATGGCAGGGAGGGTCTCACAATTTTTCCCAGGCTGGTCTCGAACTCCTGACCTCAAGCCATCCTCCTTCCATGGCCTCCCATAGTGCTGGGATTATAGACATGAGCCACTATGCCTAGCTGAGATGCAAGTTCTTTATGAGAGGCCTTGCTCCTCTTTTTCTCTGCAGTCAACATGATGCTTGCCATGCCGCTACCCTGGGGGACAATGTGAATGAATAATAGTGAGTGTGAAGTTCTCCAGGTTGCACAGATGGAACTGAGCATGAAAATGCAAAGGCGTGGTTCCCACGGCTAAGATTAGAAATTACCCTGGGCTGGTGATGCTACCCCAGTGGGAAGGAGAGAGCTACAGGCAGAACTCTGATCCCTGCCCGGCAACCACTGGCCATTCCTGGAGACAGCTTGCTCCCTGACCTGGGACTGCAGCTGCAGCCTCCTCTGCCTTCCAGGCACTTGAACCCACAGGGTGACCGTCTCTGATTGGAGCAGCATGGTGAGCCCAACAGGCTGGACTCCCATTTGTATCAGACAACCTGACACACACATGTACACACCCCACACCCCCGCTTTCCACATGTGCCCAGGTAGATCAGGGGCTGCTCCTTCTCCCCTCTCCCTCTTCCCCTCAGCTGGAAATGAAAGCCAGTTGGCCCTGTCCTGTTAGTCAAATAGACAGAATACGGGGTTGGAGCCTGGAATTTGTGATATGAGCTTGGCAAATCCCCTTTCCGCTCTGGCCTCAGGGTGTAGTGAAGCATTTGGGGCAGAGGACAGCCGAGGTCCTGCCTGGCTGGTTGTGCCTCGGGTTCCAGGCTGCCGCAGAGCAGGGGGCTCCTCTGTACCGGCAGCAGGTCAACTCCTCTGCTCACCACACCTGGTCACAGCGCTCCTCCCTGGGCCTCAATTCTGCCAATGCCACTCTTCTGAGTAACAGCAACTTCCCCTCCCCTTCCCTAGGGTAACACAGCCAAGTGTGACTCAGGGGTTCTCTGTCTCACTGCTGCTGCCTTCCTTTGATGTCTTGGCTAATAGGGGTCCTAGATGTCACCTCACCTGGACAATTTAGGGAAGGTGGCTTTGAAAACTGACAGCTTCTGAGACCTCAATAAAATAAATCTTAGTAAAGCTTTCACATGTGGAAAAATAATCATATGTAAGAGAGTTTTTGCAACAGAATGGAAACATCTAAATAGGGAATAGTGAAAGAAATGAGGTGGAATATTACACAGCGGGTAAATGGGAAGATCTAGCTCTACATGCTGTCAACATGAATGGATCCCAAGTATCAAATAAAAGGTCGAGTAAAACAATCAAGGTTGCAGAATGATATATATGACACGATACCATTTACGTAAAGTGAAAAACATATAGTATCATAGACATTAAAATATGTTTAATGATCCAAAAATGTTCCCACTCAAATCATGAGAATTTTCCCCGTAGGGAGAGAGATTACCGTTAGGACTGGGGAGAAGGAATAGGGAATGGGGACTCCAACTCCGAGATGTTTCTTTCATGTCTGAAACAAATATGGCAACATTTTAACAGTTGTCGATTCTGCACGGGGGGTACTTGGGTTATTTTTGTACATATTTCCATATCTTAAAAATTTGTTAAACACAAGGAAAAGGAAGCTGCCGTGTGGGATGTCCGATGAGCATCGGGCGAGCCTTAGGGAGACACTATTCCCTGAGCCCTGCTTGCTAGTCCAGAGGGCCTGCCCATCTGACCGCCCAGACCCCTTCTTCCACCTCGTACCCCACTTTGAGTGGTCTAAGGTCCGCCCACCTCTTGGGGATTGGACTGGCTGCAGGCTGGAGTCTATGGAGGGATGGGGCTGCCTTGAGAGGATGCAACACATTTGCTTTGGTTTCACTTCCAATGGTCTCTCCAGTTCCTAAAGGGAAGCAGGGAGTCCTTAAAGTGAAGTCAGTAATCCAAGACCACATTATTTGTTCCTCTCCAAAGTTCATGTTCTATCCCCCAGAGCAGGATGTATTAATGTTTTTAAACTAGGTCAGTCAAGGGGCATTAGGGGTCAGGGAACCCTTAGAAGTCAGAGCCAAAATGTTGGAGGCGGGTGCATTTTTCTGAAGAGGGGGTTGACAGCTCTCATTAAATTCTTAAGAGGTCTCCAAAAAAAAAAAAAGACTGAAATGAATCCAGACCCTTGTGCTGTGGTTGGAAACTGAGCCCAGAGGGGGCTGGAAGCTCTGCACCAGTGAAGGGAAGACCCACATCTCCCTGCCCAGTCTCCACCTGCTTCCAAGTTCAACGTGGTCATGGTACGGGCAGTGGCACTAAGACCTCTATGGCCAGGCCAGCTTCTGCCCCGGGAGTCCAGCCCCGCAGTGCTTCTCAAATCAACAGAGCATCTCAGCGAGCTCTCCTGGGGAGTAATAATGAGAAAGAATATTAACAATGACCAGCACTGGGGACTTTTCAAAATGCTTTCTAAGCTCCTACTTCCTTTCCTCTCCCTACTGAAGTCATGTGGCAGAGCCGGTGTGGTTACCTTTATATTATAAGTGAGGAAACTGAGGCATAGAGAGGTTACATAGCATGCCCACAGTCACACTGAATCAGTGACTCAGCTGGGGTTTTAAACTCATGTTCTCCTTCTCTTCCCCGCAAACCAAGTTTCTTAACCACAGAACCATTGACATTTTGGGTGAAATCATTCTTTGTCTTGGGGCTATCGTGTGCGTTCATTGTAGGATATTTAACAGCATCGCTGGCCTCTACTCACTGAATAACAGTAGCACCGCCATCATGACCAGCAGAAATGTCTTGTCTCCAGGTCCTGCCAAACTACCCCCATTTGAGAACTGCTGCTTTGACACCAAGCCCAAGTTCATCCAGACCTCAGTGCCTTTGCACCTGCTGTTCCCGATGAGCGAATCATTTTACAAAACCACTTTATCAGGCTGGCTCTTCTCGAATGTCATCTTCTCAGAGGCTTTCCTGGCCACTCCATCTAAAGTAGCAGACACACATGCACACATAATACACACACACGTTCACACATACACACACAGAGACGTGCATACATGTACGCACACTCACACACCTGTCCTCCCTGTCTCTTTGGCTTTTGTTTTATCTACCATTCAGTAACTATTCTCCTTCCTTCTCCCCTCCCCTCTTCCTCACCTGATCCTGTACATTTTGCATAGTACTTAGCCCATGTCAGATGCTGAATAAATATTTGTTGGATAAATGACCAAATGTACCCCCACAGTGCAGCCCCATCAACTCAGTCCTGCCAACAGCCTACTTGACACAGCAGTTATTGAGGACACACTTGGCTGGGTGGGCTTGGGGAGTGGCCAGCACAACACTTGCATCGTTGTGGGCCTGCAAAGGGCAAAAGTGTTGGGGGGAATGGATGGGGTAAAGAGGGGGCAAGTGCAGACTGCAGAGATACCAGAAGCACAGCACAGCCGTGAGCTCACCGCTGAGTGCTGGCAGCCTTTCCTCTGCTCCTTACAGCTTAGGGGAGGAGGTGTGGGACGGAGAGGGGGAGAAGGAGGGAAGGATGTCAGGGAGCAGGAGGGGAAATAACAGAAGCTGAGTGGGAGGCAGGAGGCGGGGTGGCTGGAGGCTGAGCATCTCCGGCTTGGGGAGTGACCTCTTCACACTGCATGGCGGCAGAGGAGGAGGAGGGCTTGTGTGAATCCTCCACTCCCCTTCCCAGCCAGAACCCGGGACTTGGCGTGGGCCAAGGCATAGCTGCTTCAACTCATGGGAAGGGAGACTGTTCGTTTGGGATGGCAGGATGAGTCAGGTTAGTTCATACCTCTCTGCATCCAGAAAGACACTTTGCAACTCCATGCCTCTGTCTCCACATTCCAGAAAGGGACCTTCTGAGGAAGCTGTCACTTTGCCTTGAGCCTGGGTTTCTTTTCGGAAGGAAAATGCAGAATGGGGGTGGGGACGGGGCAGCTCAGGTGCTCACACTACTTTTGAGAAGAAGCTGCTCAAAAGTGAGGGCTTCCCACAATATCCCGGGCCCCTCCCCGTTCTGGTGGAGCAGCCACCCACAGTGAGGTGGGCTAGCAGAGGGGAGATCGTGTCAGGAGGGGTGTGAGGGCTGGGGCTGGTCCTGGGGCTGGATTCTGAGAAGGGTAGGCTGGATGGTCCCTTTCCACCAGCTGCTTTGGGTTCCTCTTCTCTTTTTCTCTCTTCTCCTAAGGTCTAAAGTCCAACTCTAGCTGGATTCCTTCCGTAGGAACTCACGTAGCAGGTCACCATGCCATGTGGAGTGTGAGGCTCTGCCGTTCCTTTGCCTTCTCTCCATCCTTCCCTCTTCCTGTCCCCTTCCTGAATCCCCAACATCTATGTGATGTCTTGTTTTCACCCCAAGTAGGTACTCCCAGTCAATGGGAATTTGTTTCCCAGAAATAAAAATGTGTCTGTTGACCCTGTTCTTATGCAGGGCAGAGACAGCAGGGTGGATGGGGGCAGGTGAGAAGATGGATTTGGGAACCAGGATGGAACACAGCTGAGTTTTGTGTAACGCTGTCTCCAAGTTGACAGTGAAACAAGTCTAGATGCTTAAAGGTGATTAGCTTAGCTTCAAGTGGATCCCAAAGTCACCTCAAACTTCAAAGCTCCTCTGTGTGTCCAGAGCTGGGGAGTGGCGAGCTGGGTGTCTGGGCTGAGGGACAGAAATGCTCTCAGGAGGCCTGGAGGTGGCCATTCTTCAGCCACCCCTCTCCTGGGCTCCTGGCATTGTTCATCTTCTTCCTCTTGACCCTCTAGGACGCAGCACAGGGCTGCTGCCCAGGTGAATAACAGAGCTTCCGAGTACCTATAGACTTGTTGGCATTGGCCCAAAAGCTCGGCTAGAGCTTCTGCACTAGCACTGCAGGTAGAGCTGCTTTTGATTCCTCCTCTAGGCTTCCTCTTCCTAACCCAGGAAGCCCATTTCGCTACCTGGAACAGGAACCCTAACATCTCTGGGTCTCACCTGCAATCCCCAATCACAGCGTGTGACTTTAGCATGGAGATTGTGGCATTTGGGCGTGGGTTCCAATCCCACCTCTGTCACTGGTCACTGAGTGGCCAGGGCCATGGCAGCCTACCTCTTGAGTCTGTGCCTCAGCCTCCCTTTTTTTGTTCTAAGACACAAAAACCGTTGCTCTCAGAGAGCTCATATTCTGGTAGAGATACACACAATAAATCCTAAATTTGCAGTAGGCCGAGATTATGCCACTGCACTCCAGCCCGGGCGACAGAGTGAGACTCTGTCTCGATTAAAAATAAATAAATCAATAAGATATGGCTGGATGTGGTGGCTCACACCTGTAATCCCGGTGCTTTGGGAGGCCAAGGTGGGAGGACAGCTTGAGGTTAGGAGTTTAAGACTGGCATGGGCAACATAGCAAGAGACCCCATCTCTACAAAAGAATTTTTTAATTAGCCACAAGTAATGGCATGTGCCGTCATCCCATCTACTCTGGAGGCTAAGGTGGGAGGATCACTTGAGCCCAGGAGTTGGAGGCTGCAGTGAGCTGTGATCACTGTTACCTGCTGCACTCCAGCTTGGATGACAGAATGAGACTTTGTAAAATTTAAAAATAAATAAAAAATAATAAGTTTAGTACAGGTGAGAGCAAGCATTACGTAGGGAATAAACAGGTTGGTAGAAAGTAATGGGGGAGGGATGCAGGGGTTTCAAGGTAACTGGAGAAAGCCACCTTGCAGAGGTGAGACTCAAGTTGAAAACTAGAAAATGAGAAAGGCTGATGGATGTGAAGAACCCAGGGAGGAGAATTCCAGGCAGGGGAAGTAGCAGCAAGTGCAGAGACTCCTAGACGGGTCCAGGCTTTGTGTGTTCACCCACCAGGAAGGAGATGAGCGTGGCTGTCCCTGTGGACATGCAGGACGAGGTGAGGAGTCTGCACTGTGCTCTAACACAGTGGGAAGCCTGCAAGGGTTTCCATTAGGAAGTGCTATGACCTGGACGCTTCAGATGTGTCTGATGAACAGACTGGGGAAAGACACCTGGGGAAGGGCCCAGGTGAGAGGAGATGGAGGTGAGAGGAGATGGATGAGAGCCATAAACAGATCCGTTTAGCACCGATGTTGTCGATAGCCTCCAGCGGTGTCACAGGCTTGAAGGCAACACATAACGGTACACACATCTGAAGACCGCCTACCACGTGCTGGGCATTTTATTTTCCTTCTGTTTGTTTGTCGCATCTCCCTAATGTTCCTATTTAATATTAATGTTTTCATTTTGTAAATGAAGAAACCTCAGAGAGATTGATTTTCAAATCAAACTCCTGCCGTGCCGCAGCCGATGGTCTGGTCTGTACAGCACTGCAGGTAGAGCTGCTTGTCAATGTGTATTGCATGGGAGGGTCTTTTGGCCCAAAATGACACCCCTGCACGTGGACCAGAGTAGTATTTTCTCCCCATAGGACCTAGAGGTCTCAGCTAAGCTAGAGATGGATGACCTAGGGGGGATGAAAACACATTTTGGCAGTGTCAAGTTTATTTCAGCAGAGCTACCCTGTGCTCCTAAGTCACACCTCGCAGGAATGGGAGGCAGAAAGGTTCCATTTAGAAGGAAAGGACTAGTTTTGGAAAGTGAGTGTGGACATTGAAGATCCCAAAATCCATAGGGATGATGGATGCTGGCAAGGACAATAGGTAACAGATACCAATAAGAATGCCTAGCATTTATTGAGTGCCTACTATGTACTAACTATTGAGTAAATGTTCCAGAGCTGTTATCTTATGGTGATATTTCTTAAATTTCTCATAATGATCCGATGAGGTAGGCTTCACTGTGTTTCCTTGAGTCTACAAAGCCATCGACTGAATAAAAGCTTTTCACATCAAAACATGTATTAAACTTATACGATGAAGTTTCATTGTCTTGTGCTTTTCCTAATGAAATATAGAACATATTCATTCATAACATAACCTCTTTATTCTTCAGGATACTAATGCAAGTTTGAATCAAAGCCTAGATATTCAGAGTCACAGAGTCTCCATGCACAACTGCTAATTGTACAAATTATATGTAAAATAAAATTAAAATTAAAAAACAGAGTCAGAGAGTTTCTGGCTCCCTTTCAGCTGTGTCCATGCAGTTCTCCATGTTCCACCTGGGATTTCTTTAGCCCCTTTAGGATGGATGGTGTAATTTAGAGCTGAGCAAAGAACAGAGGCTCCTTCCACATCTCCTGGCTTATTAAACTTGTGACTTTCCCCCTCCTAATTGGATCATCTGTCTTTTAACTAAGAAATACTTCACGGTGCATGACAATCACACAACATTTTCTAGCTTTGAAAATCGTATGATCTAAACTTAGAGATTTGCCTGAATCTGCACGTGTGCTGGCATTGACATCCCAATTTCTCCTGTCTGGTGACTGACAAGGTTGTTATTGTTTAAGCATTGATTATTAGATGCTATCCTATTACTTAAAAACAAAAATATGCCCAGTCTGGTGGCTCATGCCTGCAATCCTGGCACTTTGGGAGGCTGAGGCAGGTGGATCACCTGAGGTCAGGAGTTCGAGACTAGCCTGTTCAACATGGCAAAACCCCGTCTCTAGTAAAAATACAAAGGTTAGCTAGGCATGGTGGTGCTCACCTGTAATCCCAGCAACCTGGGAGGCTGAGGTGGGAGAATCACTTGAACGCAGGAGGCAGAGGTTGCAGTAAGCCAAGATCACACCACTGCACTCTGGCCTGGGCAACAGAGCGAGACTCCATATCAAAAAAAAAAAAAATTAAGGATATATTAGAATTAGTTTGTAACACTGAAGGTTAAAGATGTTGAACAGTTTACCTTCCATGTCATAGCTGGCAGGTGATGTAACTAGAATGCACACCAAGTCGGCTGGGTACTTCTCAACATTCAGGCTGTAATGACTGCTTTTGTCAAGGTTACCAAAGATCTCCACATGGCCAAATGCATTGACTAATTCTCAGTTGTTGTCTGACTTCAGCAGCACTTGACACCTTGTTTGTTTGTTTTTTTTGTTTGTTTGTTTTTTGTTTGTTTTTTTGAGACAGGATCTCACACTGTTGCCCAGGCTGGAGTGCAGTGGTGTGATCTCAGCTCACTGCAACCTCTGCCTCCTGGGTTCCTCAGCTTCCTGAGTAGCTGGCACTACAGGTGCATGCCACCATGTCCAATTTGCCAGGCTAATTTTTTGTATTTTTAGTAGAGATGGGCTTTCACTATGTTGGTCAGGCTGGTCTTTGAACTCCTGACCTCAGGTGATCCCTCTGCCTAGGCCTTCCAAAGTGCTGGGATTACAGGCATGAGCCATTGCACCTGACCATTTAACACCATTTTTAGGAAACAATTTCTTGACTTGACTTTCTTAGGTCTTCTATATCCGCATCACCCTGAAAACCTCTGCTACTCTTCCTCACTTCTCCTAACCTGCCTGACCTCTGGATGCTGAGTACTCCATGTTAACCATCCTCAGGCTTCTCTTGTCTTTCTGCATCTGCTATTTGGTGACCCCGTCTAGTCTCATAGCCACTTCCACACTCCCAGCTCTGAAAAGTGCATCTGCAGCTCCCAGCAGCTGCCCACTCACCCTCCTGCCTACTCTCCATCACTCCCTGGATGCCAGATAGGCTTTGCAAACTGAATGTCTTCAACCAAACTCCTCTCTTTGGAATCGTCCCTGACTCCTCTCTTTGGTTCACTCCCTACATCTGATCCTTTAGCAAGTCCTATCAGCTCAACCTCAAAATTACATTGAAAACTGCTTTTTAGAGACAGGGTCTCACTCTGTTGCCCAGACTGGTCTTGAACTCCTGGCCTCAAGTGATCCTCCTGCCTTGGCCTCCCAAAATGCTGGGATTACAGACATGAGTCACCGCCACATCTAAAACTTAATCCACAACTACCACCCTAGACTAGCTCTATTAGTCTGTAATCGGCCAACACTTCTATCCCCATCCCCTCAAAAGCCTCTTCCCCACCTGGAAGCCAGAGTAACCTTCCCCAACCTAAGGCAGATCCAGGTGTCATCTGCTTAAAGTCATGCAAGGGCTCCTTGTCTCAACCCAAGAAAGCCAGAGCTCTTACAGCCGCACAGCGTCCTTGTTGTCTGGTGTCTGCTGGCTCCTGGTTTCTGTTTCTCCTTCCCAGCCTTGCTAATGGTTCTCCAGCCAGTCTGCTTGCCGTGCGGGTCTCACACAGCCAAGCTCCCTCTGCCTCAGGGACTCAGGCTTTTATACCTGGGCTTCTTTTGGTAACCCTTCTCCCCTAAGATTTTCATATGCTTGCACCTCATTTTCTTTTCTTTCTTCCTTTCTTTTTTTTTTGAGTCGGGGTGTCACTCTGTCCACCCAGGCTGGAGTGCAGTGGCACGATTGCGGCTCACTGCAGCCTTGATCCCCGGGGCTCAGATCATTCTCCCACCTCACCCTCCCAAGTAGCTGGGATTACAGGTGTGCACCACCATGCCCAGCTAATTTTTGTATTTTCAGTAGAAACGGGGTTTCTCTAAATTGCCCAGGCTGGTCTCGAACTCCTGGACATAAGCAATCTGCCCACCTTAGCCTCACAGAGTGCTGGGATTACACGCATGAACCAGCATGCCTGGCATCCCCCTCATTTTCTTGAGGCCTTTTAAAATGCTACCCTAACAAAAGAGATCTTCCTGCATAAAGCAGCCGCCTCCCAGAATTCTGTTCTGTTCTCTCTGCTCCAGTTTCCCCCGCAGCACTGGTACCACTTGCTATAGTATACATTGGTTTGCTTCTGGCCTCTCTACACCACTGTAACCCTAAGTTCCAGGAACGCAGGGGCTGTGACTGTTTTAGTCACTTGCTGGTCCTGAGTGTTGAGAGTAGAGGCTCACCTGAAGTGGGCTCCTGGTGAATGTTTGTTGAATTATCAGACAAAGGAAGAAGGAACAGAGCACCCGCTGGTGGAGACAGTGCTGGGCTCTGACATGTGTTTCTCTACTGCCCAGATTTGGAAGTTGGAATAAGCACTGTGCTGTGACCACTCCCACCCACGCTGACTTCTGTCTTGTGTCTTCTTCCAGGTCTACGGCTCTCGCAGGCTCTGTGAGGGCTTTGCTATGACCTCAGTCCCCTCGCGGAGCCAGGACTGCCCCTTGCTGCCGCAGCCTCTCCAGGTGCCCGCCTCGCCCTGCCCCATCCTCAGCCCCGAGTCGCCATGGGCAGCGTCAGTAGCCTCATCTCCGGCCACAGCTTCCACAGCAAGCATTGCCGGGCTTCGCAGTACAAGCTGCGCAAGTCCTCCCACCTCAAGAAGCTCAACAGGTATTCCGACGGGCTGCTGAGGTTTGGCTTCTCCCAGGACTCGGGTCATGGCAAGTCCAGCTCCAAAATGGGCAAGAGCGAAGACTTCTTCTACATCAAGGTCAGCCAGAAAGCCCGGGGCTCGCACCACCCAGATTACACGGCGCTGTCCAGCGGGGACTTAGGGGGCCAGGCTGGGGTGGACTTTGACCCATCCACACCCCCCAAGCTCATGCCCTTCTCCAATCAGCTAGAAATGGTAAGTGGGGGTCGCTGGCAAGGGTGAGTGGGTTGGAAAGGCAGGAGAAAGCAAAATGGGGGTGGAGAGCCTGGGGGTTCAGGGGGAGTGGTGACCTGAGCATTTAGACTCCAAAAAGCCAGAGTGGCAGGGGTGCGGCAGAAGCCTGTGGCCACACCGCAGAGATCAAAGGTTGCACAAAGGAATCAGAGCATTACTCAGTCCCCTGAAGCGGAAGTCTCAGGTCAGCCCATAAGCAAAGAGCACAGGGGACATATAAGCTGACCGGAGTCCCACTGAAATGTAGCTGGATTGCCAACGCAGGACGCCTCGGGAAGGAGAGGGAGCCCTGTTCTCATCTAGAAGCACAGAGGAAGCGGATGCAGGCCGAGAGTTAACCACTTCTCTCCCCAGAAGCCTGGTGCGGGTGGGTGGGTCTTCTCATCTGCTGCCCTGGTGTGCATTAGCTCCTTGCTCAAGCTGCGCCTGGAGGCATCTTTGAATACAGGCTGGAATTTTGTCATCCATTTACCAGAGATGAGGGCAAAAGAGGCCCAGGCACTCAGAAATCCAGCCCTCACACCAGCCCAAGCCCTCATGCGTCCCACGAGTCGACCCTGAAATCAATTTTCCTATTCAGTCCTTTGCCCCTTGCCCTGGGGAAATGAATCCCCGGTTTTGATTGACTAGGAAAGAGCCTCTTATGTTTGCATAGAGCATTCAGCTTTTCAAACGAAGGGGCTTGTAAACTGCAAAGCACTTTACCAGGGAAAATTACAGTTTTATAAAAGGATTGTGATTTGGAGTGAGCCTCCCAACCCGGGAAGGAGACCAGGTCCATGTGATTGCTCCAGGCTTAATGGAAGAGGCAGTGAACAGGAAGAAGGGAAGGACCTAGAGAGGGACAGCAAGCTGGGCCAGCCTAATGTCCTAACCTGCTCCACACAGAGACCTAGAGCCTCAAGATGCTGTTTGTCACCTCGGGAGGGCTGGGACAAGCTGGTGGCAGGTTGCTATTTCATGGAAAAAAGTGCCCAAGTCACCATTAGGGTTTTTTCTTTCCTAAGAGAGATTTATCACATTCAGCTGCTTCAAAGCAACAGGCAAGGTATGCTAAGACAAGTGACCGAGAGGGGTGCTGCATGTGCTCCGAGAACCCAGATTGGCTCAAGGTCGGCACACGTGCCCGGGGAGGGAGGGTGCCATGTGCGTGCAGGGGAGGCATGAATCACCTCAGTCCTTTTCCTCTACAGGGCTCCGAGAAGGGTGCAGTGAGGCCCACAGCCTTCAAGCCTGTGCTGCCGCGGTCAGGAGCCATCCTGCACTCCTCCCCGGAGAGTGCCAGTCACCAGCTGCACCCCGCCCCTCCAGACAAGCCCAAGGAGCAGGAGCTGAAGCCTGGCCTGTGCTCTGGGGCGCTGTCTGACTCCGGCCGGAACTCCATGTCCAGCCTGCCCACACACAGCACCAGCAGCAGCTACCAGCTGGACCCGCTAGTGACACCCGTGGGACCCACCAGCCGTTTTGGGGGTTCTGCCCACAACATCACCCAGGGCATCATCCTCCAGGACAGCAACATGATGAGCCTGAAGGCTCTGTCTTTCTCTGACGGAGGTAGCAAGCTGGGCCACCCGAACAAGGCAGACAAGGGCCCCTCGTGCGTCCGCTCCCCCATCTCCACGGACGAGTGCAGCATCCAGGAGCTGGAGCAGAAGCTATTGGAGAGGGAAGGCGCACTCCAGAAACTGCAGCGCAGCTTCGAGGAGAAGGAGCTCGCCTCCAGCCTGGCCTACGAGGAGCGGCCGCGGCGCTGCAGGGACGAACTGGAGGGCCCGGAGCCCAAAGGTGGCAGCAAGCTCAAGCAGGCCTCACAGAAGAGCCAGCGCGCACAGCAGGTCCTGCACCTGCAGGTACTGCAGCTTCAGCAGGAAAAGCGGCAGCTCCGGCAGGAGCTCGAGAGCCTCATGAAGGAGCAGGACGTGCTGGAGACCAAGCTCAGGTCCTACGAGAGGGAGAAGACCAGCTTCGGCCCCGCGCTGGAGGAGACCCAGTGGGAGGTGAGGCCGCGCAGCGCTCATGGGCTTGGGTGGTCAGCGGTTTGGCGCCAGTCCCCCTCCTCTCCTTCTGGTGCTGGCCAATAGCGTGCAAACACAGACTGTGCAGGCAAGTGAGGCTCACGTGCTGGTTTTATCACCCAAAGAAGGGGTTCCCTGCAAACCATGTTGGGGGATCGACTTACTTCTGAGCTTCCTCCTATCCCCACCATCACCCTCATGGCCCCTAGATTTCAATTTCCCCAAGTGAGCTATGAACCAAGAAGCCGGAAGCCAGATGACCAAGGCTCAGCCAGGCTGTGGGCCAGCCTCCCTTCAATCTGCCCACAGGACGCTCAGAAGAAGCACAAGCTATGCCTGAGTTCACGCAGGGCCAGGAGCCCAAGAGAGCACAGAATGTATTTGTTGCTTTGGAGGGAGGGACCGCAGCCACTAGGAAGAGACACCCCATTGGCGGCAGGTTTCAGTGATGGAACTGGCCACTCTTTGCAGAAGTGTAAGTGGAACTTCTGTTTGGTGAGCTGAGATGGAAGCCTAGGAGAGGAAGGAAAGAGTCACACACTCACACATTTACACACTCACACACACTCACTCACCCGGTCACACTTGGAAATGAGGCATCCGGACCTGACCGTGCTGGAGAGCCCCATAAACTCTGCATCCTATTAGTAGGAAACCAGCTTTTCTCACCAGCCCGGTGGTCTGGATGAGCCATGGAGTTCTAGTCTGTCGTTGAGGCTCTTTACATGCTCGCACCCTGTTTGGTCTGTCCACGTGCCTGCCTCACCCCCAGTTCAGAGTTCAAATCTCAATCTACACGCAAACCCCTGTCTATGTGCAAGTCAACAACCGGTGGTTTAACTTGCCCGCTGCTGGCAGCTGTACCACCCTCATTTAACACCAATTGTATTGGTCTCTGTGTCAGCCTGATTTCTGTCATCCATGTTTATGCCCACACCCTCTGACCTCACCCCTGCATGCACCCAGCCCTCCTCTCTCCTCTCCACTGGGGTAAAGACTACATTGCAAATTCACTGCTGTACCCAGTGACTAGTACCACGCTGGTTTGGATGCAGAGCCCAGTCCACATCTGCCAAACGAGGAATCATTGTCTTCTCCTCTTGCTCTTCTTCTCTATTTCCACTCCTATCCCCCATCAAAATTTGGCCAACAGCAATGATGAACACCGAAGCCACAGATTAGATCCGTGTGTCTCTGGATCTTGGCCATTTGGGGTCATGGGAGACCAAGGCCAGTCTGGCCGAATCTTAAGAGTGAATGAAGGCCAGAGCATGTGGCTCTACAAAATGGATTCTTGGAGCAAGCCTGGAAGCCACCTTCACATTTCCTTTCCCAGTAGAAATGTCCCCTTGCCCTCAGTGAAACACTGCACAGTCCTGGAGAAAATCCGACCCTACTCAGGATGCCTGCTTGGGACCAAGAATTTCATTCCAAGGCCAACCCTGTATTCATGTCATGAAGGGAGTGACACAGTCATGGCTGAGGCATGGGCCTGGCTTTGAACCTCAGCTTGACTGCTTATGATCTAGGTGATTGTAAATACATTAGCCATGGTGACAATGGGGTGTAGTGATTAAACTGTTAGGATCAGATCCTTACTCTTATACTTTATATAATATATATATATAAGCCCTCAGGCTGGTCACTTCACCAGCTATTTCTCATAACCTCTCTGTGCCTCAGTTTCATTGATGTAAATTGAAGCTTAGTAATAGCTTCAATTTACATTGAGACTACTTCATCGGGTTGTAAGGAATAGATGAACAAATGTAGGGCTTGGCACTTAATAACACTATAAATTATTAGTGAAAGTATGTTTATAATATACTTACGTGTGGCTAGGCGTGGTGACTCACACCTGCAATCCCAGCACTTTGGGAGGCCGAGGCAGCCAGATCACTTGAGGTCAGGAATTCAAGACCATCCTGGCCAACATGATGAAACCCCATCTCTACTAAAAATACAAAAACCAGCCAGGCGTGGTGGCAGGTGCCTGTAATCCCAGCTACTTGGGAGGCTGAGGCAGGAGAATCGGGAGGGGAGGCGGAGGTTGCAGTGAGCCAAGATCGCGCCACTGCACTCCAGCCTGGGTGACAAAGTGAGACTTCTTCTCCAATAACAACAATAATAATATACTATGTGTCATTATACATGATGATGATTATTTTATCAGTTTACTATATAGCCTAGCTCAATAACCTGGGGAAAGGTCACAGCAATGTCCAGCTTACTTTCAGATTGGACAGAGGCTGGAATGCCTAACACCAGGCCCCCGCATCCGGAGTGGCTTGGTTATTTTAGGCAGCTGAGCTGTCAGTTCCCTGGGTAAGGACACTCACGTCTTGGCGCTCTGTCTCTATCCCGCCCTCGGCAGGTGTGCCAGAAGTCAGGTGAGATCTCCCTCCTGAAGCAGCAGCTGAAGGAGTCCCAGACGGAGGTGAACGCCAAGGCTAGCGAGATCCTGGGTCTCAAGGCGCAGCTGAAGGACACGCGGGGCAAGCTGGAGGGCCTGGAGTTGAGGACCCAGGACCTGGAGGGTGCCCTGCGCACCAAGGGCCTGGAGCTGGAGGTCTGTGAGAATGAGCTGCAGCGCAAGAAGAACGAGGCAGAGCTGCTGCGGGAGAAGGTGAACCTGCTGGAGCAGGAGCTGCAGGAGCTGCGGGCCCAGGCCGTGCTGGCCCGCGACATGGTGCCACCCACCTTCCCCGAGGATGTCCCCGCCTTGCAGCGGGAGCTGGAGCGGCTGCGGGCCGAGCTGCGGGAGGAGAGGCAAGGCCATGACCAGATGTCCTCGGGCTTCCAGCATGAGCGGCTGGTGTGGAAGGAGGAGAAAGAGAAGGTGATTCAGTACCAGAAGCAGCTGCAGCAGAGCTACGTGGCCATGTACCAGCGGAACCAGCGCCTGGAGAAGGCCCTGCAGCAGCTGGCACGCGGGGACAGCGCCGGGGAGCCCTTGGAGGTTGACCTGGAAGGGGCTGACATCCCCTACGAGGACATCATAGCCACTGAGATCTGAGGGGCTGCCTGGGAAGGCGAGTCTGGGGACCTGGCACTGGGAGGCAGGGCTCTCCTGTGCCTCCCCCTTACTCAGCAACCCAGACCCCTCTGAGAGACACCATTCCCTGGGACACAGACCCAGGACCCCCAAGGGAGGGCACGATGGCCTTTCCTTCCCTGTCTGATTTCCCAGTGTTCACCAGCCCTGCCGCCCACCAGGCCTCAGGCCCCGACTCCTCTGGCTTTCCCAGGAGATGAGTCCAGGGGTCTCTCTGCTTTGGTTAAGGGCTCCCTGAACTTTGGCCTTTGTTCAAAATAGGTATCCTCTCCCCACCCCTCCAGGGAAGGTGGCCACAGCAAGTGCAGGGGCTCCCCTCCGCTTCTCATCCCAACCTCTCTTTCCTCCTAGACACATCAGAATGCCTTGGAAATAGAAAGAAGCCATATACGACCAGAAGCCTTGGAACCGGCCCCATCAGAACCTGAGCTATTCTCCTCTGGCCGCAGAGGTGTAGGGGTGAAATGAGCTGTGGTGAAGCTGGCTTTGAAACCTCAGGGCTGTCCTGGGCCTGGCAAGCCACAGGAAGGAGGGGAGAGCCAGGCAGCCCACAGTGTGGAGACGCTGCCACAGCCAGAGGAGGGCAGAGGGAAAATCCAAGGGTTGGGAACCAGTGGCGGGTGATGGCCAACCCCTGGGGCCCAGTCCCTGTTTACTGGTTCTTGCGAATGGGAGCTGACCAGCCTCTGGACAGCCAGTGGTGTTTGACCTCAGTGACCATTCTTCTTTAAGCCATAGACCCTGAGACCCCCGGCTGGGTGCTGGGAAGGGAGGGTTGAAGCCACCATGAACCAGAGGGTGTGGCTTTCCGGTTGCCCTCGGGGAACCTCCCCATCTGTCCAGCTGGGGCCAGAGGCTAGGCGTCCCTACCTGCTTCACTATGGCTGGCGGCTACTCCGGAATGTTTTTCCTTCCCCAGAATCAAGCTTTTCCTTGATCCAGAAGAGCTCATATCACTAACACGGCACATGTGTGATCTGGGCATTTTCCTCCTCTGCCTACAGCCAGGTTCGGCGGCACACCTTTCCCCCTTAGCACCTTCAGGGCTGAGTTCTGGGTTTCTACAGGTCAGGACGGCTCCTCAGAGTGCCAGGGAGCCAGAGCCCCAAGCAGGAAGAAAAAGAGGCATATACACAGCAGTGTGCATAGCCTGGCCACCAGCCATCCTCCCTCCACCTCATGCCCCCATTTGTCCCAGACTAAAGGACCCAGAGAGCAGCTCCCTTTCTCAGGAGCTTGGGCAGTGCCCCAGGGAGTCCAGGATTTCTCTGCAGATATGTAGAGCTGGAGGTGGTGGAGAAGGATAAAAGGGAGTTTCTCTGTTGTTTGGTTCAGGGATTTTATTTTTATTTTTATGAGACAGGGTCTTGCTCTGTCCCCCAGGCTGAAGTGCAGTGGCATGATCATAGCTCACTGCAGCCTCATACTCCGGGGCTCAAGCAATCCTCCTGCCTCAGCCTTCCAGCTAGCTGGGACTACAGGTGCACGCCAACATGCCTGGCTAACTTTTCATTTTTTTTGTAGGGACGGGGTCTCGTTTTGTTGCCAAAGCTGGTCTCGAACTTCTGGCCTCAAGCAATCCACCTGCCTTGGCCTCCCAAAGTGCTGAGATTACAGATGTGAGCCACCGTGCCTGGCCAGATTTTTCTTTTATTCTTCTTTCTTTCTTTTTTGCTTTCTTGTCTTTTCAGAAGCAAGCCAGACCTAGCAGGCTGTTCCATGTGCTATTTTTGACTGTAGCCACAGCTGCTGTTCTCAGGACAGCAGCCCTTCCCACATGCCTGTGCCTGCTGCCTGCTGAGATGAGGAGGGGAGCGTCCGGGAACTTGCGAGTACGAGGCCAGTCCCCATTTCTGCCTCACCCACCCCTGGCCCTTAGAGACCCTGAGGTGGGGGTGGGGAGATGCTTCTCTCCTTGCCCCCCGCCCTCATGGGTCCTAGCCCTTCCCTGAGTGTGCGCTGAGGCCAGAGTCACCTTTTCTGTGGCTGACTCTACCTTCCTGTCCCTAGGGTTAAACGGTGCCCATCCTGCCATCCTCAAATGACAGAGGAGGTTTTCTAGAATTTCAAACCATTGCTCTTAGTCCCAAGCTAGGTTTAAACCTGGAATCTACAAGCCAAAAGTCCCTCCCTGCCTGAGGGCAGTACCCTCCATTGGGCACAGTTCAGACCCAAGTCAAAGATGCCCCATTCCTTGGCCCTCATTTCCTTCATTTCCACCAGGCTGTGCCTTGTTTGAGTTTTTCCTCCCAGTGAGACTGCCCCATGGAGAGAAAGGAAAGGGCTGGCTTCCCCTCCCCCGGCTGGAGACCACCCCCCACCCCAGGAAAGAGCAGCCAGAGTCCAGTGCTCTGCCCTAGACGTTGCCTGAGAAGAAGTGGCTGCCACACCAAGGGGAAGGCCCTGAGGCATGAGGCTGTGCTCCGCCATGGTGTCCCGGTGCCCTGCATACACGGGCGAGGGCAGCCTTCTCCGTATCTCCATGGCCCTGTCCCAGGCTGGCGCAGACGTGTTTCCCCCAGGCCTTGTCCAACATCCGAGGTGGCAGATGTCTTCCCTGGGCTGCCACCAGCCCCGGCCCCAGAGTGGCCCACAGTGGCACTAGAATGCAGATGTCCCACCACCTCGCGACCTCGCGAGCTCATCTTCCTGTGGGTGTTCTTTCCCGCCCTGTCCAAAAGCGCCCTCACTATTCTTGGACCATGCCAGATGCTGCCTCTCTGGAAAGAGGCTCTGGACAGCAGAGGCCTCCAAGCACAGAGCCTGGCCCCAGGCCCCAGATGGCGCGGGCTTCCAGCCCTTCCCTCTGGGCACGCCTGCTGGCACGCTGACCCACTCGAATGGACCAACCTGCTGTGTCCCCAAAGGATGCCTGCAGGAGAGAGCAGCGCTCCGCACCACCTCACCAAGGATCGAACTCTGCCCCTGGGCCTCGGAATGACTGGACTCTCTCGTGGTTCCCTCCTAGCTCTCCTGGTGAACTCCTGCCAGGCACTCACAGCCCCCATAGCACTGAGCTCACATGAGACTGGGATGTGGGGGGCATCTCTCCCCAAGGAGGCACTTGCTGAGCCTCCTGTGCCTGGTCCTATCCTGGGCCATGTCTTAGGTGAGACAGTTGCCTGAAACTAAGCCAGGCCGGGCTGTAGGAGCAGCAGCTTTGGGAGAGGGATTTCCCTGCAGACCTCAAGTCATCATGCAGTGGGTGCTGCCATGACAGAGGCTGTACCCCTGGGCCAGCGAGGCTGCTCACCCACCTCTTGTGCAAGGTGGGCTTCGTGCTGTGCCTGCAGGCAGAGCTGGAGCCCCCCAGCAGAGGCGGGCTGGGACAGACCAGCATTTGGAAGATGTACATAGTTGTTTTTCTCTTTGTGGTTTCTTGTTGGGTTTGGTTTGCTTTTGACAGCTTCATTTTATTTTTGATGTCACTTTTTGGCCATGTAAACTATTTGTTGCAATTTTATGTTTTTATTTATGAATAAAGAATGCCATTTCTCACGCTCTCTAGAGCCACATGTGTCTGCCCTCCTCTCCCCTTGCTATGGTGTGGCAGCTCCCTGGCACTTCTTCCCTTGGAACAGGAAAGATGACATCCCTTCCACCAGTGAGGCGGTTGAGGAAGGCGGCACAGGGCAGTGGGAAAGGAGGGCCCAGGGGTCAGATAGGCTTTAGCTGGCCCCTGCCCCCATCACCTACCCCGGGACCTTATCTGTGAAATGAGAGGAAAAGGGACCCAGGGACAGGTGCCCCTGTAGAGTCAGAGCATCCTCTCCAAAAGATAGCCCCTCCCCACCCAAACCGCATGCCCCACCGGCTGCTCACCTCACCAGCCAACTCCTGGGTCTACCGCATATGGCCTATTGGCAAAAGATCAGCATGGCTATAGTTGCCACTGCCCCAGGTTCCCCTGGTGGGGCAGGTGCAGTCACCACCATGGCCATCTGTCCAGCCTTCTTGGTTCCAGCCTACCTGGTGCCCCCTTGACAACCTTCCCTACTATCCCGGGCTCACAGCCTAGGCCCAGAGCGCTGCTGCTCAGGTGGCAGGAGACAGAAAGGACATGTTAGGAGGAAATTGAAATCGCAAGGCAGCCTAGGGGGCACAAAAGGGGCAGATGACAAGGCCTCTGAGGTGGGGAAGGTTAGTGTAGACTGGGGGGTCTGGGGAGAGGCAGGCAGGAGAAGACTTGGGGCAAGGGTAGGACAGAAGAAGAGTGGGAGGGAGGAAAGGACTAGAAACATGTCTCGGGGGCAGGCGTTCACACAGCTCCCTGCCCACCTGTGATGGGAAAAGAGTAGCACTGGGGGTTGGAGAGGCAGGAGGACCAGGGTGCAGGGGCCCACGCAGAAGCTCAACTCACTGAGCCAGGACAGGAGCCAAATTCTGATTAACACAGAAGCCCCAGCTTTGGGACAGAGGGGTCGTGTCCGACCTGGGGTAACTCTTCCCCATCTTCCTCCTAGACCTGGCCCAGGCTGGTGACCTCACTAAAACACGCCTCTCACTAATCACACTCTTGGGTTACACCTTCCTCTTTAATTCGAGCAGACCCAGAGATTCATTTTAACCAATGGGATACAACAGGAGTGATGCGCTGCCAGTTTCAGCCTAAGCCTAGAAGGCCTAGCAGCTTCTCCTTGGATTCTATTATTTGAGGCAGGGTCTCACTCTGTCACCCAGTCTGGAGAGTGCAGTGGTGCGATCATGGCCCACTGAGGCCTTGACTTTGTGGGCTCAAGCAATCCTCCTTCCTCAGCCCCCCAAGTAGCTAGAACCACAAGCATGGACCACCATACCTGGCTAATTTTTAAATTTTTTTGTGGAGATGAGGTCAGGGGTCACTATGTTGCCCAGGCTGGTCTCAAACTCCTGGCCTGAAGCCATCCTTCCATCTCGGCCTCCCAAAGTGCTAGGATTACAGGCATGAGCCCCTGTGCCTGGCCCGCTTCCGCTTTTATACTCTTGGGAGCCCTAAGATGCCACATAAGAAGCCCGCCCTCCTGTTTTGCTGGAAAGGCCACATAGGGTAGGAGGGGTCACTTGTCCCAGAGTCTCAGCTAGGTCCTGCATCCAGCTGAGCACAGCTGAGTGACTACCCTAGATCCAGCCGACCCCATGGGGAACAGCCTTGTTCCCCCCTCTGCCCTGCCACAGTCCTTACCCTCAGATCCCTAAGCACAGTAAATGACGGTGTGTTTAAGCCGCTGATGTCAGGGATCTATTACACGGCATAAGGATACATCACCAGAATGCCCATCAGCACGCTCCTTTGCTTGCCACTTCACAAGCCTCTCCATCCAAAGGGCTCAGAATGACATAAAAAAGCACCCCAGAGGCCGGGCGCGGTGGCTCACGCCTGTAATCCCAGCACTTTGGGAGGCTGAGGCAGGCAGATTACCTGAGGTCAGGAGTTCGAGACCAGCCATGGCCAACATGGCAAAATTCCGTCTCTCCTAAAAATACAAAACTTAGCTGGGCATGGTAGTGCAAGCCTGTAATCCCAGCTACTCAGGAGGCTGAGGCAGGAGAATCGCTTGAATCTGGGAGGCAGAGGTTGCAGTGAGCCGAGATTACACCACTGCACTCCAGCCTGGGCAACAGAGCGAGACTCTATCTCAAAAACAAACAAACAAACAAAAAAAGATAAAGAAAAGCACAGAGCTGTGGGAAAGACCGTTCCAGCTGGAAGAGAAGCGGTGAGGAAAGGGGACAAAAGAGTGGAGAAACTAGGGCTTTTCCTGACCCCATTTCCTCCAGAGCCCTGCCTAGGACATAGCCTCTCTGGAGCCTCCCAAACATGCTTATTGTTTTATTTTTTGTCTTGTTTTGTTGTAGAGATGGGATCTCACTATATTGTCCAGGCTGGTCTCAAACTTCTGGCCTCAAGTAATACTCCGGTCTTAGCTGGCAAAAGTGCTGGGATAACAGGCATGAGCCACCCCATTCAGCCCTCTGCTTATTAATTTAGGAAAAAGAATAGAACAAAAGGGAAAGGAGAGAGAGAGAGGAGACAAAGAAAAAGGGAAAGAAGGAGAGAGACTCCTTCTTCCTTGACAACAAGCAGCTCAATCCTCAGCCTTCACTGCACAGAATGCACAGTCTCAGAATATTTTTATCGAGCCCCAGACGGACTCAGTGCACAATTGAGCCTGTGAGAAGGAGGCAGTCGGTGATCCTCCCCAGGCATTCACAGCGGCAGGTGTTTTCTCAGTTATTTAAGGAAGGTCATGCTGTCCCCAAATATCTCCCCAACCCAGGTGCCACAAGGCCTGAAATATCAGAATTTCATGCATGCAAGCATGTATTCCTTCAATAAATATTTATTGAACTCCTACTTTTTGCCAGCCCTGTTCTAGATGCCAGAAATACAGAGGTGAACAAAGCAGTCAAGGTCCCTTCTCCTGATTAAGTTTACACTTTGGAAGAAAATGAATAAATAATTTTCCATTATAATAAGTGCTACAAAGGAAATAAAGAGGGTGATATAAGCTGTCTGTGGAGAAACTGGAGGTGCTATAACTGGAGCGGAGTGAGTGAAGTGGGGAAACTGGTACTGTGCAAGGAAAGTTGGAGAACTACGAATATCACTTTATGTCACTATCTTGACAGCCCTTTCTGTCCTTTTCTAACTTGGATTTCCCACCCTCTGTGTCAAATTCTCTCTCTCAGAAATCTCTTCTCAGCCGGGCGCAGCGGCTCATACCTGTAATCCCAGCACTTTGGGAGGCTAAGGCGGGCAGATCACGAGGTCAGGAGTTCAAGACCAGCCTGGCCCCGTCTCTACTAAAAATACAAAAACTAGCCAGTTGTGGTGGCAGGTGCCTGTAGTCCCAGCTACTCAGGAGGCTGAGGCAGAAGAATTGCTTGAACACGGGAGACGGAGGTTGCAGGGAGCCGAGATTGTGCCACTGCACTCTAGCCTGGGAGACTCCATCTCAAAAAAGAAAAAAGAGATCTCTTCTCTGGGGGGTCTCAATAGATAAATATGTGTGTCTGTGTGTGTCTGTGTCTCTGTGTGTGTGTGTGTGTGTGTGTGTGTGTGTGTGTGTGTGTATGAGCACACAGGCACACAGGACAGGGTCTCACTCTGTAACCCAGGCTGAAGCACAGTGGTGCGATCACAGCTCACTGCAGCCTCCACCTCCTCCATGGCTCAAGCAATTCTTCTGCCTCAGCCTCTTGAGTAGCTTGAACTATAGGCGCACACCAGCATGGCTAGCCAATTTTTGTATTTTTTGTAGAAACGAGGTCTCGCTATGTTGCCCAGGCTAGTCTCAAATTCTTGAGCTCAAGTGATCCACCTGCCTTGGCCTTTCAAGTGCTGGGATTACAGGCACGAGCCGCCATGGCCAGCCCTCAGCAGGTACCTTCTTATCTTACCAGGGGACTTGAACTTTTCTTCCCTAACCTCAGCTTTTCTTGTTTCCAGCCCCTGGACATCTCTTCCTTCCTCTCCATCTAAAACAAACCCCTCCCACCACCTGCCAACAAAGACCTTTGAAAAGCCTTAAGCATTAAACATTGTTCTTTTCACATATGATATTAAAGACAAAATTTTGTGAAATGGCACAATTCTCATAGAAATGCAGAAATTAAAATAGTTTCTAGGTAACTTAATTAAAAAATGTTCAGCTTTAATTCACTTATCTATCTATCTATCTATCTATTAGAGACAGTCTCTGTCACCAAGGCTGGAGTGCACTGGCATAATCATAGCTCACTGCAGCTTTCAACTCTTGGACTCAGGTGATCCTCCTGCCTCAGCCTCCCAAGTAGCTACTAGCCACCAAACCCAGCTAATTTTTAAAATTTTTTTGTAGAGATGAGGTCTCACTGTGTTGCCCAGGCTGCTCTCAAACTCCTGGCCTCAAGCAATTCTCCTGCCTCGGCCTCCCAAAGTGCTAGGATTACAGGCATGAGCCACCATGCCCCACCAACTTATCTAGGTATTTTTTGTTTGTTTTGGTGGGAGGGATGTGTTTACTGGGGCTCCGAGCACAAGTTTATTCTGCCTACTGTATAATCCAGACTTTCCCCCCGGATATCTCTATCCTACCGTCTCTCACTGCGGTTTGGAGCCATTGTTGACTCCTGCCTCTCCAACATCCTCTCTGTCCAATCAGATCATAGATCCTGCAGGCTCTATCCACTCCTTACAGCCCTCCCCATCACCCTCTTTTCTTTCTACATCTATTAGTTCATCTGAGGTCATCCAAAGGACTGCAAAACATCCAAGTCATCTTAGACCTTAGACATCTTCCAATTCTCACCACCTCAATTTTATAGACATACAAAAGGGAGACCCAGAAAGACAAGAGGGATTTCTAAAGGTCACACGGCTAGTGGATGACAGACCTGGTCTTGACAGCTCTAATAACCCTGCTAGTTTCTTGGCCTGCACTCTGGCCCATTAAACCCATTCACACACAACAGTCCGGTTTACGCCTCCAGTGCTGCTGCCATCACAATCTTGCTCTGCCCAAAAGCTTGAGTGGCTCTTCGCTGACCTCAGAATCATCTCCAGCCCTCTTAGCTGGCTCTCAGGTCTCTCCATTTCATGGGGTTCCAACACCCACCTCTGCAAACTTGAATCTGATGGGAGGGGCCAGAGCGCATTCCCTAAAACATCACATCTATCATCACCATTAGCTCCATCAACAATGAGGGATTCCTCTTATCCATCACAATCTTAATGAAAAGACCCCACTCTGCTGCCCAGTCCTGTGTTCTACCTGAGATGCTCCCAAAGAGGCGGCACGTACAGAGGTTAAGTCCTTCATCTGGAGAATCAGCTGACCACATTCGTGTTCAAACTCCTCTGCTGTTAAGCTGTGTGACGTTAGATAAGGTTACTTAGGCCAGGCATGGTGGCCTAAGTAACTCCTGTAATCCTGTAATCCCAGCACTTTGGGGGGCTGAGAAAGGAAGATTACAAAAATTAGCTGGGCGCGGTGGTGCGCGTCTGCAGTGTCAGCTACTCAGGAGGCTGGGGTGGGAGAATCACTTGAGCCTGGGAGCTTGAGGCTGCAGTGAGCTGTGATGGCGCTACTGCACTCCAGCCTTGGCAGGACAGGCGCCTGTCTCAAAAAATAAATAAGTTACTTAGGCTGGGCTCAGTGACTCACGCCTGCAATCCTACCACTTTGGGAGGCCGAGGCAGGTGGATCACTTGTGATCAGGAGTTCGAGAGCGGCCTGATCAACATGTTGAGAACCCCGTCTCTACTAAAAATACAAAAATTAGCTGGGTGCAGTGGCACGCACCTGTAATCCCAGCTACTCAGGAGGCTGAGGCAGGAGAATCGCTTAAACCCGGGAGGCAGAGGTTACAGTGAGCTGAGAATGCGCTACTGCACTCCAGCCTGGGTGACAGAGTGAGACGCTGTCTCAAAATAATAATAATAATAATAATAAAATAAATAAATTGCTTAAACTCTCTGGGCTTCCCAGGGTTGTTTTGACAATTACATGAGACAATACTCAATACAAGTTAAAGTATTGCTACTGTTTATTATGACTACCACAATTTAGTGACGTGATACTTATTAGTATCTGTTAACAAAACGTCCCTGCTTCAGGCCATGTTGGGCTACAGTGGTGCTCCAGGTTCCCTTGGCCTGGCGAAGCTCTACCCCGTGGGAAACAACTGATCTTATTCTGATGAGTTGTCTCCCCAGCACCCTGCAACCTTTTCTCTCCAGCTTTCAACACCAGAAGGCTGCCTTATGGGGGTATGCCCCGGTACAGAGGCACAGCCGGGGAAAGAAAGGAGCAAGGAGGGATTTGCTGGGGGGTGTGGGGAAGCAGGGTTGGGCAGGGCCAGCCTGTGACTGTGACACTGACCGAAAGGGAGCTGGTTGGAATCCTTATTCACCACCTTTGTTTTTTTTTTTTTTTTTACAAGGTCTCACTCTGTCGCCCAGGCTGGAGTTCAGTGGCACGATCTCACGAGTTCAGCTTGCTCACTGCAACCTCCGCCTCCAGGGCTCAAGCGATTCTCCCACCTCAGCCTCCTGAGTAGCTGGGATTACGGGTGTGCACCGCCACGCCCAGCTAATTTTTGTAATTTTAGTAGAGACGGGGTATTCACCACCTTTGGCCCCTCTTTCTCTCTCCCTCCTCTTTCAGCTCTGCCACATAGTGCCAGCCTGAGTGTATACGTATGCACACACATGCACACACACACACAAGCATGCACACGTGCAGCCCCCACCCCCCTGCATTCTCCTTTTGCCCTTTGCCCCCCACTGCCTCAATTACAGCTAATTGAGAGGGAAACAGGCTCATGATAGCAGTTGTAATCAGTGACATGTGAAGCGGATTAAATTTCTTACACCAAAAATAACAGGACGATTTGCCTGCCATGGCCCATCACTCAGATGGTCCCTTCTTGGGTTGTGGGGGCTGTGCACACATAGCCTGTGGGTTTCAAGGTCCAGGGTTCCCTTTGCTTGACTGGCTCTTCCAGGCAGAGACTCTAAGGGCTCAGCAAAGCAGGCTGGGGGTGGTGGGTATTTTCCATACCAAATAGAAAGGAAGTGCCCCAGAGTCCCTGGCATTGACTGGGCTGGGTGATGGCTGACTTCTCAATCCTGTCACTTGCGTTTAACCCTCACAGCAGCCCTGCGTTCTACGCCTTCAAGGCAAATCGTACTGTGCACAGTGGATAGTCGCAGCCCCAGGCCTGCGACTGTGGCCAAGTCACACGCTCTTGGTCTGCTGCCAGACTGCCTCCTCCTCCCAGCCTTGGTACAGCAGTGGACAAGAGACACAGTGGTGATCAGGGTCACCCTGCTGTCTTCCCACGCTACGCATCAGAGTGGCCCAGCTCTCCCAGGCCACCGTTTCTTCTGGCCCCTGAAAAACACCCGTCTGAGCCGGGAGGTGCTTGGCCTGCTCTGCCCGCCTGGATTGCTGCCATGCTGGGGGGCAGGAAGGTTGCCTGGGACTCGCCCACCCCTCGGAAAGAGGAAAGGAGTTGCCTGAGCGCAGTTGCCCATTGTCAACCTCACCTGCCTCCTTCACCAGCTTCCCAGGCCCCTCCCCTGTGAAGTAAATGCTTTCCAGGGAAATTCTGGCTCCAGCCTTCATCTGGCTGGGCCTCCAAGACTATACTTAGAAAGTGGGAGAGGACACAGCCCTGCCAATGGGCCAGCTCCAGGGAGAGCTGGCATCACCCAAGACTCATGCTGCAGAAAGCCAAAGGCAAGTCCCCCACTCAAAGTCCCGCTCCTGCCACCCAATCCGGTTATGGCCTGCCTCCCCCTGCTTCCTGAGCCCAAGAGCAGTGAACGCGCCTAGGCCCGATTTCCTGCTGCTGTCTTACAATATTATAGTTTGATTGGGAATTTCCCTACTTATAGATTCCCAAAGGGTACAGCTATATCAGAAAAGGAAAAAGCCTATTAAGCAAATGTGCTTTTCCTGTAGACACACACACCACACACACACACTGCTCCTTTTCTCTAGTTTCTAGATGTCTTTTAAACTCAGGACTTCAAAGGTATCCTTGTGTGTGCATGCATGTGTTTTTCAGAGGTGTTTGTGTGTGTGCATGCATGTGTTTTTGTGTGTGTGTACGTATGTGGGTATGTATATGTGTTCGTGTATGCATATGTATAGCTGTGCATGTGTGAGTCTATGTATATGTGTGCATGTGTATATATGG
>NW_012114977.1:1323900-1324265 GCF_000951035.1 Colobus angolensis palliatus | reverse complement strand
GTGGGGTGGTAGGTGTGTGTGCGTATGTGTATGTATGTGTATATCTGTGTGTATATATATGGATATGTGTATGTGTGTATACATGGGGGTAGGTGTGAGTGTATGTGTATGTATGTATGCATATGTATGTGTGTATCTGTGTGTATATATCTGTATAGGTACATGTGTATGTGTGTATGTGTGTGTATAAATGGGGGTAGGTGTGTGCATATGGTGTATGTGTGTATGTGTATATATGTGCATATCTGTGTGTATGTACGCATATGTGTATGTGTGTATTTGTGTGTGTGTTTGTATAAATGGGGGTAGGTGCATGTGTATGGTGTATGTGTATATATGTGCACATCTGTGTGTATGTGTATTTA
>NW_012114977.1:1282638-1323242 GCF_000951035.1 Colobus angolensis palliatus | reverse complement strand
CCAGCCAGTGCCTGGGCCCCTCCCCAAACTAGGATGGGTGTGTGCCCGGGCCAGGACGCTCTCTCCAGCCGAGGGCAAGCCTCAAAGAGGGACACAGCTCTGCACTCTCGACAGCTGGGGAATGAAAGCCTCGCCCTGGAGGGGAATCGGGGTCACCCTCGAGTCCCCCTGCGCCCTTTCTCTCCCCTCTTCTCTGCGCTCATCATTGCCGCGCCCCCCGCCTCTGAACCCTGCCCCACAAACCAACGCCTAATGGATGTGGTAGAGTCCCTCACCAGTCCCCACCCCCCAAGCCCTCCATGGATGGCATCAATACCAAACCGCACATCCCGGGTCAAGATGCAGCATGGGCTACATTCACGTGCCTCCTCCTGCCCCACAGCCAACTGTGTAGAGATTTGCGGACACTGGCCACCAGGAACCAAACTCTCCGGGAGAAGGAACCTTGGCTGAATGCCTCCAATGTGCTTCGGGGTCCAGCCAGAGTCTGGGCTGGCGAGGGAAGAGGGCTAGGGCGGAGGTGGCTCCTTGTAGTTGTTCTGTGGGTTGCCCAAGAGCCAGGCTCCTTACTGAGAGCCAGCTCAGCTGTAGGTGACCCCTGACAGGTGACCCTATCTTACCCTTTAATACATCGGCCCCAGAAGCCAGCCCAGCACCCATTGGCCCCTGGCAGGCGCTCAGTAGGAGGGCAGGAAGGGCTCTGGACGGGGAGTCAGACTTCTGGGAGCTCCGTGGCCAGTTCTCCCAATTGGCCTTGAGCAAATCCCTTGACCTCCAGGAGCCCAGCTCCTCCTACCCACAAGGTCATGGTGACCCGGAAAGGACTTGGGCTGCCTGGCAAGGCCGCCATTCTAGGCAGGAAATGACAGAGAAAGTGGCTGTTTCCAGGCTATCGTACTCAACAGAGAGAAGAGAGAAAAGACTGCAACGACGGGTGAGGTGTCGGGAGAGCTGAGGGCTTTCCCTGCCACAGCAGGACATGCTCCTGCACGGAGGCCTCCACGGCCCTCAGCACCCTGGGGGTGGGGGGAGCTGGGAGCAGGCTTAGCATGAGGTGGGGTTCCCCCTGCTTTGTGTCCCCGGAAGGGCGGGCACAGTGACGGGCCCCGCTTTCTCTCAGAGGCCCTGAGAGGAAGGGAAGCCAGCAACGCCTGCCCTTCGGGGAGAGAAGGAGTGGTCTTTGCGTCTAGTCCAATCTGTCCATTTCGGGATGGGGTCTCAGGGCACTGGTTACTCCTTAATCACTTCGGGGCTTAATTACAAGGTGGGGGGGGGTGGAGGAGGGAAATGGGGAGTGGGTGAGGGGTGGGAGCCCTAGGGCTGGTTATCGCAGCCATGCTTCAGGGTGGGATCACACCATAGCGAGATCCTTGTGACACTTTGCCACGAAGTTCAGGGGTCTGTCAGTTTCCTAGGGCTGCCATAATGAGTTACACAGACCACGTGGCTTAAAACAACAGAAATTAATCCTCTCCCAGTTCCAGAGGCTGAGAGTCCAAGATTGAGGTGCTTGGTCCAGGACTCCGTTCCCCCAAAAGGCTCCAGGGGAGATTTCTTCCTCGCCTCTTCCAGTTTCTGGTGGCCCCAGGTGTTCCCCGGCTTGTAGCCACATCACTCCCATCTTCGCCTCATCTACACAGCTATCTCTTCCCTGTGTCTGTGTCTCTATGTGGCGTTTCCCCCTCTGGGTCTCTCTTCTTATAAGGACACCAGTCCTATTGGATTAAGAGCCACCTCCTCCTAACTAATTACATCTGCAATGACCCTATTTCCAAAGAACGTCACATTCTGAAATCCTGGGAGTTAGGACATCAACATGTTTTTTGGGGGGACACAATTCAATCCATAAAAAGGGGCACTGGGAGGACTGAGATTCCTGGGGCTTGCTAAACGCCCAAGTCCCTCCTGCTCCGCCCAGATAGGAGCAGACCCCATGAAAAGGAGAGCTGCCAGACGGGGGAAGGTCCCAGGGAGCGTCTAGCGAGTGCCCGTGAACTCCGAGAGGTTGTTTAAACCGCCCTCTGTTAAGAAGGGGGTGGGGCCCGGGTGGGTAACTCACTCAAAGCAACATGATTTCCCCCAGAATAGACCCAGGTCCCAAGAGTGAGGGACAGGGGGCCATCCCCCTTTGAAGTGCAAATGCCGGCCCCTGGGTGCAGCCCTCCCAGAATAATCAGTCTTGCATCTGCTGCCCTGCCTGAAGTGCGACCCGCCAGCTGCTCTCGTTCTCTGGGTGCCCCACTGGCTGAAGTCAGGTGGCTGGAGGATCAGGCCCCAGGCAGACCCGGTAATCAGCACTTAGCAGGGAGGGGGAATTAAGAAAACAGTGTGTTTAATGTGCTGGGTGGCAGCTGTGGTCCCGCTCCCATTTGCTTAGATACCTGCTGTCCCCGCTGGGCCCTGGGTTGGGGGAGGGTGGCATGAGCAGCCCTTTGTTTAACAGCAGCTCACTTACAGGAGCCCCAGGCTGTCGGGCAGGTCGCAGGAGGAGGATGGGACATTTGGTGGTTTTGATAACAATCGGCAGTGACCTTGGTGATAAGGATGCTTACCGCCAGGCTCCCCTGTGGCTGAGGGTCCCAGCTGGCTGCTCTAGGGTCACCCATGAGGCTCCACCTTAAACCCCAGAGCTTCTCCACAAGACAAGTCAAAACCAACACCACTGACAGGAGGATTCTGCTCTGAAAGCTGGGGCTTGGGAACCAGACGGAACAGGAGCAGGAGCAGCTATGGAGACTGGCGGTGAGACCCAGCGCGCCATTGGGCTTTGGTTAAGTTATCTAACCCAAACCTCAGTTTTTTCATCTGTGAAACAGGAATCAGTCGTTACAGGCTGGGCATGAGAAAGTGTATGTAAAACACCTGTCAATAATATTCAACATACTCTTTCCTCAGTAGGACCCAAGGTGCTTCTAGAAAGGGTTAAGTCGTGGCACCTGCCCCCCGCAAAAAATGGGTAAGGTCAGGTGAGAGTAAAACACCAGGTAGCCCCATCCTGGCCTCCTGTTCTCAGACCTTGCTCAAGAAGGGATGGCTTCTTTCTTTCTTCCTCCCTCCAGATCCTTTATCTGCCCCTTCTCAGCTTGGGCTACCTGCCTCTTTTAGGGCCCTAGTGGGGCAGATCTGTCTTGGCTGAGATAAAACAAGGCCAACCTGAACAGCTCCTAGGCTGAGCAAGACACCCTGAAATTCAAGGTTCACTGAGAGAGTGCTCTGAACAAACTCCCAGCACTGGCACCTGGAGCCTGGGGTCTATAGGCCCAGCCAGAGCTGGGGAAGGTGGACTCGGGCATGCAAAGCTGCCACCTGGGGTGATGCCCAGGGCTGCCTTCTCCAGAGCTTCTCCTTGGAAGGGATAGAGCTGTGCCTGTCCTTTCCCAGGAGGGAAAGTCCTCCTGGGGCACCTGCTCCTTGTGCCTTCCTGGGTCCCTCTGGGACATCAGTCCCGACCTGCCGCAGGGAAGACCCCGTGGCTCTGAAGAGGAGGCATTGGAATAGGAACTATATTCCTTTGCTTGGGTGGGCTGCTGTAACTAAGAACCACAGGCCAGGTGGTTTCAACAACTGAAATGTATTCTCTCACGGTTCTGGAAGTCTGAAAATCAAGGTGTCAGCAAGGTTGGTTCCTCCCGCAGGCTGTGAGGGAGAATCTATTTCCTGCAGCTCTCCCAGATTCCAGTGGTTTGCTGGTAACCTTCAGCATTCCTTGGCTTGTAGCCACATCACTCCAATCTTCACACAGGGCCTCTGTCTTCATATGTCCATTTTTAAATAAGGACACCAGTCATATTGGATTAGAGGTCCACCCTACTTCAGTGTGACCTCATCTTAACCAATATCTACAATGACCCTATTTCCAAATAAGGTCACATTCTGGGTACTGGGGGTTAGGATTGAAATATATAGTTTTTGGCAGGGGACACTACTCAACCTGGACTTAAGTGTAGAGTAGGATTTGTTTGTTTTGAAGACAGAGTCTCGCTGTGTCATCAAGGCTGAAGCATAGCAGTCTGATCTCGGCTCACCGCAACCTCTGTCTCCTGGGTTCAAGTGATTCTTGTGCCTCAGCCTCCCAAGTAGCTGGGATTACAGGTGCATACCACCACGTCCAGCTAATTTTTGTATTTTTAGGAGAGACGGGGTTTCATCATGTTGGCCAGGCTGGTCTCAAACTCCTGACCTCAAGTGATCTACCCGCCTTGGCCTCCCAAAGTGCTGGGAGTACAGGAGTGAGCCACCACACCCGGCTGGATTTTGACCAAAGAAGTAGCACCCTCCTAATACTTGCTCTCCTAAAGCTAGGGCAAGAGAGGTTTCCAGTATGACTTATTTGGGAGAAGACAAAACAAAAACAAAAACAAAAACAAGAACTGGTGTGCTTGGGGCCAGGGCCTCTGGGGCAGGAAGGAGGCTGCCCTCCCTGCATAATCGCTGTCTCTCTTCTGCCTGTGCAACGTGCTGGGAAGAATTAGAAGGTCAGTCTTTGGGCTTTGCCATGAGGTAGCAGAAACTATTAAGAGTTGTCCTGGCCGGGCATGGTGGCTCACGCCTGTATTCCCAGCACTTTGGGAGGCCGAGACGGGCGGATCACAAGGTCAGCAGATCGAGACCATCCTGACTAACACGGTGAAACCCCGTCTCTACTAAAATACAAAAAAAAAAAAATTAGCCGGGTGTGGTGGTGGGCACCTGTAGTCCCAACTACTCAGGAGGCTGAGGTAGGAGAATGGCGTGAACCCGGGAGGCGGAGCTTGCAGTGTGCCGAGATCGCGCCACTGCACTCCAGCCTGGGCGACAGAGCGAGACTCTGTCTCAAAAAAAAAAAAAAAAAACTCACAAACAAAAACTTGTCCTGTGAGCTGACTTAGAGCTCAGTGATCTAGCATGATTTGGAGAGAGGAGTGGCCTAACGCCTCTGACTCATGGCTCTGCTTCTGGGGAAACCGCCCATGTAAAGTCCACATGCATGCATCCCACCAAGCTGCCCTTCATCTCTCCAGGCCCCTTCCTGATCTGTCAATCTGCCTAACTAGTTGTGCCTATGTCAGAGAGCTGTTTTGATAAGTAAATCAGATGATTAGGGCAAGCTGGCACACAGTAAATGCATGAATTCTGGCCATTGCTAGCCGGAGTCAGGGAGGGATGCCCTGCAGAGAACACAGAAATCATCTTACAGCGTAGAATTGCTGGGAATACAAGGACAAACCAGACCAGGGGTGGAATGAGGGCAGCGGGCACGGGGAAAGGAGATGCCTAGGATGACTCCTACTAAGAGATCCACAGGAATACGGAGGAGGAGCTGCCTCCCCAGGCACTGACTTGAGCACCCCGGCTCTTAAAGCTCCCTCTTCCCGTGTGGTCTACTGACACCTGATGGTAAATAATGGAAATGCAGCGAGAGTTGCAAGATTTTGTGTGTGTGTGTGTGTGGGCGCGTGTGTGTGTGTGTTTAATTTTACTTCTGTAACAGGATTAAAAGTACTGCTGCCTCTTCAGACACATCAATACCTGCACCTATGGCCACTCTAAGTTTCCCCACATATACCAACTGACACAGACCTGAAACTTATGAGGGCTTTACGCTGGGGTCCATGATGGTGCTGCTGCTGCTGGGCGTCTTTCTGTTCAGGGCCAGGTCAATCCCAGGGCAGGCTTCAGAAAAGAGTCAGGCCGGGCGCGGCGGCTCATGCCTGTAATCCCAGCACTTCGGGAGGCTGAGGTGGGCAGATCACTTGAGGTCAGGGGTTCAAGACCAGCCTGGCCAACATGGTGAAGTCCCGTCTCTACTAAAAATGTAAAAATTAGCCGGGCGTAATGGCGCACGCCTGTAATCCCAGCTACTCAGGAGGCTGAGGCAGAAGAATCGCTTGAACCCGGGAGGCAGAGGTTGCAGTGAGCCAAGATCACATCACTACACTCCAGCCTGGGCCTGGGCAACGGAGTGAGACTCTGCCTCAAAAGAACAAAAAAAGAGGAGGGGAGAGTCAGTCCTCTCTGGGCCTAAAAATCTCTAGAGTAGAAGCTGTTGCTGCTGCTTGATTACAATATGCTTTCCTCACCTATGTCCTCCAAATAGCGAAAGAAAACCAGGCTGCCCCGGCCAACCCAAAGGGCAGCACAGCTGGCTCTGTCGTTCTGAGCACCCGAGTGTTTGGATTTGGGAAAAGGAAGTGGGTGGGGGGAAAGAGGAAGAGAAGAAGAGAGAACAGCCTGAGAAGGACATATCTGGTCCTTTCTTGAAATCTATTAAAAAATTAGCACTTCCTGGGGATGCCATGAGGTGGTCAATCACCTATCTAGGAATTAGGATTCAAGCCCATTCTCCCTTTTTTGGGCACTTAGCTGAGAAGTAATTCTTGCTCCGGAAGGACTGGTGACACAATCTCTAGGCATCGTCAATGACCAAAATAAGCTGTTGTGGCTGGGCCTTGGGGTCTAAGGGTGCAGCCAGAGCTGGGGAAGGTAGGCTCCCTCTCTCGGGCATGAGCAGCTGCTGCCCGGGGGTGATGCCCAGGGCTGCCTTCCCTGGAGCCTCTCCTTGGGGAAGGGCACCTGCTCCTTGACGGGACAGGGCCGTGCCACCAAGACTCGGGGGCCTGCAGGGGAAAGGCTTCTGAAGCTGACACCTGCTCCTTGTGCCTTCCTGGGTCCCTCAGGAGCCACAAGGATCTTGTCTTGTCCTCAGGCTATAAGAGCTCTCTAGTAACTACCCATCCCCGTCCTCTGAGACCTGCTCGTTGGTGGGTGTCATATAGCAGAAATGAGAGGTCCTCTGGGTTAGCGGGTGCATCAGACCTTCCAGCTGCCATGCCGACCGCCCTCAGGGGGCCTCTCTTTTAATATGGTTGGGAGTTGTGGTGGCTGACGTGGAGAGAAGATAGTACAAGGTCAGTAGAGTTTGGTGTTTTATTTTGCTCTTATGAAAAGGGTGCCAGTCACAAGCCTGTCTTTCCTGAAATAGTTTTACTTAAGAATACAATTCTGGTAGCCCTAAGGTTAGCCATCCCACTAAGAAATTTTGCATACCCACTTTTACAGCCATTGACCTTATTTCTCACTTAAGGGCCTGATCGTTACCTTCTTACCCTACAATACAAAGACAAAACAAACAAAAAACCATGGTCTTTGGAGAACAAGACGTGAGTTAAAGCCAGGCTGGTCACACACTACCTTTGTGAACTTGGGCAAGTTACTGAACATCTGGCTTCAGTACCGTCATTAATAAAATAGAACGCGTCTCTCATCAGCCACGTAAGAGACACAATAAAACATTAGCTTCCTCTAGACACTCATGGCAACTTAAGATCACTAATTCTTCTAGGAGACAAGGAATCTTACTCTTTTCCCTTTGTTTTGAGATCATGAGATCATAAAATAGTTTGCATCTACTTTTCAAAATTTTTTTCCTTCTTCTTTAAAAAAAATTTTAAAAACATGTCATCCTTGTGCAGGGGCCATGCTAATCTTCTCTGTATCGTTCCAATTTTAGTACACTGCTGCCGAAGTGAGCACCTACTTTGGATGTCTACAATCACCCGGTGATACAGAGATAATCCCTGCTCAGATTGCTTTACAGGTAAGGAAATTAAGGCTAAATGACACAGTCATTGAGGAATGGGCCTTAAATCTCTGAAAACTGTGAATTCATTTTATCATAAAAATATAAAGCTTGTTTTTCCTTTTCTTTCAGAGACAGGGTCTAGCTCTGCTGCCAACGCTAGAGTGCAGTGGCATGATCATAGCTCACTGCTGCCTTGAACTGCTAGGCTCAAAAGATCCTCCTGCCTCAGCCTTCTGAATAGCTAGAACCACAGATACATGCCACCAGGCTTGACTAATTTTCATTTTTATTTTTGTAGAGACAGGGTTTTGTTATGTTGCCCAGGCTGGTCTCAAACTCCTGGGCTCAAGTCATTCTCCCGCCTTGGCCTCCCAGAGTGCTGGGATTATAGGTGTGAGCCACTGCACCTGGCCCCTGGCCCCTAAGTTTTTTTTTTTTTTTTTAAGGTATATTATTAGAGATGTAGAAATGGAGGCCATGAGATTAAACAGTTCCCCACTCACCTAGAGGACCTCTCATCTCTCATTTCTACTGTATGACGTTTCTGCCATTTGTCATGCAATTAATCAGAAAAAGGCAAAGCCAGGATTCAAACCCACATACTCTGGTAGCTATTTTGTAGTGTTTTCACTTAATTTTTAACAGTTCATTGTCCCCATTTATATGATAAATAGGGTCAGAGATAGTAAACAACTTGTCTAAATTCTCATAATGTAACGGTAGAACATAGAATTCATCTTGGATCTGCTGTTTTCCAAAGCCCATGATTTTCCATGTTAGGCTACCACAATCTGAGGACCTTTCTGAACAGCAGGAACAGAGTGACGGAAGGAATCTCCACTAGATTTCAGCATCCTGGAGTTCCAATCCCAGTTGTTCCACTAAATCTGGGCCAGTTACTTGGCCTCCCCGAACCTCAGGTAGCGGGCGGTAATGTTCCCCCTGCCCTATCTTCAATATTAGAGGACAGTGGGTCGAGGTGGGCCTGGGGGTTTGTGCTGACAACAGCCATGCTCTTGGAATCTCTCCTGGGCTCTTGAGGAAAACTCTATTCCTTATTCCTTCTTTTTATATGGCAGCAGCAGAGTACTGAATACCTCCCCAAAGAGCTCCAATTGCTTGAATTTGTGTTAATGTCACTTCCTGTATGTTGGTATTTGTATTTTTCAAAGCAAGGGGAAGACCAGGGAACAGAGCCCAAGAGGCAGAGCTGGGGAAAAGTGCCAGGTCTGATCTAAGAAAAAGATCCTCTTGTCCTTAAGCTGGGAAGCCAGAGCTTTCCATTCCAGACTTCTGCACAGGTCTGTAGGGGAAAGAGCCATGGCCCCCTAAGGTATTTATTCTATCCTGTTCTAGAAAGGGAGCTCACCACCTCAGAAAAATTGATCAGGAGTGGAGCAGTGAGTTTAGCAGTGTCCTGCCTTGAGTGAAATGGTCCATTCATCGTGTAAAAGCTCTGCTGCTGGCTTTGTGTCTTGGATTGGCATCCCCTGGAGTTTGATTTGGTGATATAGGAGGCACAGGAAAAAGTCCATCATTACCTAGAGAATGTGGCAAGAAAGAGGTCCCATGTGTTGCCCAAGAGGGATCCTGGGCACAGCCACGGCACACTGGCTGCAGGCCAGATTTAGATTTCCTGGATTGTAGAAATCACGTGGGCTCCCTGTCCTCCACCCATTTGGGGACCTTAAAAGGAAGAAAGCTAGCTTTGCAAAGTACATGGCTAGGCCCTGGATTTCCACAAGAAATACAGATGGCTTAAAAATGTTGGAATTATGTGATAACTTGGTTTACTTTAATACAGTATACTTTTCAATGCATTGAATTAGCAAAGATTTTTTTCCCCTATTACAAGTCAGGATAGTGGTTTCTGGAGAGAAAGAGGAGATGGTTAGTCACTGAAAGGGGACAGGATGGGGATCTCTGAGAGGCTGGAAATGGCCTGTCTAGTAACTTGGGTCTTGTTACACAGGTGTGTCTATTTTGTGGAAATGTGTCAAGCTATCACAGTAATGATCTGTGCAGTTTTCTACTATGTTACTCTAAAAGAAAATTTTCTTAAAATTAAGGTGTTTTTGGTTTTAGCGTTTTAACAAGAATGGGCACCCAGTGCTAGACAGGCTGCAACGAAATCATGGTGAGACCAAAGGCTGTCATACATCTTTTTTAGAGCGGTGGAGCCAATACAAGTCATGACCTTTGGTACTGTTCATATTCTTTGTCCTATACTTTTGGAAGTCTCTTAAATATCCCAGAACACAGATGAATATTTATGTACCAACAAATCCATCACAGTGTAAGCAAAAGTTGAAAATATGCTAAATGTTAAACAACAGAGAAAAGAAGGGTGTATTTATGATAAAGTGTTAGTCATTAAACTGAATACTTAATAAGTGCAGTTTCCCATGCAATTAAGAGGCAGAATGTAAAATTTATGTTTCTTTAGTTTCAACTATATTAAAACACTTGGAGTCTCATAGTAAATAAAGACCTGGTTTTTCTTAAGAACCAACATTAAGTATATCTTTAAAAGCTCAGTAAATAAGCTAGAAGTTACTTGCTTCCTGAACAAATCTGATGATTGGGCATTATAAAAACCCCACCCCCACACACTGCCAATGAAAATGTAAAATGGAGGAGCCACTTGGTCCGTCATTTGGTAGTTCTTCAAACGGTTAAACACGGAGCTATCATACGACCCAGCCATTCCACTCCTGGGGATATACTCAAGAGGAATGAAACATACATCCACACAAAAACTCACACATGAATGTTGACAGCAGCATTAATGGCCCAAAAGCAGAAACAACTCAAATGTCTGTCCACCAATGAATGGATACACACAAGGTAGTATATTCATCTAATGAAATATTATTTGGTAATAAAAAGAAATGAAGCCTGATGATGCGTCGTGACCTGGATGAAACTGGGAAGCACTGTGCTAACTGAAAGCAGCACTGTATGATTCCATTTACAAGAAATATCCAGAACAGGCCGGGCCGGTGATCACGCCTGTAATTCCAGCACTTTGGGAGGTCGAGGAGGGCGGATCACTTGAGGTCAGGAGTTCAACACCAGCCTGGCCAACATGGTGAAACCCCATCTCTACTAAAAGTACAAAAATTAGCCAGGCACAGTGGTGCATGCCTATAATCCCAGCTACTCGAGAGGCTGAGACATGAGAATTGCTTGAACCCGGGAGGCAGAGGTTGCAGTCAGCTGAGATCATGCCACTGCACTCCAGCCTGGGCGACAGAGTGAGACTCCATCACACACACACACACACACACAGTAACTAGTAACCCACTCACTCTCTGTCTCCTCCCCTCTCTGGATAACGCAGAAATGTACATACAAACCTTCAAATCTTTCAGCCCTTACTCCGCCCCTGCCTTCTGGTGGAGGTGGAGGAGGGCTTCTGCCAAGTCCACACTTCAGCCTGGTCTCATTCCTCATCGTCCCACAGGATTCATCCTCACCACTTCAGTTCCTGGGGTCTCATGAAGGGAAACAGGGGTAGCAAAGGTCAGAAAGAAGCACAATGGAGGATGGTTTCCTGAACCCTCCCTGAAAACCAAAGTGGCAACAGCAGCAGACCCATGAGAAGCAAAGGGCTTCTGGCCGGGTGCAGTGGCTCACGCCTGTAATCCCAACACTTGGGGAGGCCAAGGAGGGTGGATCACTTGAGGTCAGGAGTTCGAGACCAGCCTGGCCAAAATGGTGAAACCTCGTCTCTACTAAAAATACAAAAATTAGCCAGGTGTGGTGGCGTGCATTTGTAATCCCAGCTACTCAGGAGGCTGAGGCAGGAGAATTGCTTGAGCCCAGGAGGCAGAGGTTGCAGGCTGCAGTGAGTCAAGATCACACCACTACACTCCAGCCTGGGTGACAAAGTGAGACATTAAAAAAAAAAAAGAAGAAGAAAGGGGCTTTTGAGAAGTATTGCTAAAGGACTACAATTCCCCTCATGGCACATGTAATCTAAGGAATTTAGTAGAACTTTGTTATTTTGAAATTATTTTTGTTTTTCAATGGACCCCTCAGATTAAACCACATGGCTGTTTTGTAATTGTATGCACTGGAAGTTTACACCTTAAACACATATCTTCTTGACACACTTCCCATTATCTTATATATACATGGTATATATAAGGAGAAAGCAGCCAGAAATGCCATGGGTTTTGGCTTAACAAGACAGAAGGGCAAAGCCACAGTTGGTAAAGTCATGATTGTTGAAAGGTTCTATATGATTAAATGTTAAATTTCCTCAAAGTCACAGGATTATGGAACTCTCTTCTTCATGCTTATCTGTACTTTCCAAGTTTTACATCAACAATGAACGTCTAGTAGGTAAATCACTAATGAAGTTTCCTTAGTGCTACAGCTACACTTGAGTGCTACTGAATAGTAGATCCTGCGGAAAAGTACAGTAGAACCAGAGAATACAATGTCTTAGGTCAGAGCATATTGAGGTTTCCAGCAACCTAAGGTTGAAGCAGAGTCCCGGCCTCTGTGAGTTGGTCCCAAGGCCCATGGTCAGTGCTCGCCTCCAGCTCCAGCTTCCCGTTTGGCAGAGGCCTTGATTTCCAAGAACTGAGCTTCTAGATTTTGAAGAAGATTTTCTATGGACAGCACAGACTCAAGAACAAAAAAGTACTATGTCAGGAGGCTAGACCTGACTTCTAAACCTGTTCAGTTACCAGAGAGATGAGTAACTCCCTTACTCATAAAGAGAGGGATGGTTAAGGGAACTAGAAACATTTAGACTGAAGCCTTAGAAGTGGCCAACTAACTTCAGAATGGTAGAGGGTTAACACCTGGGAGAGCCCTAGGGGACAGCCCAAGGATATCCCTCCCTGAAGTTAGAGGGAGGCAAGTTTCTTGGTTTAGGAAGATTATTACAACTGCAACTACCAGAGATGCCTACCCCTGAGTGGACTGCCTCCTGACACTGTCCCACCTTCTCTAGAAGCTGGATCTCACTGCTTCAGATGCTCAGAAAGCCCTTCAGTTATCAGGAAAGGGCTGGACCAGATCTTCCCTGCCATCTCTCTACCCCGACCTCCCGATTCCACAGTACAGGGCTCCTTACACAGATTTCAGTTTATCTTTTATCAGAGCATGTTCCCTTATAGTCCCCAGACTAACATGCAGCTCCAAAAAAAGCACTGTTTGATTCGGCGAACTGTTGATTGCCAGTCCCTGAGCTGAAAGTGTCTGTTTCTGGAACTCAATGTTTAGCCATTGCGACACCATTCAGGGGCTGCTGCCCTCTTGTGGAAATGAAGAATATGACCGCTTAGAAAAGAAATTAGATGCATTTGGAGGCTACTGTCTGTACACACACTCCCATCTTACCTTCCCCTAAAAGCTTAACTTTTTAGTGTGGGCCCTGAAGTTCTTAGGTCCAGATAGTCAGGGCCTTTGGTTTACGTTCACGCTACCATTCTGTCCACCAGGATACGGAACTTTAGCCACAATACAAAATCCTGGTTTCTAGCAAGACTGACATTTGTGAACGCCATTTTGATGCGTGGAGTGGCCTTTGGATGTTAACATCGTGCTTTGGGAAGAGCATCAGCCCAGGTTTAAAGACCCAGGTTCCAGCTCACGTTCTGCCATTCCCTTGTGACCCCAGACAAGCCAGTTTCTAGTTGCATCTGCGGATAAAGGGCTATATGACCACTGTTAGGAATGCTGTAATTTATTAGATTTAGAAAATGCTCTAGCAGTTTGGAGACGAAATTCTTTAGAGAACAGTGGCATATCACATGTGCACTACTTGTAGCTGCTAATTACAGCAAAGAGCCATGGGCTTGATTCTAGGTTAGGGACCCTCAGCCTCCTACAAAGGAGACCGAGGCATTGTTCACGTGTGCCTTGGTGTCAGGGAGAGCCACGGTCAGATGCTTTGCTTTTCCCTTAAGTAGAAATGCGGCAGACTGTTCAGGGAGGGTCTCACCATTCCTCACCTTTACATGTGTCTGAAAAACATTTACTAAGTTTTCTGGACGAGTTTGGCCACTAGCTCAGGATGCAAAGCTCTGTGACCCATTAGTGACTGGAAGTGATTTCTCATTGTTTCCAAACATCAGTCACCCGCTCCTTGTTACCACTGCAGGGCTTCATCTGGGAGGGGCAGCTGGGGACAACACATGGTTTGCCTGAGTGTGAGGCAGGTGTTCAACCCCAAACTAGAAAAATGGCTCGAAATAAAACTACAGTTGGTAGCTGAGTAAGGAACATGACTGTTGCATTTAAGAAAACTCACTTCCTTCTACTTAAGTTGCCCCACAAAGGATAATTTTCCCTCAAGAACTGCCTTGCCAAGTTTTTCTTGTTGTAGTCTCTAAGTGCTATTTTAAATGTAGTCTGGGGAACTATTTTCTGTTGGCTCCTAATACTGAATTAAGCTAACTCTCTCTTACGAGAGTAACAGAAAATTTCCAGAGCACAGGATGCTTTGTTGACCTCAGACGATTTGTACCCCCACACTTGGGTAAAAATAAAACATCTTAGCGAGGTATTTATGACATTAGTCTGAAAACATTTTTTCGCTTACACGAAATCGTACACAACGAAGTGGCTGTCAACTGCAAGGATAAATGCTGAATGAGTCACGGAGTCAGCCTGACCTTTGAGAACACTTGGCTTCCTAACAGGTCTTTTCATTAGGTCTTATTCCGGAATAAAAAGGCTCCTTAAGAAAATGTTTTCACTAAAAAATAAGTTATAAACTAATAAGAGTGCTACATAACCAACAAATCCTAAGTATTATGTAAGAGTAATAAGGCAAATTTATCTTAAAAAAGGTTTACTAATAACAGTGACCTGCTACGGACCAGGCACTGTCCTAGTGTTTTACACACAAAAATCTCCAATCCTTACAATAACCCTAAAAGGCATACAAGCAGACAAGCAGACTCGAATTTGTTCAATAACTAAGCAAGGCCATATAGTTCTGGTAGAATCAGAAAGAGAACTCAGGTCTACCGAGTTCTTCTTATGATGAAGCTTTTTCCTCTACATCTCCTGAAAGCTGCCTTGAACTGGAGTGGGGAGAGATGAGAGACTCCATGAGAGCATGCCCGGTGCTTTCACCAGGTTTCTTTATACACTGGATATCCACGTGAGATTTTATGTGAAACAGGTTTTGGCTTGCTTCAAGTTGTGTTTCACTATTCAGTACCCTCTTTCACTCACAGCAGATGGGCTCTACAGGTCTGACAAGGTCTGAAATGAGGAATGCTGGGGAGCACCTGTAGGAACACTCAGCCCTGGATCACAGTACCGTGCGCTGTAAGGGACAGTACTGAAAAGAGCGGCAAGGGCAGTCTGGAAGCCTTGTCCCTACAACACAAGGGCTGGTTCCCAATCCTGGTTATGATGCTCAGAGCTGTGAATTGAAGAGATACGTGATTACTTATTTGCTTGTTGCTTTCCTCGTTAGAAGATACAGAGTCACTTTAGTTAACTTCCATTTAATTTAACATTTATTTCATTTTATATCCAGATGTCACATTTTCTACATTAAAATATAATCATGCTGACTCCCCCCACCCCCACCCCCTCAAAGAAAAAAGTGAAGAACTTTACACGACATGAAAGATGGAATGCACGGAGTAGGGAAGTCGCTATTGCACCCAAGTAACAAAGAACACAGAGAGACCAAACAGGACACATGGCAGAACTGCATAGAAGATCGCTCAGGGCTCACGTTCAGGAAGGCGCACGAATTCAGAAAACTCTAAAGCTTGGAAATGCTATCGTTTGTGCCACAAAGATTACCCTGAAAAGGTAGAGAGAGGTCAAAAAGCAGAACAAAATTGGAGATTTTCAAAGGCTGCTCTCTAACAGAGTTTAAAATATCCGTAAACCTAAGTGCGTTTGCTCCCCACCTTGCCTTCGGCATCTGGTAAACACTTTAGAAACTTAAACCACTGTTAGTATGTCAGAATGTAGAAAGGTTGTAGGTTTTTCTTTCTTCTTATCTTGTACCCCAAACAACAACTCTATTAGCGATTTTAATCACGTGACTCCTCTGCTTGGAAACCCAGTAAGGATCAACAAGACAAGGGGCCTCACTGCTACCTGACAGACACCAGCTGTGCAAAAGTTACAGGATTCTGTGTATTATTTGGAGAGGGAGAGCTGTAAGACACAAGAATCCCAATACATATGTACTAAAGAGAAAAAGAAAACTGCTTTCACTCATCTATTCTTTATACAGGAAAGAGCAAGTAGACAGTCAAAACCATCTGCTTCAAGCATCAGCACAGCCCAGCAACACAGGCACACAAACAAACTGAAAGGAAACACTCAGGAAAGAGCCTCTTGGCCCTTCTCAAAGGAGACTTCTTTTAGACCGGATCTTGCCCCTAATGTAGAGACCAAAGCATTACAACTTCAGAGACTGGTACTCTTGAGGGAGTTGAGAGGTAAGGTCTTAGAGACCCAAATAATGAGACCTTATCAGGTAACTAACTACTCCACTATGTACAATACATACAGCAATAAGAAAACGCCACTCCATCCCTGCAGCTACTTTAAACATAGCACTGAGGACCCAGGTTTTCTGAACGGGATATTTTAAGGTCTGTTAGCAGTTTAAAACGTTGCAACACTGGCATAATATGTTACCTATTCTTTGTTTTTAATTACAGGGTAACACAGTAAACTCCAACACAAAGGTGGGGATTGGGGAGTGCAAAAGGAATAAAGAAAATAGAACCAGTATTTCACAAGAGTGTGGGGCAGTGCAGAAGCAGCAGCTAATGCTTTGCAGAGTCTCGAGGGTAAAATTCGCTGAGGGTGCTCTGAGGGATTCTCTTCAGCATTTCTTTGGGGAAGATCCGCAGCAGCTGCCAGCCAATGTCCAAAGTCTCAAAGACAGTGCGATTTTCATAAGGACCTTAAAAAATTGAGATTGAATTAATAAACGCAAATGACTTCCAACTTAGCAGTGTTATTCAGTATGTATTGTTACATGACTAGCAGTGTATTAAATATATATTGAAAAAAAAGTTGGGTCTCCCAAGACTAAATGAGAAGGAGTGAGGAAAAGAGGACACAGACAGTGAGTATCATAAGGAACCAAAGAAGCGGAAGAGGCGGGTGGGCTGAGACAGGAACAGTCTTGCAGGAGAGGATGGGGAGATAGATCTGAGATTTGACAACTGGGTAGCATACCTGAGCAATGGTAACTAGAATCAATGTTTTGTCCAGAGATTAGTGAGAAAAGTCTCCCTAGCACAGAAGGTTCACACAAGGAGAAAAGGCTGAATTTGAAGGCAACTAACACAGATGCTCAGAAGGCCATAAATGCCAGTCAAGCACCTGAATACATGCAACCCTCTCCAGAGCATCCCTATCTGAAGGTCAGTGGTTTTCCAAGTTGTTAAAATTATTTTTGGTGGCACAATCATCCTTATCCCCACACATAAATCTTATTCTTTGATTCCAGGGCTGGAGGTCTGGGTTCTTTTCTCTAGATGAAAATTTTATTTTGTTTAAGATATTCAGGTTCTGCATTAAAAACATTCCAATAATCATGAGTATTTTGGGGATTTGAATAATAATGTATCATCTAACTGGAAAGTTGCACATCCTAAGCGTACCGCCTGATGCATTTATTCCGAAGTAAGCACACCTGTTGTAACCACCACTGATGTTAAGAGAGTATCACTAGCATTAGCAGGGGTGATGGGAGAGACCAAGCAAAACAGCTTGAAAATCCTGCCTATGCTACGTCATAAAAACCATTACGGGTTTTCTTAGTAGAGGGACAACCAATAAAATTAGTAATATATTTACTCTGGCAATGGCACACAGGGAGTCAAGAAGACTGGTGAAAACGTTGGCACCAGTGGCCAAGGGTGATGCGGCAAAGGTTTGGACTAGGGCCTTTGGACTCAAGAGTGGTCAGAGACCAGCAGCTTCAACATCACCCAGGAATTCACAGAAATGCAAAATCTCTGTCCCCACCAAGGTCTGCTCCATCTGAATCTGCATTTTAACAAGATTTCCAGCTGATTCAAAAGCATATTACAGTTTAAGAAATACAGGACTAAGGTATTATAATGGAAATAAAAACCGAATAGGGTAAGATATTTCAAAGGAAAACAACACAAATCAGTAAATAACTGATCACTGGAGAATAAGCAAAGAAGGTTAAGAATAATGCCCAGTTACTGAGCTTGGGTTAACAGGAACAATGATTATACCAGAGGTAGATAAAAATTGAAAGGGCACTGCTAGGAAAAAAAAAAAACTTTGGTCTGAGTACACTGAGCCTCGGGATGGTGGCATAAACAACACGGTGCTCCTAAGGCAGCTGGAGATGTGGAATCAGAGGTCTGCACAGCGGGTAAAGGCCCACACATTGTAGAGCCACAGCAGAGTGAAAAGTGGGCACTGGGAGGGAAAGCAGAAAGAACAGGTAACCGAGCTTTTTCGATTATTAACAATTAAGAGGCAGGAAGGTAAGAAATGAGAAAAAGAGATGAATATGGATGAATCAGGAAAGTCCCAAGCCCCAAATGTCAAAGCAGATCATTGCTAAGAAGTCAGCAGCAAGGAGCACTGGCAATGAAGCTGCACAGCAGAGGGCCTGAGAAGGAGGATTCAGAAGGGCGATGAAGAAAGAAAACAGTGAGATGGCAGCTAAGTAACTGGAAAATCAAGTCAAGATCTTCCCAAGATATTTAGAAGGCAGAGGAGAAGCCAGAGGGTTAAGGCAGGCAGGTGACAGAGCCTCTTCTCCAACCAGAGAAATAACTGTATAGAAACCAATGAGAATTCCCTCAGGCTTGGAAAGCAGTTTTCAAAATTACATACGAGGCGTTTTATGTTCGTAAGACAACAGTCATCTTACCCTGAGCAATAAAGTTCCTCTCAAACTTCTGCAGAAATTCCAAGTAGAGAAGATCATCTGAGGTAAGGGCTTCTTCTCCAACGACAGCTTTCATGGCTTGTACATCCTTCCCAATAGCATAGCACGCATACTAAAGAAAAGGAAGGCTCCCATCAGCAGAGAGAGGCTCTCAAAATGTTCAGTCATCTGGGATATAGGAATGTAGTGCTCCAGTTTTCCTCACGAGAGCCCACAGAAGGAATTTACAAAATCAATTCACATAAAACTCATATGAAAGTACCAGAAGGACTATATTCTCACTCAGAAAGGAGTCTTCAGGCATACAATACACAGACACTCCTAATGCTCTACAAAAAACACACTTCTTCAATGTTAATGAGCTCAAAATTTACAGACCACTTGAAAAATCAGAACTCATAGTTAAACCATGGAGAAATCCATCTTGAAGTTCTAGTAAAAAAAAAAAAAATCTGTGATATCACTAAGTTTACCACTTCTACTTTATGGCCATAGTATTTGTCTTTATTTGTGTTAGTGTACAATCTCATATGACTATAAAAATCAAGGATTTCAGAGCCTACGTAAAACTGTACACTTTAGTGTTCTGGTGATGGCTTCATATGTTGAGCAAGAAATAGGTGAGACCAGCCTCTCAGGAATACTCTATAATTAACACTAAAATTGCTAATAAAAAATTCAAACAACCTCATTGCTTGGCTTTTTATTTGGAAACATGATAGCATTAGACATGGGTTTCAAGCTAATCTTGATCATCAGCATCTATCCTTATGAGAAAAGGCTGCTGTGGTTCTAATGAATGATTATGTATTTCACACCACGTCTACACTAAAATTCCATGTGGATGGGGAAAAGTGGTAAGGGTGAAAGACAAGAGGTGTAAGACAGCAGAAAGACATCAATTTTTTTCAAACACCGTTCTTAGAAGAACGTACGTACCAGCTGGTTAGATACATCGGCATGATCCTTCCTGGTCATCCCTTCTCCAATAGCAGACTTCATTAACCGTGATAGTGAGGGCAGCACATTGATAGGTGGATAAATCTTGGGTAGAATGAGAGGGGAAAAAATACTATATTTAAGTACAATACTCAAGTTTTACAAAAAGCATTTGAAATTCATTATTACATCTTAAATCACAGAAAACTGCTGCATTTGTCTCCTAGATGAATTCTACTGTCTCTTCCTGGGAAAAAAAGGTAGCAAGAAACACTTTATGGCACAGTATTTCTTTCAAGAATCAAATCCAAAAACGTCTCATCTATAACACTGTACAAGACTATTTTAAAAAACTAAACTTTCAAAATCTGTTTGGTAAGTACTACCACATTATTGAGTCAAAATGGTCTTCTGAACTGGCTCAAAAAATTATATACGAAATAAAAAGATCAACAGTAATTCCTAAAAGCTGATTTTAGAAGTCAGCATCTACTAGAGAAGCATGGAAAGTCATTTTTTTCTATTAATAACAAGATTGGTAGATGATACCATTAAGGAACAGAATTCCCAAAAAAGTTGTTGGAGACAAGTGACTCCATTTTAAGACACAATAAAGAAAAGTGACGATTCTTAATTCTGGTGCTCTGCCCACACTAGAATTTAAGATCACAGAAATGACAATTTTATAGCCACATTAAAAACAATTCAAGTTGATACTTTCTAAGCAAAGCAATTCCCAAAAGCAAAATCCAAGTCACTGAAGAGTAATGGATGAGCAAGCCTGCAAGTTTCAGAGCACTGCTCGCGTCCAGTACCTGTCTGTTGTGTAGCTGTCTGTCCACATAGATTTGCCCCTCTGTAATGTAGCCAGTCAAGTCCGGGATTGGGTGAGTGATATCTACCGGAGGAAGACAGTCGACGTTAAGCATGGCATATTTAGGTTGTGAGTTTTAAAGCGGCCATCTCCCAGAACCAAACCCACAAGAAGTCCATCTGTACTACCTATAACATTACTTAGAAGAGTAGTTATTAGAGTCATTTTCTGTGATGCTGCAAATGTTCTGTGTCTGGGCTGTGCAGTACGGTAGCCAATGGCCTAATGTGGCTATCTAACACTTGAAACATGGCTAACAAAACTGAAAAAACTTAATTTCAATTATTTAATTTTAGTTAACTTGAACTTAAATAGCCAAATGTGGCTAATGGCAACTATACTGGCCAGATGAGTTTGGTTGCAGCAGTTAGATGCGTGTTGGCTCTATGAGGTAAACTGGCTGCATTCATAAAAAATACTCTCTCCCCTAGGTAAGTGCCCTCCCCTCTCAATATAAGTAAAGTTTCATTTTAAACCTAAAGTTCCCTTACAGAAATTTGCCAACCTGATGTATACTGAGAACATTCTTAGCTCATAAGCTATGTCAGATTGATACACAACATTTCACCATGCAAAATGTAGGCATGTGACACAAAGCGGTAAACACTAGCCAGGCTGCACCAAAAAGGTCACACAAAGCAACACATTTCCAAATCTGTTCACATTTCCAAATCTGTTACATTACATCATTTCGTAGCTACTCCCCTGGAACAAATCATTTTCACGTCAGAGGCAGTACAGAGTAACAGTGTGAATTATGAACTCAAACTGGGTCCTAAATCTATCACTTGCTGACCTCAATAAATCATTTTACCTCCCTGTGCCTCAGACAGCATCTGCCTCAAAGTTGCTATGAGGAGCAATGAGTGAATATTTATAAAGCACTCAGAACAGTGCTCAATTACAGTAAGTAATAACATACCGTATTTTGTAAAAGTGTTGTTGAAAAACTGAAATAAGGACAAAAAGGCAATACAGGAGAGGAATTCTAAACAGCTGTACCCCAGGAGCCACCCTGAGCAGACACGCAGACAGGCATTGGAAAGTCATTTCTAACCAGCCCTTGGTTTAAAAATCTGTCTCTAAGTCTTGTGGAGCTTCTACCTGTAGTCCTCATGTGGCACTTAACATGGCCATCTTAAATTACTGGGGCACACACATAAAAAACACCCCCAGTTAGACTGAGTAACTTACATTAAGTAGAAACCATAAATACTTTTCAAAAATTCTTTACATTTAGAACAGTGTCCTGCAAACAGCAGACACTCAATAGTACCTAATAAAAGAAAGTTAAAAACTTAAATTATGAAGAAAATTGCTTTTCCTCCACAAAAGGATAATAACTATGGGTAACTTTCAAATGAAAAATGTTTTATTTAGCCACAAATAACCAAGATAAACTCTTAGGGGATGTGTTCTCAAAACAGTTTCAACTCGAAAAGAAAGATGGGTCTTCTCTCTCCTTAAAAAAGATTAGGTGTGTTATAATCCAAATACCAAAACTTACCATCATTAGGCATGGTAAGAATAGGGATTTGAGTAATCGAGCCGTTTCTCCCTTCCACTCGCCCAGCGCGTTCATATATTGTGGCTAAATCTGTATACATGTAACCTGGGAAGCCTCGTCGACCAGGAACCTCTTCCCTGGCTGCTGAAACCTGACAGCAGGTCAAAGGAGAAGAATATCACATACCAGATTATAAAGAGCTTGGTTAGAACATGTTTGTTTGAACATGCCAAAGTACAAAGCTGAAAATCCCATCATGTTCATTTTAAATACTGTCCTTAAGAATGATTTAGAAAAATCTCCCGGCAACATGAATACAAAGTATTCTGTAACAAAAATGTTGACAATGGGGGACCACAAGGTTTTTGCTAAAATCATACTGCCATAACGTAAGTTTTCAAATAGTTTGCTAGAAGAAAATCTGTTTGCAATTTTATAAATCAAAGGAAGTTAATTTTAAAACAGAAAAGATTGTTGGTTGACAAGATTTATTCCACGTGGTGGAACTAGCCATATTTATCTAACCTAATCCCAAAAAGGTCAGAAGGGAAGGAAATGTACACCAGGAATCATCTGCTGTGCTTTACAACATTATTTAATTTAATCCTCACAGCAACCCTATGAGGAAGGCGTTACTTCCAACTTACAGTTGGAATCAAGGGTCAGAAAAATTAAACAATTTCTGAGGGTCACAAAGTCAGGAGTCCATTCCACTGCACAAAATAAGAATGGTGATAAACCATCTTTCCCTTAGAGACATGGATACTAGACTACAGGCATGCATGTTAACCTACAATCAACTAGAACCCTAAAGCATTATGAAATGCAACTTCTAAGTGCTACTCTGGCATCTTCAAAGGAGCCTGCTACAGCAGTGCTCCTCGCAGTGCAGTCTGCAGACCAGCTGTTATCAACGCGCAATGATCACAGAGAAAGCAAGATAAGCACTTAGAAACTTTCAGGGCAATCTGGCAGAATAATTTTATGCCTGTTGAATCTACTAATTTTAAAATCCGCATTTGTAAATTATATATCTATTTAAAACTTCACTTTTGTAATAACTCATTTTTATTGTATTTTACAAAAGTACTGGTCTGTGATGGATGGGGGAGAAAAGTTAGTCCTTGACTAGAGTTAGTCTGAAACAATAATATAGCAGAGCAAGATATGGTGACGGCACTGAGGGAATTTTAAGAAGCGAGGTATTGATACAGCCTGTCTCTTCAGAAGTCTTTTTATGTGCTTAAAAGAGTAACTTACTCAAAATTTCAGTAACTTGTATTAGAAAAAATACCCCAAAACTTCTAGGGGTAACTGTCAGAATCTCTTTCTTGACAGGTCTCGTTCTGTCACCCAGGCTGGAGTGCAGAGGCACAATCAGAGCTCACTGCAGCCTCAAATTCCTCGACTCAAGCTATCCTCCCACCTCAGCCTCCTGAGCAACTGGGATCACAAGCGTGTGTGCCACTATGCCTGGCCAATTTCTTAATTTTTTTGTGGAGATAGGGTCTTGCTATGTTACCCAGGCTGGTTGTGAACTCCTGATCCCAAGTGACCCTCCTGCCTTGGCTTCCCAAAGTGCAGGGATTACAAGAATGAGCTACTGTGCATGCCCAGCCTGCTAGAATCTTAATACTTTTCCTAAACATTGAGTTTTCTGAAGAAAAAAGTGCTGAAGAGAGTACTGTCAGAGTATGGTCTTTATAATATATTAACTTCATTAAAAATGGAATTATAAAAAGGGTTAAAAATTAACAGTCTGGACAGAAACAGAACTTCCCGGGACAGTAACTGAATAAACAGCTTGAATTATTTACTCCCTTTTACAATCATTTCTTAATCCATGGCGATAGTGACAGTATGATACACAGGCTAACCATTTAAATCTTATCCTCTAATCACTTCTACCAAGCTGACAAAAGGAAGTATTTTCCTTTCTGATTTATTAAGCCATTCTACTAATATATGAACAGTGAAATTAAAAAATCATAATTGAAGAATAATGAAAACTTGCAAAGCGACAGACAAGTTAACCCTGAAAATTAACCAATTTTGTTTAACTGAGGGAAAAACATGAACAAGTTACCTCTCGAAGTGCTTCAGCATAAGAACTCATGTCTGTGAGGATAACCAATACATGTTTCTCACATTGGTACGCCAGAAATTCAGCTGTGGTTAGCGCCAGGCGAGGAGTGATAATTCGCTCAATGCTGAAAGGGAACTTACTAAGTCTTAGGCCACTCAAACCAAAAGACCAAAAAGAAAAGACAAAAAGAAATGATTCTGGAAACAACAGTACAACTCCCCTTTTAAAGTTTTAAATAAATTCAGGAGAGTAAAGCAATTGTTACTTTACAAATTCTTAAGTAAAGTATTAACAGTTATTTATAAATGTCTCAAATTTCTCAGTTGTATGGTTTCTCAACACTGTGGTGGGGCGGGGGGGCAGGAAGGAGAGAGACAGGGAACAAATGAAAGCCAGATTTTTCAGGTAAGAGGAAGAAATCATTTACAGAGAGTTGATTGTGTATTAGGTAATATATTAAGTATGATCTCATTTAATATGCAAAACAACTCCATGAGACAAGTTATCAGTTGCCACATTTTACAAGCTTCAGAACCTAAGTAATTTGCCCAATGCCAGATAACTATCAGGAAGCAGGGCTGGACTTTAAATACAGGGTTACCTCACTGCTAGGTCCAAACGCTGTTATTACCACAGTTTACCTCCCCAACCTTAAGAAACATTTTTGATCCCGAGTCTGGGCCACAGAAAGAAATAGCTCTGTTTACTTACGTTGGGTCATTAGCCAAGTTCAAAAAGAGGCAGACATTGTCCATTGAGCCATTTTCTTCAAAGTCAGATTTGAAGAACCGGGCAGTTTCCATGTTTACCTAAATAACAATAACTTCATCAGTGCTGGGAGAAGAAAAATCCTTAACATTTATTTCTGATAAAAGCTAAGCTACAGATTTGAACTGTTCCTTCTTTTAAAATCTCAAGTACCCCAACGGTTTTCACAAAAGCCAACAGAACAAAAAGCTGGTTTGGGGCACAAACAACATTATTTTTAAATTTCAAATTAGTCAAATGCCAAATTTTAGTCCTTAGTTTGGCCAAAATGCCAGACTGCAAATTCCTTACCTAAAGAAAAACTCAACTATATATGTACAGCTTACTACATTGTTTTCATAACACAAGCAAAATTTTATACATCATACTAAAACAAAAAAATCTTCTACTTACACCCATAGCAGCAAATACAATTGCAAAATTTTCCTCACTGTAGTCTACTACATCTTTGGATTTCTTTACCAAACCAGCCTGGCGACAGATCTGAGCTGCAATCTGATGAGCAAAGTAGAAGAATTCAGTTGAAATCTAAAATAACATTTCTACAACAAAGTAACTTTTACTGTAAACTTTTTGGAATTGAATCATAAATGAAACTAGGACATTTTAGGGGATTTATTCAATGAAACTATTTTGTACTTTTTGCAAAGATACGCAAGAGTAAGCAAGAAGACATGTGCATAAACAAAGATTTAAGGTAACTGGATTATACAAATAATAACACTGAGTATTTATTTTGAAAACCCTTTACTTGGTTTCTCAGTAACAGTGGAGCATTTAGAAATTCTTGCCTGCTAAATTTCATAGCAAACCGATCCCAGTCCTCACCTCATTGTGTGGTAGCCCAGCAGCAGAGAAGATAGGAATTTTCTGCCCCCTGGCAATACTGTTCATTCCATCGATGGCTGAAATGCCAGTCTGAATCATTTCCTCTGGGTAGATTCGACATTGAGGGTTGATTGGCTGACCTAATGTATTTCCAGAAAGGAAAATTTTAACATGTTGGCACAATATTCATGAATGAAATTAGAAATATCAAATTAAAAGAAAAGAAAAAGCACCAGAAGACCAAAACTACATAAAGCATCTCTCTATTACAAAAAAAAAAAATCAGTTAGTTTTCAAATACGAAACTTGAAATAATTTTTTCCTTTACTCTTTTGTAGACACACAAAACATAGGGTAATAGAATTCAAGTTCCTAAAGTAAAATAAAGATATAGCAAATAAGAGAGAAGTCCTAATGTCTGTTTTTTTTTTTTTTTTTTGAGACAGAGTCTCCCTCTGTTGCCCAGGCTGGAGTGCACTGGTTCACTCGGCTCAGTGCAAGCTCCGCCTCCGGGGTTCACGCCATTCTCCTGCCTCGGCCTCCCAAGCAGCTGGGACTACAGGCACCTGCCACCATGCCCAGCTAATTTTTTTTTTTTTTTTTTTTGGTATTTTTAGTAGAGATGGGGTATCACCGTGTTAGCCAGGATGGTCTCCATCTCCTGACCTCATGATCCGCCCATCTCGGCCTCCCAAAGTGCTGGGATTACAGGCATGAGCCACCGCACCCTGCCGAGAAGTCCTAATTTCAAATTCGTGGTTTTACCATATACATTTCAGACACATCCTAGATATTTTACAGTATCTTAAAATATTAATACATAAAACTTTAAGATAATTTCTAAGAAAATATAATTAAATAATAAAATAATTTATAACCTATGGAGTGTGTTGCTTATCTACTTTAAATGATACCACAAACACCACTCTCTATCTGGCAAAGGTACAAGACAGAGAGAGGCTATTTTATCCCAAACACAGAAACCCATCTACTGTCCCTACCCATGATATCAAGGAAGTCTTCAGCCAGTACAACAGGACCTCTGTCAATGGGTTTTCCCGATCCATTGAATACCCGACCTAGAAATCAGTAACAAGATAGGACAAAGTAGATGCTGACTTTCAAACGTTCATAATTTTTAAAAGACCTTACGGAAATATGTTTAAAAGGAGACAGAGCTCAGCTTAGAATGAATAATATCCATTTACCAAGCATATCCTCAGACACTGGTGTTCGGAGAATATCCCCAGTAAACTCACAGGATGTTTTCTTAGCATCTATACCTGAAGTCCCTTCAAATACCTATCAAGAAAAAGAATTAATCAGAAGGGTAAAAGTAATTTAGATCACGGGCATTTACATTTTATTCATCTGTTAAACAGCCCTTATAAAATAAAATACATGAATGTGTACTACTTTTGATATAAAGAGCAAAGACATATAATAAATCAGATTGTCAACCTTTAGATCAAGGGTTCATGCTACAGGCCAAGTCTAATAAACAAGCTAAGCATGGTTTTTTTTTTTTTTTTAAATTTTTTACTATATGTAGTTTTAAAGGGTTGTTTCAAAAAAGAAAGAAAAAGAAGGAAGAATATGTAAGAGAATTTAGTTGGCCCCACAAAGCCTAAAAGCTTTACTCTCTGGCCCTTTACAGAAATCTTGCCAATCCCTGCTTTAGACTATTTTTAAGGGAAACACGTTATTGAGAAAACTGCCATCACCCATAGTGAGGTAACATTAAAAACTAGGAACTGTATGAGACAATTTAAAGGAAGAGACTCAGACAGAAACTCTTTTGGTTTCATCACATCATCACTGAATTCTGCTTTTCATCTCTCCCCTTCTAAATGGATAGAATAGATAGACTAATTCTATCCATTTAAAAAAAGCCATTTTATTAGTGTTGCTGTTGGACTAAGTGGAGCTAGGTGGCTAACACTGAACAACAAAACATGCAATGATAATTATTTTTCCCTGCAGCCGGTAACCAATCTCTAAAGACTCTAAAAACACTTACACAATGATCATCACAGAAAGAAACAAGTAGTGTTCCCTATGTGTCAGCAGCTAGGCAACAGTTCAGCTGGCCAGGTGAAACTTACCTGAACTACTGCCTTGGAACCACTAACTTCCAGAACTTGCCCACTTCTCTTCGTGCCATCTGGTAAGGTCAAATGGACGATTTCAGCATACCTGGGAAACTTTTAAAGAGAAAAAAAATAAAGGATCAATAACCTACATTTTAAAAGCCCTCCAAATTACTACACATGCTCTGTATCTACCATGGTGTGTCTGAATGTGCAGCCCCCTACTCTCCACAGATACAGGTTTAGGCTGAGAGCTTTTAATATCCTCAGGTAGTTTAAGTCCTTACAACACACATCACTGACACGTATATTAGCAAACAAAGCATAAGGTACAGAAGAAGGGTCTTAAATCCTTGAAAACATGGCAATTAAATGTATTGCTTTTCCTCTGCATGCATGTTTTATAGTTTTGAGGCTACAGAAAGGTACAGATAAACATCTTCCCACCACCTAGAACTGATGATTGCTTTCTAGGCTGTGTGTATAATCAACTGTGTGCTTCAGGTGCGGTTGATAGGGGAAGAATAAAACGCTACTAAATAGGCTAGGCTCGGTGGCTCACGCCTGCAATCCCAGCACTTTGGGAGGCCAAGATGGGCATATTATCTGAAGTCAGGAGTTGGAGAACAGCCTGGCCAACATGGTTAAACCTTGTCTCTACTAAAAATCAAAAATTAGCCGGGCATGGTGGTACATGCCTGTAATCCCAGCTACTCAGGACTCTGGGGCAGAACTGCTTGAGCTGGGGAGATGGAGGTTGCAGGGAGCCAAGATAACGCCACTGCACTCCAGCCTGGCTGACAGAGCAAGACTCTGTCTCAAAAAAAAAAAAAAAAAAAGTTACTAAATAATAATTACTATTATAATAAGTCTCATCCTCAATCTAGTTCTCCTAACAAGATACATATTCCTCTAACCCCATTTTTACTCTTTAAAAAGACATGTCTCCAAAAAATGTAGTTTGGTGATTTACATAAATGGCAATGTACTTATCATTCTGCAATTTGTTTTCCACTTGACCTGATATTAACGTGACATTCCGTCACGTTAATACTTATTTTATCAACATAATTTATTGAAAGATGCCTCATTATTCCGTGTGATGTGGAAAAATAAAAAACTGCCAATTAAACTATGATGTGCCATTGGTTGTAAGACCCTTTGGAGATATGGGCACCTTAGAATTAATGTTAAAACAGAAGATGTACAGTTAAACCAGATAACTACACTACATTTTATTCAGCAGTTCTTCTACCAGTGGAGTTCTGGGTTGTTCCAAATTTACACGAGCACAAAAATGTTACAATGAGCATTCTTACATGTGGCTCCTCATACAAGTCAGATTTTGGTTTGGGCCACATACAAGCCATGCCCATTTTCTGCCAAACTAACTCTGTAAAGGAACCTTATTAATTTACAATCTCCCTAGCAGTATAAAAAAGTATCCTTTCCATCTTTGCCCATCTACGCTTTTAAATGTAATTTTTGCCATTTTAATAAAAATGGCATCTTTTTAGTTTGCATTTCCCTGACTTCTGCCAATACTGAGGAACTTTCCATGCTTATCATTGTCAACTATTCATTCATATTACTGGTAATTCAGACTTCATTTCCTATGAACTGCTTATTAATATCCTTTCTTCACTTATCCAGTAAATCCTTCTTATTCATTTATAGAAGTTTTATAGATTCTCTATATTAATCCTCGTGCAAATATCTTCTCTTAGTTTCCTTCCTGTCTTTTGACTTTGCTTATGGTATCTTGTCATACAAAAATTTTAACACTTTTTACGTAATAAAACATACTGTGGTCCTTTACGAATTTTTGTCTTTTGCGTCTTGTTTGGAAAACAGCCTGAAGTCATAAAAACAGTTTTCTGTATTCTCTTCTATTAGACTTACGTTTTGCTTTCTATATTTAGATCTTTAATCCATCTGGATTTATTTTTGGTAACTAATTTTACGTTTCTCATTTTTATATGGGAAACCAATTGCCGTAACAATATTCTGAGCAGCACAGTGTCCCCCACGGCCTTGTAATGTTGAACTTACCAAGTTGAATTCTCATGCGTGAAGAGTTGATTTCAGGGCTCTTAACTGGGTTCCACTGTTATATCTGCTTATTCTTGAACCCAATCCTCATTTTTAATTACTCTTCTCTGATTGTGTTAATTGGGGAGAATTGAGACTTTTCCTTCATGAACATGAAATCTTCACTTATTTCAGGTCTTCTTTTATGGTCTTTCACAATGTTTTATAGTTTTCTGTAAACAGTTACTCTGGCATACAGAACACTAGAACTTTTTGTAAACTGATCCTGTATCCAGTACCTTGTTTTCTACCATTGTTTCTAATTGTCTGCCACTGGATGACTTGGGTTTTCTGATTCATTAATCAGATTGTGAAGAAATGATGATGGCGGTTCCTTTTCTCTTCTCCCTTTGTACCCTAATTTCTTTTCCCCATAGCACTGGGTTTTTAGCAGAAAGATGGAAAGTGATGCTGAGTGAGGACTGGAAATTTCAGCCCCATCCCCTGACTTCCTGATAGAGTAGTGGTACTGGAAATTGACTAATCATCGCTTCTAAGGACTTGACCAGTCATGCTTAGGTCTTCAAAAAAAATCCTGAGGGTGTTTGTAGAGTTTCTGGGTTGGGCAGCAAGAATGCATCCACGTGCCAGGAAGGTGGTCCACCCCAGCTCCTCCGGGACAGAAGCTTCTGTGCTTGGGACTCTTCAGGACCTACGATAATCTCTTCAACTAGCTATTCATTTGTATCCTTCAATATACTCTTATTCAGTAACAGTAATATTAATATATTAACATACTCTAACAGTAATATTAATATATTAACATACTCTAAATCAGTAATAGTAAGTAAATGGTTTTCCTGAGTTCTGAAATCTATTTTAGCGAATTACCAAACTTCAGAAGGGAATCTTCAATCTGTAGCCAAGTTGGACAGAAGCTGTGGGTAACGTGGGGAGCCACTACTTTTGATTGGCATCTGAAGTGGACTGCAGTCTTGTGGGACTAAGGCCTTAACCTGTGGGGTACACATCAACTCTTTGCAGTGAGTGTCAGAACTGATTTAATTGCAGGGCATCCAATAGGTGTTTGCCAAAGAACTGAATTGTTACAGGAAAAAACACACACATCTGGTGTCAGAAGTGAAGTACATACTGAGAACAGCAGTAGAGAGGAAATGGTTGTTTTCCTTTCACTGATTTTAATGGGAATGTTTATAGAATCTTCTAAGTATGTGATTTGCTGCAGGTTATGGTAGATACCCACTAAGAGGTGAAAAGTTTGTTATATTCCTTATTTTCAAAGAGGCTTTTAACAAATGAGTAATTTCATCAAATTTTTTTTCTGTATTTATTGAGAAGAATATAAGCTTTTTCTAGTTTATTCCATGAATGTGTTGAATTACACCGTTAGATTTTCTAACATCAAATTATCTACTTTTGCTGATATTTTACATAGGTATTTTTGCTAATATCTAACATGAATGTATTAAGAATTTTGGCATCTGTGTTTATAAGTGAGAACAGCTATTTTTCTTTTCTAATACTACCCTTTTCCTGGTTTGGAGTCAAAGATATGCTAACTTCACAAAATCAGTTGGCAGCAGTGCTTCATCTTCTTCTATTCTGATACAATTTGCCTGAGACTATCTGTTCCTTGATCCTGTATGTTTTATGTTAAAAACAAAAGCCAAAATCTAAAATCAAAACAAATCACTATAAATCTCACGGTCTAAATAGATTTTTCTACAACTACATAAAATGTATTTACCAGTCTTCCTTCACCTATAACTATACCCCAATGTAACAGTCAATGAAGCTTTTTTTTTTTTTTGAGACGGAGTCTTGCTCTGTCACCCGGGCTGGAGTGCAGTGGCCGGATCTCAGCTCACTGCAAGCTCAGCCTCCCGAGTAGCTGGGACTACAGGCGCCAGCCACCTCGCCCGGCTAGCTTTTTGTATTTTTTAGTAGAGACGGGGTTTCACCGTGTTAGCCAGGATGGTCTCGAACTCCTGACCTCGTGATCCGCCGGTCTCGGCCTCCCAAAGTGCTGGGATTACAGGCTTCAGCCACCGCGCCCGGCCAAATTTTTCTCCAACTACATAAAATTTATTTACCAGTCTTCCCTCACCTATAACTATACCCCAATGTAACAGTCAATGAAGCTTTTTTAGGTCTCTTAAAATTTACTTCCTCAGAGATGGTTTCTAAGTCCTTCCCAGTATAATCTTTCACAGCACCCCACCTGACTCTTCACAGCACGTACCAAGTAGACATTGATACCATATCTGCATCTCCACTATACTATGCTCAACTAGGGGAGACCCCATTCTTGTTGTTCACCATTTTATTTTCTGTACTGGGCTCAGCACTTAACACTATTGAGCCCAAATATTTTTTGAGCTGTTTGAATAATATAGTTAGTAATATTAAAAAATTTGTATTTTAAAAATGAGTCCAAAAGTTCATTTAATAAAGAATATAGAAAACAATTAAAATATAAAGAAACAAACAAAGCTTCCTAACATTGTCCTCAAAAAACAAAAGAGTAGGCTGTATTCTTTCACAAAACGTTAATGGGCACCTGCCTAAATCTTGTACAACTTAAGTTTGATTATGGCTTTGAATCAATCTTCAGCACATATCAAACTGCAGTCAGGAGGTAAACTCACTAGGTTTCATCTTGAGATTAGTTTCTACAGGTACCTTATCACACACAAAGATAATACCTTAGTGATAAAGCAGAAGAGGCAACGCACTTTGCTCTTTCTTTTAAGAAATGTTTCTCGATGTATTTTCTGCTTCCAGAGGGGTCACATGCCAAGCACAAATGCATCATTAACCTCTCTCGACAAACTAGTAATTGTATGCCTCTCCTTGACCTACCCCAGTAACCAATGTATAATTACTGTTCTAGAAAACATATTATAGAAATTATTTTCTTGGACGATATTTTGGTCAAACAGCTCAGGTAAAAAGCTTAGCCCAGGGTATATGATAGCCAAGGGTATCAGGGTATCTGGGCTTTAGACTGACTGACACTGAGTCTAAAGCATGGCTTAAAAATCGTAACAAAAATTTAAAGTGTACTAAATAGGACCTAATGCCACATTTTTAACTACACAAATAGACCATAACAGATAGTGGTATTACCTTAACATGATCTAAGATCACTAGCGGACCATTGACTCCAGATACTGTCTTGTATGCTGGAAAGAAATACAAAAGAGTGAGCTTTAGTCAAACAGCACAAAAGCTTAAATTAGCTCTCTGGCATTACCAAAAATCCTTTCTACGTTATCATATCTATTAGAATATGCAACACTCAAATAGTTACAAAATTTTTCAATGCATTTATAAAAATGTCTGTGCCTATAGAACTTTTCATAACTCACTGTCATCCAACCAAAAATATTCTGAATCCTTAGTAAGAGTAAGTCATTGTTCTAAGCACCCAGCATACAAAAACAAGACACAGAGGGACAGACTCTGCTTGCCTTTGAAAGTTTGGTCTTACGCGAGGGGGTGGAGTTAGAATGTGATGTGATAAGGGCTCTAACTATGGCCTGCAGAGGGTTTGTGGGAGCACAGCAGAAACAGGGGAATAGTTCCCAACTCAGGGAGAAAAGTAAAAACGTTATAGAGGAGGTGGCATTTAGCTAAGTAGATGAAGAAAGGGAATTCTTAATGTTAAGCAGAAGTGACCAAAGTTACAAAGGAAATCGGAGAAATTGTATGTAGCCTGCAAGGTAAAAAGCCATAATTAAATGATGTCATAAAAACTAAGGGAAAAGAGCTTTTGAAGGAGGGAGTAGGCAATGGAAAGAAAGGCCAGGGGTCAAATAAGATAAGAAAAGTATCCTTTTTAAAAAAAGTCAAATGTTACTGCCAGGTTAGAAACTGTTGTTTTCCACTGCAAAGTGCGCCCTAAGAATAAACTGCTACTCTACCTACCCAAAGCCCTCACCTATCACACCTGCATGGCAAGTGAAAGGGGGATCAGGTGTAAGAACACTCAGGGGACAGTAATTCTACCAGACAACTACAAAATTCACTAAATTTCATAAGCAGAACAACTGAAAAAAATACATGAACCAAAGTTTTGAAGAAAATTTACTATAAGGCCTAAAATAATTAATATGAAGCTGTCTAGCAACTGGGAATTTTTCGCTTGCTAGATTTCTTTTGAGGTCTTATAATGAGCTTGCACAGAGATTCCTGGCACAGATGTGGACTCCCAAGAATGAGGAAACCATTTACTGACCAGTCTGTCCACTCAAGGGGCTTTGGAATTTAAAATTACAATTCCTTCAGCCTTAGGCTGGGAAGCCAGAGCCCTGGTACAAACGCTGGGACGGAGCAGACGGTGCTGTCAGGGCTTCCATCTTTCCTGCTAACAGGACGTTTAAATCCAGACATCACATATTTGCTTGGATATATCAGTAATTGTACTGTAACTGTCTCAATAGAGGCCCCCCAGCGGAAGGGTTTTTTTGTTTTTTTGTTTTTCACTTTAGATAAAAAGCAAGCTACTTGGAGGGATGGTCATGTGAAAGGATGAATCATGCCCCTAGATTACTAGAAAGACCCCATTTGCCACATTTTCTGCCACTTTTATGAAAACTATCCCGACTGTTTTAAAATGATCGAATACTCTTAAAAAACATAATTCCAACCCTTTAAACGATTTCTTCATTGTTCTCATTCTAAAAAGACTCCCAACATTGTTTTTCAATGACTTTCTAAGATTGCCAAGTGGAAATGGAAAGTGAGCTGCATTAGAAATATGTTTTCTTGAAACCAGTTTTCAGAAATGCAGAAACGTAGACCTTTCCAAAACCTTTACCAAACAGCTGGGATGGGGGAAGGGATATGGTACTGAGATTTACGATGAACTGTTTAGAATAAAATGAAACATCAGTGAAATACATCAGGTTCTTAAAATTCTCTTTTTTTTTTGACAAGATTGTATCTCCTTTATACATCTAATTTCTACAACAATAAAGCTTCAGAATCTCATGTTTAAAATTCAAGCTCATTCCAAACTATGAAATTTTGCCAGTCACGAGCAAAAGTATGACCAAGAAAAAGAAACACCAGTCACAGCTTTTCCTGGAAACAGTGAATCAAGTTGACTTCTACTACAGAAGGCAAGATTCTACTTCCTCAAAAGTGTTTAAATTTGCAACACGGTATCTAGCCTTTCAAAAAGCCAATAAGTAACCTTGCAGGTTAACTGATAACACCAACATACATTTAGTAAGCACTTTTCAGGAATTCTCATTTAATCTCCATAACGGACATATGAGTTAGCTATCATTATTCTAAGTTTCAGAAGAGAAAAATTATTCTCAGAGAAATTATTGTGTCTTGCCCAAGGACACAAGCAACCAGCCCAAGGATCTGAACGTGTACACTCTAGCTCCAGGGCCACTTATTCTTTGATTCTACTACAGCCCAAATTCTAAAACTGAACCAGTCCATTTCTTGTGGTACGGTATCTTCTAAGAATTATGAAGCGATACCACCCAAAACAGTTTCGCAAGCCTGCAATTTTAGCTATGAAAAACAGTTTTTTACTGTTCACACCAGCGAATATTTCCCTGTGTCTACGCTTTGTCATCATCGCAAAACAATCTTTTTCCAATGGAGTTGTAGCTACTGGAAGAGTTTAAGTAGAGAACGGAATATCTGGTGGAGGTGATTCAGCCGTTTTCCTGCATTGAACATCATGAAAAACATGAGGCGATGAGGAGACACTTCGAAACAAACCAGAGGTTAAACATGTTTGGTTTAAATTCAACTGACATATAAAAACGAAGCTAAGACATGTTATAATCCAAATAAGATAAAAATGTGACCCAGCTTTATAGCTGTAAAGAGCTTCATGCTTTTACAGAGCATCTTCAGATAGGCTATCTGATTTCACCTTCACAGAACACAACGAGGTGGGTGCTAGGGTTTGAATATCCCCTCGGAAACTCCAAAACAAGTTGAAACTTCATCCCCAATGTGGCAGTATTGACAGGTTAGGCCTCTAAGAGGGGAATGGGTCATGAGGACTCTGCTCTCATCAATGGATGAATCCATTCATGGGTTAATGAGTTATCCTGTGAAGGGAACTGGTGGCTTTACAAAAGGGAGAGAGACCTGAGCTAGTGCCTCCGCATTTTCAGCCCCATCACCATACGATGTCCTGAACCACCTTGGGACTCTTTCGAGTCCCACCAGAAAGAAGGCTCTCACCAGATGCGGCCCCTCCACTTTGGACTTCCCAGACTCCAGAACTTTAAGAAATAAATTCCTTTTCTTTATAAATGATCCAGTTGCAGGTTGTCTGTTAAAAGGAACAGAAAATGGCTAACACAATAGGCAAGGATGATGCACCCTAAGGAAACTAAGGTCCTGATAAGTTTGTTTTTAAATGGGGAGCCAGGCTTCTAACTGTTTTGTTTTTCTTTAATCTTAGGATTGGTACTCTATGACCCTTGTATTATTTCTGGCCTTAGTCTCCAGTACAATTAAAAAGTATGGAGATCATACAGCTTCTAGCACTTGGACGACAAGTGGGAACTAAAAGACAATTTATATAAAACTACAGCTCTGTTCCATGGTACTAAAACTATGTGCAGAGAAAACCAAGCAAAATGATAACAAACACTACCCTTTATCTCTCGACAGTATTTATCCAGACTTCCTCATCATTACCATTAACAGCCCAAAACAGAGATACCAGTTTAGAGTATGGCTGTCAAAGACATTAAGTTGCCCTTCACAAAAGGCAAAAACCGATTTGCAAATTACCTAAATATTTCTATTTACCAAACTATTGACCACTCCTGTCCAAATGAACAAGAATTCGAGTCCGTAGGTGGGTGTACGGGGGATAATCAGAACTTCTGACAACACAGAAGATACATTACATTCTTAACATATTTTACAACCAATCTTGGCTTTGATTCTGAACTATCATATCAGGCAGACAACAAGTATTTATGAAGTAACACTTAAAACCCAAAATCTACACAGGTTTTAAGGAGCATGTATTTTGTCAGACAACATCCTCTTCCTCCTGCAGGATAGGAGACTGTTCAACACTACTAACACCATTTAATGATTATGAAACACTCAGAAAAAAAGTTGACAGCCATTGCATAATTAGTGTCCTAGTCTTTTAGCCTCCACCTTATTAGCAAAACAAAAACCCAGAGCAATCATCCTCTCTTGTAAAAGAAAAGATCCACACCATGAGCAGTGGGCACCTAAAGAAGAGGTTCTAGAAAAAAAGCAAGGAGAAGATTCCTATTTTGACTTTTTGCAGGGCTAGCTCTGTTTTATAAGAAACTTAAGGTCAGTTGATTTAGGGTCTCAAGAAAAATGGAGACGACCGAATTCAAAATACACAGCATCCAAAAGCTCTACGTATGTTGTTGAACCTTTCCTTTTAAGAGAAAATCAAGTTTTCATTCCTTGTGACTTCAGAAATTCAACTAAAATGCTCAAGATAATTTCCTAATTTCAAGCCTGAATATGTTTTCTATCTCTTGTTAAAAGTCCTATAATCTTGAAGCTATTTTTTTTTTTTTTTTGAGATGGAGTCTGGCTCTGTCGCCCAGGCTGGAGTGCAGTGGCCAGATCTCAGCTCACTGCAAGCTCCGCCTCCCGGGTTCACGCCATTCTCCTGCCTCAGCCTCCCGAGTAGCTGGGACTACAGGCGCCCGCCACCTCGCCCGGCTAGTTTTTTGTATTTTTTAGTAGAGACGGGGTTTCACCGGGTTAGCCAGGATGGTCTCGATCTCCTGACCTCGTGATCCACCCGTCTCGGCCTCCTAAAGTGCTGGGATTACAGGCTTGAGCCACCGCGCCCGGCTGAAGCTATTTTTAAAAAGGATCTAACTTGTACAGTGGAGCTGTCAACATTACTCCATTTCTTCATTCAAAAACCACAACTTTTTGAGTTTAAATACAAGTTACACAATTACAAGGCACATTCTATGTGTCAGGCACTTTGGTAGGGGACATAAAAAGGATCTCTGACTTCTAAAGGTTCATTGTGAAGCTTTAGGCCAGGCACAGTAGCTCACACCTGTAATCCCAGCACTTTGATAGGCCAAGGCGGGCGGATCTCTTGAGCTCAGGAGTTGGAGACCAGCCTGGGCAAAATGGGGAAACCCCATCTCTACCAAAAATAAAAAATAAAAATTAAAAAAAAATCAGCTGGAGGCAGTGGTGTCCGTCTGTAGTCCCAGCTACTCGAGAGGCTGAGGTGGGAGGATCGCTTGAGCCTGGGAGGTGGAGGTTGCAGTGACCTGAGCTCACACCACTGCACTCCAGCCTAGGCAACAGAGTGAGATCCTGTCTTAACACACACACACACACACACACACACAGACACACAGACACACACACACACACACACAATAACTATAATTATATATCCCCTTAAATTATATCATCAATCAATTTACAAAAATTAAGAGGTTGGCTAGGCATGGTGGCTCATGCCTGTAATCCCAGCACTTTGTGAGGCCTAGTGGGGCAGACTGCCTGAGCTCAGGAGTTCACAACCAGCCTGGGCAACACGGTGAAACCCGGTCTCTACTAAAATACAAAAATTTAGCTGGGCGTGGGGGCACGAGCCTGTAGTCCCAGTTACTCGGAAGGCTGAGGCAGGAGAATTGCTAGAACCGGGGAGGCAGAGGTTGCAGCTAGCCGAGATCGCGCCACTCTGCACTCCAGCCTGGACGACAGAGTGAGACCACGTCAAAAAAAAAAAAAAAAAAAAAACCCACAAACATTAAGACGTTAATCAGTATTTACTCAGAAGCAATTACAACTTTTGAGTAGAATGAAAAATATGGCAAAAGAAGAAGATATTCAAATGCTGTTAGTTGTTAGCCTAAGTATGGTATCATTTATGCTTTTTAGAATAACATGGATATACAAGTGAAACTCAACCAGGCATTTCAACTCCCTGCTCTGATTCCGCCCATGTTCACAATCTATCCACTGAATTATTCAAGCAAGGAGTTTAAATGTAAGTTACACAATTACAAGACACATTTTATGCGTCAGGCACTGTGCTAGGCAGTGGGGATGAAAAGGGTCCCTGACCTCTAACAGTTCAGTGTGAAGCCCTATGCTACAACAGTTTTGTCAAGAATAACATCTGGAAAAATCCTTCAGCAACTGGCTAAGTACGTACAAACTATGGAGAAATCACATTCATCTCTCTTAAAGGTTTACAATCTTAATCATGGAGTATCTTTAAACATTATTTCAGTTGATATTCTCTGAAATGATTAATTATATGGAAACTGACTATTGCACCTTTATAACCTCTTTTGAGAGGCACCACTAATGTCCATCTGTTCTGCCCAAAGAAAAGCAATGCATAGAAACGTAATTAATAAAAGAGAATCTGTAATTCCTAGGTATAAATTTATTGTCAAGGTTTGCATAAGAATGCAACATCTGCCGATTTCCTGAAGTAGCTACTTCAGCTCAGATAAGCCCAACATACATTTTCTAATTCGAACAATTCCCAGGGTAAAAGGCACATCTCAGCAATCCACCGAATCAAGTGTTTTCCTTTTTCTTCACACTGCAGTGCCATCACATGACCCAGTGACAGATCAGGATGTGGATTAGTCAGGCTTCAGATCGCCCAGGCTAACACCCTTCATCTGAAATCCTTTTTAACCAATCGGCCACCTACAGACAGGCACTCTGGCAATTAACCAGTGAAAATGTAGCCTCACCACCCGGGGAAACATCATGTGCTTTTCCCAGGTTTTAAAAAAGTCTATTTCGAGGGCTCATTGCCAGTTCCCAAGAAAGCTGTGAAGTTAGATGCTACACAACTGCATTCTCTAGTAATCAAGAACCATTTCTTTCGGAATTGCTGAGCTATCCACTTAAACCTAGTTCATTAAGGCCTTTTTATTTAAATAATCACAACACTTAAACAAGCCTATGCACACACACCAACTATGGACAAAGCCACTTGGCTTCCCGAAAGAACCTTGCATTCAACCAAGTTCGGTTAACTGGTCAGTAAATGAAGAGGCAAGGGTAGAAAAAGGCCCAGTGGGTATTTAAGAACCTGGATTTTTAGTCCCTGCTCTGCCAATAAGTGTCTGAAGCATGGCAAATTCTACCCCTTCCAGAACCCTAGGTTTCTCACCTGTAAAATGATAGGGTTGGACTGGATAACCTGCAAGGTGCTTTTCAGCTCTAGCGTTCTCTGATACCTAGGTATCCTTCTGCGGAGCAGCCCCTCCACCAAACACCAAGCCACATCTCCCTCTGGCTAACTGGCCTGACCTCCATCCACGAAAGGCCTGACCACGCCAGCGATGGCTCTACCGTCTGCCCTCCGTAGTAGCTGAAGACCCCACTGAGGTCCTCACCAGGGGAAGGGGAGAAGAAGGGGCGTTCCCTCGACCCCTAGATATCCAAATGAAGTCAGGGGAAGATTAAGATCGGAGTGACAAGAAGTGGTCCTCGGGGACGGGAAGCAAGTGCCTGAGGATGCTCCCCAGTAGGGAAGCTGGGGAGGGGAGGGGGTAAGGGTGTAGGGCAACAGCCAGGAGCCCACCAACCCCAGGAAAAAGTTCCTGCTGGTGCTCTTGCCTCAGCCCACCTCCCGGAAATATTAGGTACAGGCAAATCTCCGTCTAAGGAGACAAGTGGGTCAGCGTCGGAGGGGAGACCCGGGAGGGAAAAATAAATCCTGCACCCTACCAGCTGGCTAAGCAGGTGAGTGGGAGCAAAGGGCTAGGCTAGGGAGCAAAGACCGGAGACGTCTTGCTCTCTGATACTCACTGAGGCGAGGCTGGGAGAGGTAGTTCCGACTGACGGCCAGCGCCTGCTCCCGAGCTCCCACCGCCGGCCCACCGGTGGGCACGGGTAGCTCGGGTGCGGCCCCGTTGACAATCCCCCGCATCGCCCGCAGCGCCATCTTGTCTCCTCCGTCCCGACTGGCCCAGCAGCGACGCCGCGCACGCGCGGATATACCAAAGCGGCCCGC
>NW_012114977.1:1278472-1282168 GCF_000951035.1 Colobus angolensis palliatus | reverse complement strand
ATTGGCTTGTTATAGGATGTGCGTAGCGGTGTGAAAAATAGGAACAGATGTGGAAGCTGTGTAAGAGGTGGGACTAGTGTAGGATGACAGACCAGGCTGGAAGCCGGAGCAACGGAATGGATGATGATGATGATGATGATGATGATGATTTTGAGAGGGAGTCTCATTCTGTCGCCCAGGATGGAGTACAGTGACGTAATCTCGGTTTATTGCAACTTCCGCCTCCCAGGTTCAAGCGATTCTCCTGCTTCAGTCTCCCAAGTAGCTAAGATTACAGGTGCCCGCCACCACGCCCCGCTAATTTTTGTTTGTAGTAGAGACGGGGTTCTACCATGTTGGCCAGGCTGGTCGCGAACTCCTGACATCAAGTGATCCAGCCGTCTCGACCTCTCAAAATGTTGAGATTACAGGCGTTAGCCACTGCACCCAGCAGATTATAATTTTTAAGTTTAATGTCCAAAGTTGGCACGAGTAAAATTAAACAGGAATTGTAATACTGTACTGATAAGAGCACAATTGGTATATTTAGAAGAACAATTTGGTGCTATCTCATTCAAATATTTTGGTATTAGGAACTTATCTTTCTCTCTCTTTGTAGATATATCTATATCTATCTATCCACTCAGTATATGTGACAAATATTTTCCATTATATATAATACATCATACACTATATGGTATATATTATTATATATGATCTACAGACATCTAAATTTATGTATACATACACACAGATATTCAACGAAACATTTTTGTAATAGCATAAACCTAGAAACAATCTAAATGCCCATTCATAAGTTATAGCCTATTAAGTCAAAGGTATTTCTCAAACTTTTGAGAAGAATTCAGTGGAGCCTCAAATGTTGAGATTTTTTTTTTTAAAGCCCAAAACACATTATCAGGTTTAAAATAAAAAAGCAATTGCAAAATGCCATGTAAAGTAGATTAATATGTAAACAGCAGGAGAAATTTTATTTTTAATTTAATAATCTTTCTATGTAGTTTCACTCCTTTAACATGTGTTTGTACTAATTTTTTCAAATACAATGCATGGCAACTTTTTTTAAGTAAAAATTACAAATCTAGTGTTCTCATGTCAATTTTTCACACTGGTAGGTAAATTTCATAAATGAATATCAGACTTAGTTATTACAATTTTCATCGTATTATTTTAGGAGTAGTTCATGGCTTTTACTTTAAAAAAACCTTTTTTAAACTTTTTACTCTGGTAATAGAAATTAGTTGTGGTCTAATGTGTATAAGTAGAGTGGTAACCCCAACATTTATTTAACAAACATCTGTTGAGAAAATACACATGTATATGGGGTGCTGCTCTAAGTCCTGGAGATATATTTGTAAATAAACAAAGTCTCTGTCCTCATGCCACCTATTGGAGGGAGAAAAGTCAGAAAACAAACATGTAAATAAAGTGCCTGGTATGATGAAAAATAATAAAACAGGATAAGGAGAAAAGAGTGATCAAGATGAAGATAAGATTTTAGATGATGTGATCAGGGAATGCACTTCTCAGTCATCTGAGATCTGAATGGAGAGAGAAAGCAGCAGATCATGAGATGCTCCAGGAGACACGTGGCGCAGGTAGAGGATTTTGCAAGTGCAAAGGTCCTGAGGCAGAAGAAGGAAAGTGGGGCTGGAATGGACACAGCTAAGCAGAAAGCAGCAGGAGAGAGGGCAGGGCCAAGTCATGTAGAGCTCTGGAGACTATGCGGATAGGAGTTTGAATTATATTCTTAGAGTGATTGTAGAATTTTATGAAGGAGGAATATTATTTGATCAGGCTTTAAAGAGACATGTTGTTCTACTGGGCAAAATATGAACTAGTGGAGAAGACAAGAGAAAAATTGAGAGACCAGTTAGGAAGCTATTGTGATTGTCTGGGAGAGCAACACGGACTCAAACCAGATGATGGCTTTCCTACATAGCACGCTGGCCTCAGCTCTGTCACAGAACTCATCGCAATAGTGATATCATTAAAGAGTGACCATTTATATATCTTTCTCCTTCACTTTTCCACTCTGTAACCTTAGGTATGGAATGGAGGATTGGCAAGGGGGATGTGGAGCACAGTGCAGCTGCAAGAAACATTTCGAATGAAAAAAAAATGATAGCAATAAGTCTAGGATTGCTATAAAACAGAGGTTATTAACTTGGGACCCTTGGAAGTCTGTGAAACCTTGTGCAAAATGTGTGCATATGGACAGTTTCCGTGGAAATAACCCACAGACTTCTATCAGATTGTCAAAGGAGCCTGAAACTCTTAAAGAAAACAATCAAGTAAGCATCACTGATGAATTGGGAGAGTGGTATTGCCATTTATGGAATCACAAGTGTTTAATCAAAATGCCAAATAGTTGTGTCAGATAGTTGGTATTACTTGACACCATCTCTAACTTCTCAGACAACTACATTTTTAAACATTGTGTAATTTATTTGGATCTTATGATGGTACCTGTGCAAAGTGCAAGTAACCCAAAACTGTTAGTCAACTGAAATTGAGAGTTTCTTAGAATTATTTACAGCAACATTATATAAACACTTTTCCTTGTTTTTTTTTTTTTTCTTAAATTATCCCCTTAATATGTAAGAAAGATGAAGGATAAATAAAGTGTTATATGCACAGAAAAATACATTTAGGAAAATATAGAAAATTTCTAGTTTCTCTAGTAATGAAGAAATCCAAACTAAAATAATCACGAGGTTCTACTATATCTGTTAAATTAATAAAACTGACCAAATGATTTTTTTTAAGTGTTGGCAGGATTCAGGGCTAAGCGTTGCACCAGCTCATTTCTGATGGCTTTGGAAATTGGCCAGGCCTTCTGGAAATAAACCTGGTATAGGTTAGGGATCATAAACTTGTTCACACAGTTTGATCCAATAATTTGATGCTGTAATCTCAACGATGGGATTATTAACCAAAGGAATAAATGTTTGTATCTTGTTATACCAATGCTATTCATCACAGTGAAAATGAAATAGTAACCTAAATATCCAGTAATAGTAAACTGCACCAGTAGTGTATATTTAATAGATACTGACATGAATATGATATATAGCTGGTGGGATTTAAGTATATGGAACTATTTATACAAAATAATATTGAGTGAAACCTGAGCACAGATATAGACCAGTTGCAATAGTGTAAAACACGTTTGTACATTGGTAAAAAGCAGAAAATTCTGCAGCGATGTCAATAATTGATGCTGCAATTTGGAAAGAAAAATATTTTTCTCTTCTAAAATGTGTATTAAATATCCAAAAGTCACATATACTCACACAGAGAGGGTATCACCTGGAGGTGGGTGGGCCTGCACAATATTAAGGGCAAGAGGTGCTAAAACAAACTAAATATGGCCTGAGAAGGACTCTGTACTTCCGTATTTGAGTCCTTGTGGATGAACTGCAACCTAACTTAATAGGTAGACAAAACTGAAAACTTAGGAGTTTGCGCCTGTAACAGTAGCTGAGTCTTGGTCAATCGCAGCAGTTGGTACTTCAGCTGCTTATACACTGCTGAGTGTTCAAAATGTGTTCAAATAAGGCTAACACCCAGCTGTAACCAATCCAGCTCTATCTGTACCTCACTTCTGATTTCTGTAGGTCACTTCCTTTTTTTGTTTTTTGAGACGGAGTCTCGCTCTGTCGCCCAGGCTGGAGTGCAGTGGCGCGATCTCAG
>NW_012114977.1:1274637-1277379 GCF_000951035.1 Colobus angolensis palliatus | reverse complement strand
CTGGGTTCAAGCGATTCTCCTGCCTCACCCTCCGGAGTAGCTGGAATTACAGATGCCTGCCACTGCCCGGCTAATTTTTGTATTTTTAGTAGAAATGGGGTTTCACCATGTAGGCCAGGCTGGTCTTGAACTCCTGACCTCGTGATCCGCCCACCTCGGCCTCCCAAAGTGCTGGGATTATAGGTGTGAGCCACTGCGCTTGGCCGTGTCAGGCTGTTTTCTAAAAGCGAAATGACATGTCTCCTGGACTAGTTGACCAGTTTGTATTAAGCAGGGACCATATCCTATTTTCTTGTCTTCTATCTCAAGTACCTAGCAAGGTAACTTGCACATAGTGCTTAGTAAATATCTATTAGATAAATGAAAGTGTGTTGCTCTTTTCTGAAAAATGAGCAGTTGTCCTCCGATCTTATTCTTCCGTACACAGGGTTCCCCCCTCGCCCCAAGGAGGAGTCACCCTACTGATATTGTATGCTGGCTATTGTCCTCCTGTTATTTGCTGAAATCATATCCTTGTTTTACTCCCAAGGAACGCAAAAATCCCGGGAATTCCCCAGGAGTAGGGAATGTGGTCAAAACATGAGACTCAGAATCACCAGCCCAGTTTCATTGGTGACTGTGGTGACTGTCTCCTTACGCGCAGTGCAACCTCGGGCCAATCCTCAATTCCTTCTGTCTTTGAATCTCCATCTGTGAGTTGGGAAGGTTTCATGTCATGTCTGCTTCTTAAGAATTTAAAAAGAAGCTTCCAGAAGTCAACACCTTAGACAGAAATGCAAACTCTTATTCTCTTAGATTATTGGGGAAGAAAAATAGAGAAGAGAGGGTAAGGAAATCTCATGCCAGTGACTGAAATTTTCCCATATAATGTGTATCCCTCTTTATTTGCTGGAAAATTCTAATTAAGGAAAATATTATGAAGACAAACCACAACAGATTAAATAAATAGACCCAGGTGTTTCTATGTAACAAGGCATATGACAACATAAAATCATCAATACAAAATTTTCAGCATAATATGGTAGAGGAAGCTAATTCATTTTTTATATACTTTGTTGTTGGCTTTTTTTTTTTTTTTTTTTGAGTCAGAGTCGTGCTCTGTTGCCCAGGCTGGAGTGCAGTAGCATGATCTCGGCTCACTGCAACCTCTGCCTACCAGGTTCAAGCGATTCTCATGCTTCAGACTCCTGAGTAGCTGGGATGGCAGGTGCCCACGACCACATGCAGCTAATTTTTGTGTTTTTAGTAGAGACAGGGTTTCTCCCTGTTGTCCAGGTTGGTCTCCACATGCTGATCTTAGGTGATCCACCCACCTCGGCCTCCCAAAGTACTGGGAATACAGACATGAGCCTCCGCACCTGGCCGTGTTGGTTATTTTCAAATTCTGACCATCAGATACAGAGTGAGGTATATAGGCTGGAAACTATACATTGACCTCCTAAAACTGAGATCTCTGGTTCTCTTCCATATCCCATATTACTTTCCTTGTCACTGGGGTCACAGATGTGTTGTAGAATAGAGAGGAGAGAGCAGAGGGCCCCCTATGATCAGAACGATGGCTACTTAAGAGAGTGATGCAAATGTTTAATCATAAAAACCAAGAAGCAGCTGATGGATGGAAGGTCTCTTACCGAGTGCTGCTTTCTTGTTGTCTGGCTGTCTGAAATGGGGATACTTGTCCTTGAAACTCCAAATGTCCTTTGTCGAAGACCCTCTTTTGTTGCCAGATCATGACAGCCTTTTCACATCACAAGTGTTCCAACAAAAAGGAATCAGATGCTTTGATGTGATGGAAAAAGTATTCAGACATTAAGATGGACAAAAAAAGTTTAAGTGTGGGAAAATGTTCGTAATGCAGTACTAAGTAGAGCATTCTATATGAAGTGGCATACACAATATGATTTGTATTATCTATTTGTGTACACATACACTTGGAACATATTGTAAAGGAGTAGATACTGATATTAACAGTGACTACTCTAAATTATGAGATGTTTTGCTTTCCTTTTTAATTTGTCACATTTTGGCATGAACATTCATTATGCTTTTGAATCAAAAGTACAATGAGAAATAATAAGGTGCTTCTGTTTAAAATGGTGTAATTTTCACTTTAACAGGGAGCAGGTTTTATGGCTGGTGGTAAAATAAACATGCAATCCCGTAAGTTAAAAGTTCTATATTACAGGCCGGGCGCGGTGGCTCACGCCTGTAATCCCAGCACTTTGGGAGGCTGAGGCAGGCAGATCATGAGGTCAGGATATCGAGACTATCCTGGCTAACACGGTGGAACCCCGACTCTACAAAAAATTAGCCCAGCATGGTGGCGGGTGCCTGTAGTCCCAGCTCCTTGGGAGACTGAGGCAGGAGAACGGCGTAAACCCAGGAGGCGGAGCTTGCAGTGAGCCCAGATTGCACCACTGCACTCCAGCCTGGGCGACAGAGTGAGATTCTGTCTCAAAAAAAGAAAAAAAGTTCTATATTACAGAGGCCTGATAAAAATCAGGTCAAAGGGGTTAGTAACAGATGAGAGTCAACATTAGATGAGAACTCATTGTTTTACCTCTAAGACCAGAATGATTATAAAACCTAGAATAGATCTTAGCACTCAACTAGACTTAACTCCCTAATTTACAGATGAGGAAACTGAATCTTAGGGAAGTAAAGTGATTTTCCTAAGTTCTGGAAGTGGGACACCAGCCATCTAAGCTTTCTAGACCATAGACCATTCCTTTTTCACTCCCT
>NW_012114977.1:1270746-1272899 GCF_000951035.1 Colobus angolensis palliatus | reverse complement strand
GAGCCATTGCCAAGGCTAAGATCTCAAGAATCTATGGTGGGTTTTAAACCCATCAGCTCTGCCTGTGGAATTCTGCTCACACAATCAAGGATGGGTGGGTCTGAGAGCTGAATTCCAAGTAAAAGCTGGAATGTGCTTATTCCCATTCTGAAGCGCCGGGGGCTCTGGGAGGTGCATGTCTACTTCAAAGCTTCCAATACCTTGCCAGTCTTATGCGATACTCAGAGAGGCGAGAATGACCCCACCTCATCATTACCAACAAAAACCATCAATAGTTATTGATCATCTCTGTTGGGCCAGATGCCTGGTGCTGGGTGGAATACCGAGACGGGTAGGATAAAAACTCCTGTCCGTAAAGTTTAGTCTCCAGAGACAGATAACCGTAATCCAGGGCAACGTCTCCCACATGTCATAGAACTTGATATCTCTGATTCTGGATCTGGCCAGTCTGCTTCTTAACCATCTCCTGCATAGTTCTAAGATGAAACAAAGGGAAGGAGGCAGAAGTTCTGGCCAGTCGATGTAACTGTGGCTGCATTTTCCACACAAAGCAGGTTTGAGTCAAACTAGGCAGAGTTAACCCACCCTGACAATAGGGGGAAGTGGCCAGGCTGACACTGGATAGTTAGAGAGGGTTTTTGAAATGGTATATAATCATCTCTCAGTATCCATGGGGGATTGGTTCCAGGACCTCCTGCAGAAACCAAAATCCATGAAAGCTCAAGTCTCTGATATAAAATGGTGTGGTATTTGCACATAACCTATGCACATCCTCCTGTATACTTTAAATCATCTCTGGGTTACTGTTAATACCTGACACAAGGTAAATGCTATGGAAGTAGTTATTGTACTTTACTGGTTTTTTACTTGTGTTATTTTTTATGGTTGTATTGATTTTTTTTTGTTTTGTTTTGTTTTGTTGGTTGGTTGATTGGATTTTGTTGTTGTTGTTGTTTTGAGACACGGGTCTCGCTCTGTCACCCAGGAGTGCAGTGGCGCAGTCGTGGCTCACTGCAGCCTCGACCTCCTGAGCTCAAGCAGTCCTGCTGCTTTGGCTTCCCAAAGCAGTAGGATTACAGATGTCAGCCACCACACCCAGTCTGTATTGTTATTTTTTATTGTTTTATTTTCCAAATATTTTTGATGTTGTGAAGGGATGCCAGTTTTGGTGGTGGGTTGGGGGTAGGTCCTGCATTTTCCTAACTGCATTTCCCTATCACTTATTTATTGCTGAGTTTGCTACCACTGTCCCTACAATAGAACTGTTCAATGGGGTTCCAGTTGTTGTTGATTTTACTTTTTTAGAACCTCCTTTTCCCTTGGATCTGAAACCAGCACTTCCCTTGCTTTACAGACACAGCAATTCCCGGTCTTTATGGACACATATCCACTCCTACAGGGTCCACAGTGCCCTGCATATCATGGCCGTAAAGTATCCGCCCTGATTCCTCTTAGGCTTTGTTTTCAGAAGCCTGTGACTCCTGAACCAAAGTCAGCCTCCAATCCGAGGCTGGGACAATGACACGTGCTGAATGGAAGAAGTTGGAACTGATTGTTAAATATTTGAACAGCACAGGAAACAGGAAGCAATGAGAAACAAAAGCGCCCTCCAGGTCTGAGTCACTGGACCATCTCCTCTGGCAGGCCATGTCAGCCACAGCCCAGGGTACATGTAATTGGGTTATAGATATTATTTGGCCCGGAGAAAAAGCCGTCTGTCTGAGGATGTTGTATGCCAACCACTTTGACTAGGAAGATAACAGAGCAGCTATCAAAGAGCCTCGAACTTCAATTTCAGTCTCAGAGGGTTCTCAACAGGATGCTCTGGCTAGAAATTATTATTTATTTGCAAGGGCTCAGAGTCCACCAGTATAGACTGAGCTGTTACTTTTTACTGGCAATGCTTCATTTTTAAGTTTTGTTCACTATTGTTTTAATAATAAATTAAAAATCTTCCATAATTTTGCCATTGGGCCTAACCGTTTATATAATCACAATGTACATAAAGTACTGTTTTTACGTTTTTAGTTGTGGCAAAATGTACATGACATAAAATTTGCCGTTTTAACCATTTTTAAGTGTATGGTTCAGTAGTGTTGAGTATACCCGCATTATTGTGCAACTGAGCAATCTCCAGAAGTTTTTGTCTTGCA
>NW_012114977.1:1255488-1269682 GCF_000951035.1 Colobus angolensis palliatus | reverse complement strand
TACTCACAGCTTATTTATTTATTTTTTACATTATATGATTAAAGGGAGGAAGATGAGTGCTCATTCATTTTTAATAGACAACACTTTGATTATTAATAGTGATGGGCATTTGTGAGGAGACCCCAGACTTGGCCAGCCTGTGAATACTAGCCTGGTTACAATAAACTGAAAAAATATATCTATTTGAACTAATATGTATTATCCATATAATGTATGAGTATGTATTAGAAACATGGCCAAATGTAGATAATCCATAAATGATAGCTACTGTTATTGTTGCTCTTATTCTTACTATTGCCCATCATATGATGATTGTTAGTCTATACCTGCTTTCCCAGGCCCTCAGTTTGCCAAAACCTTGATTTCCCAATTTTTTGGAGGCATCCCCACTTAGGTGGCGTCTCGGAACATCCCTGGGAGGCTGCTCTACCCAAGCCCTCTGCCTCTAGCGCCCTCTATTGGACACAGCTGTACTATGCTGGAGGCTGTCAACCCTCAGAGCTGTAACACTGTACTTAAAGGGGTGGAGGGCATGGTGGCAGAATTGTCACCTGGACTCCATAAAGGATGCTGCCTTATGCCCAGAGTCTTGCAAATATCTTTATTAATACAGCTCCTCCATCTTTTGGCCCTAACCCCCTCATTCCCTAGAGGCTCAGGCCACAGGCCCTGCATGTAAGTGGGGGACTGTATGCCATGCTCCCTGTAGGGAGTGGGACAGTGGCACCCCAGAGATGACCATCTCCTAATCCTGGAAGCTGTGAGTATGTTGCCTTACATGGTAAAAGGGACTTTGCAGACATGATTAAGGATCTTGAGATGGGGAGGTGATCTTGGAATATCTATCTGGGTGGGCCCAGGGTCATCCCATGAGTCCTTAGAATGAAAGAGGGAGGCAGAAGGCTCAGAGTCAGAGGGCGAGTTGAACACACATTGCTACGAGCTTTGAAGGTAAATGTGGCCAGGAGCCAAGAAATGCAGGAGGCCTCTGGAAGCTGGAAAAGGCAAGGAAACAACCTTCCCGCAGAATCTCCAGAAGGAATACAGCCCTGCCGACACCTTCATTTTAACCCAGTATGACGTATTTTGGACTTCTGACCTCCAGAACTGCAATATACTAAATACATGCTGTTTCAAAGCCACCAGTTTGTAGTAATTTGTTATAGCAGCAAACTATAGGAATGAATACACTCTGCTGATGACTTTGTTTCTGCTTCCTGTTTCTCTCTCTAGGTTTACATTTTAAAACTCTTTCCATCTAGGCCGGGCGCTGTGGCTCACGTCTGTAATCCTAGCACTTTGAGCGGCCAAGGCAGGAGGATCACTTGAGATCAGGAGTTCGAGACCACCCTGGCCAACCTGGTGAAACCCTGTCTGTACTAAAAATACAAAAATTTGCTGAGCGTGTTGGCACACACCTGTAATCCCAGCTACTCAGGAGGCTGAGGTTAGAGGATTGCTTGAACCTAGGTGGTGGAGGTGGTAGTGAGCCAAGTTCATGCCACTGCACTCCAGCCTGGGTTACAGAGCAACTCTGTCTCAAAAAAAAAAAAAAAAAAAAAATTAAAAAACCCTGTCCTTTTTTTTAGCGTTAAATCGAAAGTTCCCTAGTTAATTCCCACAATTAGGAGGGGCCCACCAGTTCCACAACAGGAAACCTCTGCGCTGGCTGCTCTTGCTCATAAATTGTATTTGCTTTTTCATAAATTGTTTATGTTCTTTGAGCCACCCGTGGTTTAATGTCAGAATAATATAGATCAATAGAGCCTCTGAAGATCCCCCAAGGAGCGGCACTTTCTCCCGTAATTAGCCGTCCAGTCGTTCATGCAAGAAATACTTATTGGATGCTACCGTGTACCAGGCACTGAGCCAGTAATGTGATGTGAAGACACAGTGCGCAATCTAAGTCTTTACTGAGGCAGTAGATGTTGGGGTTTTATGGCTTGAGAACAACATGCATTGTTTCTTTTCAGGAAGCTAACTCTGGTACATGGAGCCTCTTTGACTAAGTAGCAAGGAAGGCAAACTGCACGCTGGTTCCATCTTGGCTTCCAATTTGTATTCAGACTCAGGCAAGAGTTAAAGAGTTCGATGATAGGTAAGTACAGATGCAAAGCAGTGCAGTCCAGTGCCTCTTTGCTTAGGATAATATCCTCCCCTCTCTTTATCCTCTCCAGCCCTGCCTTCCTGCCTTTGACGCAGGGAGCTAAGGGTCTGAATGAACCCTGTTGGAGGTTGCAATTAAATCTTTGTGGACAAAGGGCACACACACGCACACATACACAGCATCCTCAGATAACAGGAGGCAATAAATCTATCAGCACATCCACGTTCAGAGAACAGTGTCCCTGCTGTCTTGCTAACAGCTGCCAGTACCTCACTGAGCGCCTCACACCAAGATGGGCTCCAAGGTAAGATTTTTCTCTCTCCAGACAAATTTAATCTTTCCTTGTGATTCATGTCTCTCGCAGAGGATTTTGACTGTTAAGTAAAGTTTACTCTTGATTTGTTGGCAAATTCCTGGGTTGGTTTGTTTTTGTTTTGGGATTTTGGTGTGTGTGTTTCTCTCTCTTTGTAGTACTTCCTTCATTCGCTATGTCTTTTAGTTTTCTCTGGCTTGTCTTTTATTCTTATCCATACATATCTTAAGTCCATTTGTATTCAGAAATACCTCATTTATACAGAGAAATGAAGGATCTTAAGTAATTGCATGCATTTACTGGTTAAAACTTAACTGAGAGTTTGGTTCACTTAGGACCTTCGTCGCATTAATCTGTAGTAGTGAGAAGGTTCTTCCAGCCCTGGGCTTAGAACAGAGTAGCTCAGTGCTTGGGATACTCCCAACATCTGAGGCTGACTATTGAACTCCAGTGATAACCATTTAAAATTATTGACTTCCTTAATTATGAAAGTAGCTCATTATTGAATATTTAGAAATACACAGATGACTGAAGTCATTGATTATAAATAACTGGCATTTGAGTATCTTTCCACTCTCTCAAAAACGTGCCCATATATTTATTTTTAGACATTAGAGATCAAGCTGAAACTACAGTTTAATTCCCTTTTTTACTTAACATTATAGTAATAGTATTTTCTATGTCACTAAAATTATTTGAAAATATAATTTTTAAGAGCTGCTTAATAATCCACCATTAACATGTTTGACTTTTCTTCGGTAATAAAAATCGTTCTGCAATGGGTCATTTTGAGTATAAGTCTTTGGCTACATCTCTGATCTCTCTGATCTTTTTTTTTAGGATGGCTTCCTTAGAGTTACTAAGTCAAAGAGTATACAATTTTTAGGGCCCGATAGATTTCATGATGGTAATCTATTTTAAAATTTAAATGACTGGTATTGTTGATACCACAGCAGAAGCCACATCAAAGAAAACGAAATTCTTCCCAGAAATTCTTTTTACTTGAAGTTTGACAAGGTACTGTGACTTAATGCTGACTAATGATATGAAATCCTAAATAGAAAACTAATCAGGAAAGTCAGCATTTTACTTTCACAGATGAAGGCATCTTTCTGAGCAGGGGTTTGTGCTCAAACAAAAGCGTGAGAGTGCTTCTAGAACCACAGAGCAAGGGAAAATGGTAGAGGATAAGCGTGCAAATTGAAAAGCCTGGGGTTTCATCCCAGTTTGACACTAATTGTGCAACCCCAAACAAGTCTCCTAACCTCCAGAGGCTCAGGTTTCTTGTCTATGAGATGAAGGTTGGTCTACACCAGTGTTTCTCAGGGGGCAGCCCAAGTGACACTGTGCCACGTGAAGTATTTTGGGGTAACACCTAAAACATAGACCATATTTTTTTTTTTTTGCTTGCCACATAAAATTACTTTTTGAAACATGATATCAATATCTATGTTGGTTTTAAAATTTTTTTGAGAGATAGGGGTCTTGCTATGCTGTCCAGGCTGGACTCAAACTCCTGGGCTCAAGATATCCTCCCACCTCAGCCTCCCAAGTAACAGCGACTTCAGACACATGCCACCATACCTGGCAGTATCTCAGTATTTTAAAAGGTGGATTTAGAGGAAAAGATGAAGTAAATGATAGTACAGGTAGTCCTCAGATATGACATAAACCATCAATGTGATAGGCAAATAAACGTCGGATGTTTGAAAAACACAGGGTTAAGTGATCTGTAGAGCATCTATTTTTTTCTGGATTTATATCTAGGCATTAATTTCCCTTGAATTTAATGGCTGGATATAAATCCAGACATAAATAGCTAGTAAGCAATGCTTACTTGGAAGGCATTCTGGGAACCAGGTGGAGTTACTGAGTTGTGCAAGAAGTGAACAGTGACACAGACGTGGAGATGTTTCCAAACATCGTACTACTTGCAACCCTTTGCACTTTTCATTTTAATAGTGAGTTTCATTCATCCGGGCAGCCTCCCTCCCCTCTTCTGTAAAGGCTGCAGGAGACCTGTAGCTGTCACAGGACCTTCTCTAAGAGCCTGCAGGGGAAAACTGCCCCAGCCCGGCCCTCGCCATGCTCCGGACTGTTCTGGTCGCTCCCCAGCGGTTGCTGAAGGAGGGGAGAGCATCCCGGCAGCTGGTACTGGTGGTGGTATTCGTCGCTCTGCTCCTGGACAACATGCTGCTTACTGTGGTGGGTACGTTTGGGGGTCTTTGTGCTGAGGGTTAATTTGCTTTGGGCCCCAGCAGGCAGCGTACACCCTGCTAGAGTTCAACAGCGAATGCATCTGAGAATTTTCCTTTTTATGCTCAAAAACACACAGAGGTTGTTGGGTATGGGAGAAAAAAAAACCCTACAGAAAATGGAGTCTGAAACTTGTCAAACATAGCTAAAAGACTCAGGAGGTTCAAAAAGAAGGAGGTCCAGAGAGGGTCTGACTGGAGAAGAGGATGGCCTGGAGCCAGAGCTGGCTGTGCTTTTCTTCCTCCCCAGACTGTCTTCCCAAGATGCTCATGACTCCAAGTGCCTCTGGGCCAGTGAGGATCTTCTCACAGTGGTGCCTTTCTGGCCTCTGCTCTATAAAAACAGCATATTTTATTTGGATATCCAATTTCTTATCAAGACCTTACCTTCCATGTGGTTCTTTCCTTTGGAATCCTGCTTTTTTTAGTTGATACTCTCCTGATCATTATATTAAGTTACACCCATGTACAAATGGGTACTAAAAGGTTTCTCCTCTTGGGTAAAATATATGTTTTTAAATAAGGATCTTTCTGAGACAAGTTGTTAATCCAATACAATCACTTCTCATCATTCATAGTTCTGTAGTTACAGTTATATTCTGTAAAGTCACTGCAAACACTGAATTAGTGAATACTGAATCATTGCTCCCAGGGGAAACACACACACACACACACACACACACACACACACTCAATTATAATTTTAAATCTTAAACATCATGGTAAATCCTATTTCCTTTGTAAAAGAGAAAAACAAGTTCAAAAGTGTTAAGTGACTTGCCCAAGGCCTCTCCACTAACAGGTGCCAGAGTTGGGATTCAAGCCCAAGCCCTGTCCAGGGGTCCCAGAGCTGAGGCTCCTCTGACCAGCCTGCCCTGCCTCCTCCTATCCCCTCCTCTGGCCAGGTCTGTGTGAGAGCTGGACATGTCTGTGAAATGTTATGGTAGCTCAGTGCGTGTTGGTTTGGAGGGTTCCATGTCAATCTAAGTGAGTAGGAGAGTTAGCCAATGTGGAAACCATGAAGAATGAGAACTAATTATATAAGGTCAGAATTTAGCTACTTTAGCTAACAGGATAACTTGAGTAGGCACAGTCTTTTAGTAGATTTTAAACCATGCCACTCCAGACACCAGCCTTGGGCATAAGGCTGAACTTCGTCATAGTGCCCCTGAACCCTGCAGTGGCAAGATGACATTTGCCCTTAGTTCCCATCACCTGTCTTCCTTGACTTTCAGTAGAATTGACATCTGTCCTTAGCCCCTTGGCTTTCAGTGGTAAGATGACATCTGTCCTTAGCCCCCATAACCTGTCCTCTGACTTTCAGTACCAATTGTGCCCACCTTCCTATATGACATGGAGTTCAAAGAAGTCAACTCTTCTCTGCACCTCGGCCATGCCGGAAGTTCCCCACATGCACTCGCCTCTCCTGCCTTTTCCACCGTCTTCTCCTTCTTCGACAACAACACCATGGCTGTTGAAGAAAGCGTGCCCAGTGGCATAGCATGGACGAATGACACCGCCAGCACCGTCCCACCTCCAGCCACTGAAGCCGTCTCAGCTCCTAAAAACAACTGCTTGCAAGGCACAGAATTCTTGGAGGAAGAGAATACCCGGGTTGGGGTTCTGTTTGCTTCAAAGGCTGTGATGCAACTTCTGGTCAACCCTTTCGTGGGCCCTCTCACCAACAGGTATCTCGCTGGGTGTAGGGCCCTGCAGGGTACACAGGAGTAGAGGACTAGAAAAGTATAGAAAGGGGGTTGGAAGGGAAAAAGAAGAAATACTCACTTGTCTGGTTCACCAGGGGAGTCAGCTATTTGGAAAGCTCGTTATGCAAAGAATAGCATGTTACTGATGAAATGTCATGGGATCAGATTTTCTTAGTGATATATTGAGTATTGAGTACCGAGAAGAGAACCATGAACAGCAGTGTGCTGTGATGTTGTATCAGTGACCTGGAGCGTGGCTTCAATGGGAAAAGGGTATGAACGGGACAGTCGTGTTGTAATCTAGAGCACGGGCTTCCCAGGAGTTGTATTTAGGATTATTCTGATATTTTTAAGAGATATACACTGTACCTAGGCTATCCTTTCTGGAAATGAGAATTTTGGCCCTAATATATGGTCATATTTGCATGTTTGTTTATTTGCTCGTACTCATCCACTGTTTCATCTCCACGCTACATTCAGAGGCATGTTTTACCATACACCCAAATAGCTGCATTTCTGCTCCCACTTACATTTAAAAATGTAGTCCAAGTATATGAGTGCCTGTTGGAATTGCATCTTTTTTTTCCAATTCCCTTTTAGGATTGGATATCATATCCCCATGTTTGCTGGCTTTATTATCATGTTTCTCTCCACAGTTAGTAAGTAATTTGCTTCCTCTTTTCTTCCCTTCACTGATTACCTTTGATTTTATCGAGTGAGTGTGGTGTAGATAGCAGGATAGCCTAGAAAGTAATTAGGCATCTGACTAAGCAGACTGGGATATTGATTTAAATGCTCTGCTCTTTTTGGTATGCGGACTATAACAGTAGTGACAATTCAATCTAGTTGGAATTGGTCTATTCTGCTATACAAGAGCAGATATTTTATTCCCTTCAGCTGGACATAATGAAAGCTGTTTGAATATGTATGCTATGGTGTCTGTGTGTGTGTGTGTGTGTGTGTGTGTGTGTGTGTATGTGTTAGGTATGTATCAGTAATCCCTTGAGCAAGTTTAATACAAACTTTCCATCTACAAGGAGCAGTGATATTATTTCAATATGCCATGGTAAAGGACAACTAACAAAAAAATGGAAATTGGACACTAACATCTGGAAAATTCCAAAAAGCCTACTCCTTTTCAGTTAAGGACTTTAAAGGTTAAGCTTAGAAAAGTAAATTTTCTAAAGAAATAAGAAAGATAAAGACAAATAGTGTATCCAGGATCAGCTAAATGTTTCTAATAAAATGGAGATGGAATAAACACAGTACATGAGAAAAGCAAGTCTGGAAATTGATGCTGAGAAGTAAAGGAAGAAGGAATGAAAAGGGGTTAGCGTTTGCAGGTTAAGGCAGCCTGTGGATCCAGCCTTGGCTCCCGATGGCCCTGCTGATCCTCTGCTCTCCAACCACATACCTCCTTCTCCCTCAAGTTTTTCTTATTGGCTTTCCATTTCTTATCTACTTTCTCTCTTCCTCTTCCTCAACTTCTCTTCTTTCCCAGCACAGGACTTGATTCCTATCAACCCAATATTTAACAAGAATTTGTTGCATTCTGGGCTGGAAGGCTGCAAAGTGCAAGAACTTGAGGTGTGAGGTTCTCTCTGAGAACTGCGTCTTGTTTGTGAAATTTTAGCGGACTTGAAGAAAATGCAGAAATTCAAGTTAGCACTGTTCATGGGACTTCTAGAAGCTCAGCCTATGCTAGGCAGCAAATTTAAAAATAAGATGCCCTATTTCATCAAATGAGGCTTAAGATTTATTCCATACAATTTTATGCAGTGCATGTATAAAGCCCAGAGGACCATAGTCACATAAAGAATGAAAAGACATGATTCCAGGTATCAGAAGTGTGTGATGGTTGCCTGGGGAGACATGAGACACACACTGAGAAGTAAGACAATGTGATGTGCTGGTGGATCTGAGACGTTTTAGCAGGCTATCCTTGCCTGATTCTCTGCCAAGAACTCATGTTTTAAAAGTTTTACTTTTAAAGTAAACTATATATGTTAAAAATTATTATTTAACTTATACCAAACTGTATATGTTAAATAATTATTATTTCCATAGGATAGCTGCGTGACTATATGGAGTTGGCCTAATTCTAACCAAAAGAAAATAGTTTTGATGTTTAGGGTATCCTTGTAGTATTGTCCAATGTTTCAAAAAAATACTTAAAAGAGAATGTTGATGCCCATTACTACCCTTAACCTCTCCATCCGTCAACTAGGAGCCATGCCTAACGTAATCAAGAGTGAAATGGTGGCCCATGTAAAGGGTCCAAAGTGAAAAAAAAAAACTGCTTTGGTCTTCCTAAGTAGAATGACCAACTCTCCTGGTTTGCCTGGAATTGAGGGGTGTCTTAGTCCATTTAGCATTGCTATAAAGGAATACCTGAGGCTGGGTCATTTATATTAAAAAGAGGTCTGTGGGCTCATGGTTCTGCAGGCTCTACAAGAAGGATGACGCCGGCCGGGCGCAGTGGCTCAAGCCTGTAATCCCAGCACTTTGGGAGGCCGAGACGGGCGGATCATGAGGTCAGGAGATCGAGACCATCCTGGCTAACACGGTGAAACCCCGTCTCTAAAAAAAAATACAAAAAAACTAGCCTGGTGAGGTGGTGGGTGCCTGTAGTCCCAGCTACTCGGGAGGCTGAGGCAGGAGAATGGCGTGAACCCGGGAGGCAGAGCTTGCAGTGAGCTGAGATCTGGTCACTGCACTCCAGCCTGGGCGACAGAGCAAGACTCCGTCTCAAAAAAAAAAAAAAAGAAAAGAAAAGAAGCGAAGCATGGCACCAGCATCTGCTTCTGGTGTGGGCCTCGGGAAGCTTTCACTCATGGTGGAAGGTGAAGGGGAGCTGGCTGTGCAGAGATGAGAGAGAAAGCAAAAGACAGGAGAGGGAGGTGCCTGCCTTTTTTAAACCACCATCTCTTGAGAGAACTGTAGAGTGAGAACTCACTCACCACCTAATGAAGGACATTAAACTATTCATGAGGGATCCGCCCCCATAACTCAAACATCTTCCCACTGGGCCCCATCTCCAACACTGGGGATCAAAGTTCAACATGAGATTTGGTGAGGACAAACAACCCATATCCACACTATAGCGAGGGGCTTCCCAGGATGTCAGACTTTCTGTTTTTGTGGGGGTATTTTGAGTTTCAGTTTTAAAAACAAGGAAGTTCTGGGCAGACCAAGATGAGTGGGCCACTCTGTTCTCAAAGGACATTGGAAGGGTACACAGAAAAGATTGGAGATAACAAAGCCCGAGAAAAGATGCTGGTGGTCAGGAAAGGAGAGACCAAGAATGTACATCTTTGGGAAACAAGGAGAAGTTCAGTGTGATCATGTCTGTCGGGAAGTAATGGGAGAAGATTACAAACACAACCAAAGACATCTGTAATGAATGGGCAAAGGGATTACAATTCTTCTGATTCAGACACTTTGAGGAGATTATTCTTACTCTAGGAGACATTATTCTGGAATTGGAGGTGAGACATGTCTGGACTTAACTACCCTGACCAGCAGCACCCTCTGATTTAGTGTTGGTAACATATTCCTGTTGGTTCTCAGTTTCATGGATGTTCATCCTCAACAGACTGACCCTCTTCAAGGGCAATAACTAGACGTTATTTTTATTTTGCATTTGCTACAGAGTCTAGGAGAGCTGCGTATTCAGTATAATTTAATAAATGCTGATTTTGTCTGGTTAAAAGATCATTCAAAATAAGATACAAAGAAGGATCTGATTGTATCACAATATATTATTTTCTACCCAATTCCTATAATCATCGAAGCACATCTTTACTGTCACTGTACTCCAGATGACCCTGTAGGACCCAGCAATGGTAAAGACCAGATCTGGGTGTTGCACGTGGAGGATCCAGGAGTATGGTCTAAGAACCAGTTTCCAGCCCAGGACACTGAGCTTCATGGACATCCCTCATTTCAGTGGACAGAATGTTGGGTTCTTGGCAAGAGATGTAGAGACTCAGCCTTCCATCTGCTGTGTGGTGACTTGGTTTATACTTCTGTGGTTTCTCAGTTTTCTTGCATTTAAAAAGTGGTTCTGATGGAGGAGTAGGAGATTGAAAAGACAACTCAAAAAACAGGGAACAGTCATCATGCTTTATTAAAAACATATGCGTCATGACTGATATCTGCAGTATCATGGGCATGTTCTCTGGCAGCTAGGGAAGCAAAGGCAATTTGCTAATGCAGTTATCTTGCTATTCTCTTTGCCTAGTGTTTTCTTTCTCTGGGACCTATACTCTACTCTTTGTGGCCCGAACCCTTCAAGGCATTGGATCTTCATTTTCATCTGTTGCAGGTAACACTGGCAACTTCATCATGCACACACACATGCACGCATGCACACACACACACACACACACACACATCTCTTACTACCTCAGATCCTATATTTATATGGAGAAATTAAGGAAAATATCATCTGGATAGGTAGAAATTGTGATTCAGAAATAAGGGAATTGGGCTGGGCACAGTGGTCATACCTGTAACCCCTGCACTTTGGAAGGCCAAGGCAGGAGGATAGCTTGATTCTAGGAGTTTGAGACCAACCTGTGCAACCTGGGCAACATAGTGAGAGCCCTACCTCTATTAAAAAAGAGAGAATAAGTTAGCCAGGCATGGTGGTGTGCACCTGTGGTCCCACTTACTTGGGAGGCTAAAGTGGGAGGATGGCTTGAACCTGGGTGGTCAAGGCTGCAGTGAACCATGATTGTGCCTCTGCACTTCAGCCTGGGTGGCAGAGCTAGACCCTTACTCAAAAAAAAAAAAGGAATTATAGAATTTCTGACAGGGTCCATAGATCCCTGAGCCTGACGTAACTTCCTCTGCTAATATTCAGATGCAGCTAGCTCAGGTCAGAGCAAGCCTCCAGTAAAACCATGAAGAAGGGCAGGCTTTTATTTAATGCCACTCAATGGTCCTTTGTCTGTCCCCCTCTTAGTACTTTATAGGAATAATCATGTTAATACTATGGGTAATATCAGCGTAGCTTTCACTGTACTGGTGAATACAATATCTAATGCAATCCTATGAAGTTGGTATTTTATGCCATTTTACCCATGGCTATGAAGGCCTGAGAGTCCAGCTGCCGTACAGCACTAGCCCACACTCTCTTCCAGGTCCCCAGTGCTTTTCTGCTCTTCCCTGGGCATCCCTGTTAAATAGAATGGTCTCTGTGTGCCTAAGTTTTCCTTTCCCTGACCTGCTCTGTAATCCCTTGTTTAGGGAAACGTGCTGAGAAACAAGAAAATGCTATGAAACATGGTATAATCAGACAATGGATTTTCTGTGTTATCCTTCCCAGAGGCCTTGCGCTTTCAACAATATTCTGAACAGGAGTGGACAATGTGGGGGCCTGGGGGACTAGGGAGGGCAGTACTTGGAAAATACTATGGGTTAAGTTTTGTAAAACCCCTCAAACCGAAACTCTAGCTAAGATTGTCACTGAAGAGCTAACAGGGTGGGACCAAGGGCTCTGAGAGGTGGACAGAAGCCCCTGGGGGCCAGCTGCATCTGTCACTCTCTGCGCAGGTCTTGGGATGCTGGCCAGTGTCTACACCGATGACCATGAGAGAGGACGAGCCATGGGAATTGCTCTGGGGGGCCTGGCCCTGGGGTTGCTGGGTAAGTGGTACCAGCTGGAGCTCTGGGTTCGGGAGGGTGGGATTCCAGGAAGCAAGTGTTCCCGAGGTATGGAAGATGAGTATTTTCCTTCCCTCGTTGGCCTCATCCTATTTCAACTCCTTCAGAAATATCACTGAGAAAATGTAAAATTCCCTTCTCCTTAAGAAGCTGGGAAACACATAAGGGTCAGGGAAAGGTCTGGAAGCCCAGCCTGTTGGAGGCAGTGAGCCTCCCCGCATTAGAGGCCACTGCCTTGCCTACGTACCCATGCACACACCACCAGAGCATGGCTGTTGCCAGATGCTCTGCTAAATCCGTTACAGGCATAATCTCTTTTATTCCTCACCACCAGGAATAAAAGGAGGATTGATTTTCCCCGTTATAGAGATGAAAATAAGGATGGCAAAATAGCCATCCAAGATCACACAGCAGGGAAACGCCGGAGCCAGGATACAGACTCCAATTTTCTGGGCTTGGAAACCCAAGCTCCAAATGATAAAATTACCCTTTCTTTGAGGCTCATCCCTCATACTACTTTACTGACAACTTACATACTTTCACTTATTACATGCCAAGCACAGTGCCAGTACTGTAGGGTGGGAAGCCCCAGGCATAGTTCCTGCCTTCTAGGAGCTCACAAGTGCGTCGAAAAGAAAACACCTGAAATTTCTTCCTCGGCCTACGCCCCACCCTCTAGCCCCATGGGAAGCAGAGGAAACAGAATCCCTGTTATTTGTTAGTATCCATCAAACCAAATGCCCAATTCTAAAACCTGTGCATCTTGAAGTCCTTTATCATGTCCCAAGTGAACTCCCAAATGAACAAGCTTGTTAGATCCTCAACAGCCACTCCTGGCTCCTTGTCACTTCTGGGTTAGAATTTGGCAGCAGCCCCCCTCTTGTGTACTCCCTCCTACCACCACGATGCTGCCTGAAGAAACTTCCTGAGCCCAGAGTAGGTGGTGTTTCTCCCCTAATGTTTCTCCATAGGCTGCAAGGCCAAGTAGATGACTCATCTGTGTATACAAGGTTCCTGCATATGCAAGACTTTACTTTTCTCCTCTCAAATATTCATCCTCTGCTAACACCCACTTTCTCCTTTCTTTCTCCAACTACACACTCTTTTCTGACACCTCTGTGTTCTTCACACAAGCTTCTTCCCCTCCAGATGCTCTGCACCTGGCAAAGCCCTCGTGGCTGCCTGGACTTCCTGAGACATCGACTGTGCTTTCATTGTATGCAACATTTTCTGTCAAACTTTCACCATGCTTTCATTATTTGGGTCCCTCCCTACACACACACACCCACACACACCCCCACACACATACATTTCCTCCACTAGAAAGTGGGCTTGTTGGGGACAGGGATCATGTCTCCATCTGAATTCCCAGAGCCTCAGGTGGAGCTTGGCCCCTAGCAGCCCTTCTGCAAGTGCTCACGGGGTAAATGTGGACAATTCTCACTGGATAGGACTCACCCTCACCTCTGGAATCTGTGTGTGCTTTGCCTCTCCAGTGGGAGCTCCCTTTGGAAGTGTAATGTATGAGTTTGTTGGGAAGTCTGCACCTTTCCTCATCCTGGCCTTCCTGGCACTACTGGATGGAGGTAAGTCACCATCAGAGCCTCCAGCAGGAGACAGCCCAGGTCAGGTTGGAAATGTGTTATGTTGTGATGTCAGTCTTGACTAAGAATGGGTGGTGTGGACATGTTTTGATGAATCAAGGACTGCCCCATTGTAGAAAAGAGAGAAGAAACTCAGGGAGTTAAATTTGTACATAATAGGGTGGTAGCACTACAGCTGCTATTGGAACCCCCACCTAATCAGTAGACACTCTGAACTGTCTTGCCTTCTTTCTTTCTTAGCACTCCAGCTTTGCATCCTACAGCCTTCCAAAGTCTCTCCTGAGGTAAGCAGACACAAAGCTCCATTGCTAACAGATATACAGGATGGCTGAATGCAGAAACCCAGGCATGCCTGTCAAGTCATCAGAAGAAAAGTAAAGAGGAATAGAGTCAGGGAAAGTGAGAACTGTGTTTGGATTCTAGGATAGGGCTACATTTCAGGTAGTGTGGGGGATAGTGAAGTATTTGGCTTGATGTTGGACAAAGATGGTTGAAAAGCCTTGTGAAGAATCAAAGAAGCCATACAGAATATAAATATA
>NW_012114977.1:1252856-1253648 GCF_000951035.1 Colobus angolensis palliatus | reverse complement strand
CCAAGTAGCTGGGATTACAAGCATGTGCCACCACGCCCAGCTAATTTTTATATTTTTAGTAGAGGCAGGGTTTCACCATGTTGGCTAGGTTGGTCTTGAATTCCTGACCTTAAGTGATCCACCCACCTCGGCCTCCCAAAGGGCTGAGATGATAGGCATGAGCCACTGCAGCTGGCCCATTCTCTCTCTTTCTAACAAATACACATTATTATTATTACTAATTTTTTGAGCCGGTTGACAGTAGATTGATTGTATCATTCCCTTACCCCTGGATACTTTAGAGCATTTTCCCTAAGAACAGGCTTATTTCCTTATGTAATGACAATAGAGCTATCAAATTCAGGAAATTTAACATTGATATAATACTTGAGTCTGATTTGCAGTGCCTACTCTGATTGTGTCAAATCCCGATAATGTCTTCCATGGAAGTTTTTTTTTCTCTAGTTCACGGTCTAGTCCAGGATTGCATAAGACATTTGTGCATCACACCTCTCTAGCCTCTTTTAATCTGGAAAAGTTCTCAGCCTTTATCTTTCATGACATTGACATTTGTGAAGACTACAATTATCTATAGGGTATTCCTAAATTTGGTTTGCCTGATGTTTCTTCATGATACCGTGGCCTTCTGAGTGTCATGGCTGGAGGTATTTAATGCCCACCATCTCTCAGTGGTGATGTCCATTTTGATCACTGGGTTAAGGTGTCGTCTGGGTGTCTTGTGTAGTTATCACTTCTTCACCTTGTAACTAATAAATAACTTGTGGGAGACATTGTTAAGTCATATAAATCTCC
>NW_012114977.1:1228449-1251266 GCF_000951035.1 Colobus angolensis palliatus | reverse complement strand
CATTCCATACAAGTATTCTCCTTCTTTCAAAGTAAGAAATTTGTCTCCCCCATTATACAAATAGGTAAATACCTATTATACAAATAGACAAAAACATTTACCTATTTGTATAATTGTATACTTACCGATGCTATTACAAAAAACAAACCTACCAAGAAATATTCAAGATTTTTTCAGTTCTTTCTCCCTTAGACTTAGTGAATACAGCCAAATACTACATCTAGAAATTACCGTACTTGCATTGGTTCTTTTTTCCACCTTTAGTGTGATTATATAATGCATAAAGCATTTGAAATTCATTTGCATCCATTTGTGGGTTTTTTTTTTTTTGGCATTTAGTTTTAGCTTTTTTTCTCCATTCTGGCTAATTATATTAATCTGTTCAAGCTACCAGAACAAAATACTACAGATTGGGTAACTTAAACAACACGTATTTATTTTCTCATGACTCTGGAGGCTGAACGTCTGCCGTCAAGGTACTATTGGGGGTTGATTTCTGGTGAGGCCTCTCCTCCCGGCTTGCAGATAGCCACCTTCTCAGGTGTCTTCACGTGACCTTTACTCAGTGTGTATGCACAGAGAAAGAGAGCCCTGATGTCCCTTCCTCTTTTTATAAGGACAACAGTTTTTCAGATTAGAGCCCCCACTCTTATGACCTCATTTAACGTTAATTACCTCCCTAAAGATGCTGTCTCCAAACACAGTCATATTAGGGGTTAGGACTTCAACATAGCAATTTGACCAAGGTGGGGTGCAATTCGTCCCAAAACCCTAAAATAGTTTTATTTTTTGAATATATAAAACATTACCACCCAAAAGTCAAAATTATTCAGAAAGGTAGACTCAGAAAATGTCAATCCCTCCAGTCTGTCTAACCCTTCCCCTCCCCCACCCCTACCACATGTAGGTAACCAATCTTAATGCTTTCCGGTTTGTCTTTCCTGTGTCTTTGTGTTTCTTCCTCAAAATGAATAGCTTATGTGTTTTCTTATTCTTCCCTTTTCTCTTACATGAAAGGCAGCACACTGTGTATTCTTTTTTGCATTCTCCTTTTTTTCTCAATAATATGTCCTGAAAATTACTCTACTAATTCATAGAATCTTTCCTCATTATTTTACACCTGTGTGATGCACACACACATACACGATTGTGTATGTGTACACAATGGTACACAATTGTGTGTGCACCATATTTTATTCCATCTCCTGTGTTTAGGTAGTTTTCAGTATTTTGTAGTTACAAATAGTGCTGTAATTTACATGTGTGCATTTTTATAATGTTAGCATTAATCTTTAGAGTCAATTCCTAGAAGTGGGACTGTTGGGTCAAAGGGTTTATTGGACTTTTAAATGTATATTGTAATGATTTACATCAATTTCTTTACTTTGAATAATAATGGGGTGAGAGAATGATCTTTTTAGTTTTAGAATCTCTAAATTTCTCAATCCACTATTGTGTGTGTGCAGAGACGGTTATCATACCAAAATGATCAAATCTGTTACAAGACAGAATGTAGTAAACACCATGAAGGATTAGGACACAGTGTTCAGGATGTTTGAAAGAGAGAGAAGCCCCAGCTACTGAGTCAGGGAGCACTCTGGAAAAGAAGGAGCCATTTAAGCTTGACTGAAAAGAGTGGGTAGAACTTGGAACTGTGGAGAAGCCAAGCACATGTAGTTCAGGCAAAGGCAGTAATGATGGCTGAGGGACTGCTGGGATACATGGAAGGAGGGTGGGGTGACCAAGTTTAGATGAGAGTGTGTCCTGATGAGAGTGGGTCCTGCATGTTTAGGCTGCATTTTAACTCTGCTTCTTCTACCTTAGTCCAGTGTGGCTCAAAATGATCAGAATGAATTCAGAAAGCTTGAGAGGCTTTCTGAGTTATGGCTTCTGTGCTTGCTTTTGGGGTTCGGTGCTCTGCCTGTGGTTCTCCCAGGACAAACATTAGTACCAGGGAGATCTAGTGGAAACCAGGAGTCCGGACACCTATGTCCAACCGTGACCTTGCTACCAATTCACTCTGACCTTGTTGATGGTCACGTGAAGGCAGGAATCACGGGTGGAATATGTTGCTTCTCTATCTGTGACTACTACAGTGCCTACCTTGTGCACAGGAGGGGCCCTGCCTCCAACTCCCTCTGTAGTATTAGTCAAGTCACTTTCTCTCCCTGCACTGGGATTCCTGGTCTCTGCAGTAAAGGAGCTGCTGTAGATGGTCTCTAAGCCCCTAATTGCATCTTCTCAGATTCTGTGAAAATAGGAGAGATGTATGCACTGTACAAATGGACATTTTTTGTCATCCATGTTCTCAGAGTGCCAAGGGGACTCCACTCTTTATGCTTCTCAAAGACCCTTACATCCTAGTGGCTGCAGGTAAGCTGGTGATGACCTCCCATTGGGCGGGGAGTGTCTGGGCTTCAGGCAGCCACGGCTGCTCACAAAACGGTCTCCCCAGGGTCCATCTGCTTTGCCAACATGGGAGTGGCTATCCTGGAGCCCACACTGCCCATCTGGATGATGCAGACCATGTGCTCCCCCAAGTGGCAGCTGGGTAAGTGCCCTCAGCCCCCACTCAGGGCCTGGCAGGAGGAGGTGGGTGCCATGAGTCCTTTTGCTCAGTGTGACACGGGGACAACGTGCTTCCTTTGTAGAATGACCTCCCACGTCCACACCCATGAATCAAGCCCAAGCGGGTGTGCGGTCCCTCAGAGAAGCAGTCTGAGAAAGGGGAGGGTGGGAGAGGATGAAAGGGGCTATGGAGAGGTCACATACCTAGCTGTGCAGTAGAATGATTAATGATTTCCAGTCCAAAGATTCAGGTTTTGGTTTCAGCTCCTTTGATTTTCTATGAAAACTTGTGCAAATACTTCAAACTCTCTGAGCATCACTTTTCTCATTGCTAAAATGAGCATCAAAATACTATCTAGTTCAAGGGAAATAGGATGAATCAATGACATATGAAGTGAAAATGCTTTGTTCCATGTACAATATTCATGTGCACCATTACCATCCATATTTTTCTCCCTTTAGCTCCTCATCCTCAAGACTATCATTTGGTTATTTATTTATTTATTTTTACCTGTAAAAAGGTGCTTATGTAGCACTCACTTAGGAAAAGCTATGGGCCCAGGAGAGAGGGTTCCAGCTTCCTTCGTTCATGCAGAGATTTAGAGAGGAGCTTGGAGAGGAGGCTCTAGCCCTTCCCAGGAACCCTGAGGAAAGAGGATAGGGAAGGCTACGTGCAAACTGCTCCATCACTGCCAGGAGGAGAGGCTTACAGGGCCAGAAGCGAAGCTGATAAGAACCTGATATAGTTCAGCATGCAATAAAAAGCATTAAATCTAATTTTGAGGGGGACAATTCTAAGCAAGACTCCCAGCTGCTCTCCTAGTGCCAAATTGAATTTTTATGGGTTGCAAGTGCTTTTGACCATGACGATTAATTGAGTTAGTCGGTGTTCAGTGCAGATAATGCATCCCCTGCCCTAAGGCTCTGGCCTCTCAGGCTCTCGATACTGGTGAGCAGCTGCAACACAGAGTACCTCCTCCCCAGCAGCCTAGGCACCAGCCTCAGTGGCCAGTTACCAATTACTCAGCTACCAGTCACTCAGTTACCACCATCTTTTACAGCTTCCTCAATGCTACGTGGTCCGTAAAGTCTGACATCAAAGGTTGTCCAACAACTACATCAGAATCACCTAAGAGAGCTTGTTAAAACTCTGATTGCTGGGAGACAGTGGGCAATTCAGTCAAAACAAGTTTTCATCCCTAGTAAGTTTCCAGGTGATGTTGATATAGCTGGTCAGTGATCACACCTAGAAAATTGCTGCTGTACATGAAGAGCGCCCCTCGAGGGTGTCGGGAGGAACAAAGGAGTCCATGCTTTTGAAAGTAATGTGTAGTCTGCCTCTGAGTGCTTGCTGTGTGGCCCACCGTATGCTAGCTAGCTTCACCAAGGGGAGGAAAGAGCCCAGATCCACCCGGGTTTGAATCCTGACCATGCCACTTCCTGACTGTTACCTTGGATAAGTTATTTAACCTTTTTGACCTCTGATGTGGTCTGAATGTGTCCCCCAAAATTTATATGTTGGAAACTGAATTCCCGATGCAACAGTCTTGAGAGGTGGGAACTTTGAGAGATGATGAGGTCATGGGAGCACCCTCATGAATGGGTGAAGGCCATTATCATGGGATTGAGTTTGTTATAATAAAAGGGAAGTTCAGCCCCCTTCATCTCTCTCTTGTGGGTGCTCTCTCTACATGTGATCCCCTTTGACCATGTTGTGATCCAGCAACCAGGCACTCCCCAGATGGCCAAACAGATGCTGGAGGCTTGCCCCTGAATGTCTCGGTCTCCAGAACGCTGAGCCAAATGAATCTCTTTTCTTTATAAATCACACACTGTGGTATTCTGTTATATTATAGAGGCAAAAAATGGACTAAGACAGAAAATGGGTACTCAGAAACAGGGCTGCTGCTATAACAAATACTGGAAAATATGGAAGCAGCTTTGGAACTGGGAAATTGGTAGAGGCTGGAATAATTTGGAGAAGCAGGCTAGAAAGAGCCTGTACTGCTGTGATTAAAGCATTAAGGGTGATTCTGGTGAGGGCTCAGAAGAAGAGGAGAGCTATAGAGAAAGACTGAATCTTTTTAGACATTGGTTAAAAGGTTGTGACCAGAAGGTTGACAGAAATGTGGACAGTAAAGGTCACTCTGACAAGGTCTCAGATAGAAATGAGGAACAAGGCATCGGACACTAGAGTAAAGGCCATCCTTGTTATACAGTTACAAAAAACTTGGGGGACTTGTATCCACAGCTTAGGACTTTATGGAACAAAGAACTTAGAGGCAATAAACTAGGATATCTGGCAGAAGGAATATCTAAGCAGCAAAGCTTCAGGCTGCATGTGGCTGTTTTAACTGCATATATAGTGACACGTGAGAGCAAATAAATGACTTAAAGGTGAAATTTATGATTAAAAGAGAAGCAAAACAGAAAGACTTGGAAATGTTGCTGCCTGGCCTTAGAAAGAAGGAAAAGGCGTCTTTAGGAGAGCACACCAAAGGTGTGGCCAGGCAACCTAAAGCAATTAGTATGGATAAAAGGGAGCCAGGTACTGTTTATTAAGACTGTGGGAGAAAGACCCCAAAGGCATTTTAGAGATCTTTGGAACTGTGCCTCCCATTACTGGCCCAGAGATCTGGGAGGGCAGAATGGTTTGGGAATAAGCCTGGGGCATCCTCCATGGGCTCACTGCCCAGGACCACCTTGGGACTCTGCTCTCCGCGTTTCAGTGCAGTGCCCCTCAACTGTGCCTGCCATGGCTCAAGTGGGCCCAGAAGTGGCCTGGCCTCCCACTCTGGAGGGTGTAAGTGGTAAGCCTTGGTGGTGTCTATGTGTGCAAATTTTGCACTTGCACAGAATGCAGGAGCTATGGGTGCACGACATCTTCCACCTAAATTTCAAAAGATGTCATGGACAGCCACTTCCAGGATCACAGAACGGTAGGGGCACCAGCATGGTGGCCTGCAAGCACAAGACTCCAACCCATGATTGCTGCTGGGTGGACTGAGCCCAGAAAGACCATAGGAACGGAGCTGCCTGATGCCTTAGGGGTCCAACCTCCACTCCAGTGTGCCCAGGATTTTGGACATGGAGTCAAAGGTGATTATTCTCCAGCTTTAAGACTTAATATTGTTTTCCATTTTGGGTTTTGGACTTTCATGGGACCTGTTACCCCTTTCTTCTTCCCTGTTGCTTGCTTTTGAAATGGGAATCTCTGTTCTATCCTTGTCCCACCATTGTTTTTGAAAGTAGATAAATTATCCCTTGGTATCCATAAGTGACTGGTTCCAGGACTCCTAATGGCTACCAAACTCCAAGGATGTTCAAGCCCCTTACATAAAATGGCATCGTATTTGCATATAATCTACACACATCCTTCAATGTACTATAATCATCTCTATCATGCCATGTAAATTGTTGGTATACTGTATTTTTTCTTGTTTGTATTATTCTTATCATTGTATTGTTATTTTTAATTTTTTTCCTCAACATTTTTGATCTGCGGTTGGTTGAATCCAAGGATGTGAAACCTGCAAATACAAAGGGCCAAGTATAATTTGTTTTGATTTCACAGGCTCACAGCTGGAGGGAATTTGCCTCAGGATTAATCGTACCTTGAATCTCACCCATATCTAATTTAGACAAGACTCTCGATTTTGGACTTTTGAGTTTATACTGGAACCACTTAAGACTTCTTAAATGATTGGGATGGAATGAATGCATTTTGCATTGTGAGAAGGACATGAATTTTGGAGGCCAGGGGTAGAATGCTATGTCTCCAAAATATGTGTGTTGGAAACTTAATCCCCAATGCAACAGTGTTGAGAGGTGGAACCTTTAGTAGGCGATGAAACCCTAGGGTCACCACCTTTATGAGTAGATAAAAACAATGATCATAGGAGTGAGCGAGTTACAAAAGTGGGGAGTTTGGCCCCCTTTTCCTTTCTCTCTCAAATGCCCTTTCTCCATGTGATACCCTTCGGCCATATGATGACCCAACAGGAGGTCCCTCACCAGATGGCCAAGCAGATGCTGGTGCCATGCCCTGGCACTTCCAGCTTCCAGCACTGTGATCCAAATACATCTTTTTTCTTTACGAATTACCCAATCTGTGGTAATATGTTATAGCAGCAAAAATAAAACAGACTAAGTTAAACTCCAGTTTTTTAATTTATAAAAATGTAGATATTTTTTAGGGTCATTTTGATCTGGGATCCTAAACGGATTAGCCCAGTGTGTGGAATACAGGATACTATCAGTAAATAAAAAATTATTTGTACAATTTTAATAATTATTTTAGTTTAAACCATTTTGGTAGTCACAAAATGTAATCCCTCATCCCTTAAAGATTCACTGTTAAAAACAGATGTGTATCCATAGATACATATTCTGGAGCACCTATTTTGCACAAAATACTGCTAAAATGTAAGCTATAATCAGATCCTAAAGAACAAGCAACGTGGATTGAGAAAAATCTAATTCAAGACATTTCATATCATTTAAAATGATGTCAAGGAGCTATATCCAGGAGGCTGTAGGCTTCCTAGAGGTGCTTACTTCCACATCCTAGATAAACAATTGAGTAGTTTTAATTTTTTTAAGCAATTAAATATAAATGAATGGGTACAGTTTGCAACAGATTGCCACCTGTCCAGATAGCCTACACAAATACACTAAGGTGTGCTTACTTCCACTCCATAGAAGAGAATATTAAAAGCAAACAAGTTGTCAGCCAATAACTGGTCGATTGTTGACTTTTAATTTAATTGTAATTGCCATGGTATTTTTTGTTCAGCTGCATTGTTTTCTCTAGGTACAGAGAGGGATTAAAAGGGCTGCTGAGACCCAGAGAAACTCATTCTGCTGATCTCAAGCAGTCCCTTATACCAGAGCCATCTGTGCTACCACACTGGGGATATGGTGTAGTGGAAACACCTGGAGTTAGAGTGTGAAGGCTTGGACTCAAGTCCTGACACTGTCACTCACCAGTTATGATGATAATAACCAAGACCAGTGCTTGTAGGGCCCTTACTTGGCGACAGGCACTATGCAAAATGCTTGATATACGCTATTTCGTTTAAACCTCACAACTGGCCTGTCTGTTATGGCCAGTAGAAATTATGATTATCCCCGTATTTCAGAGATTTCTTTTTTTCTTTTTTTTTTTTGGCAGTTGTAAGATTTCATAGAGTGAAAACAGAGCTCCCGTATAATGGGAGGGGACCCAAAGGGGGTTGCCACTGATAGCTGGAATGCCTGGGTTTGTATCCCAATCATTGTCCCTCCCCGTGTACTCTCAGGTGATAGATGATTTGATTATTTCTTTATCTCCTGCTTTTAGCCTAATTGGTATTTTAGTGAGCTCTCTTTACTATCTGATTGGTCGGGTGTGAGCCGAGTTACAAGCCCCGTGTTTAAAGGTGGGTGCAGTCACCTTCTCCAGCTAGGCTTAGAAATTCTTAGCCAGCCTAGGAAATCTAGCAAGTCCTGTCTCTCAGTCCCCTCTCTGAACGGAAAAACCCAAGTGCTGTTGGGGAGTTTGACCAACGACCACTCTAACTGCTTCCTGCTGAATTGGGGCATAGTAGGGGTCACGCAGTTGAGATTTTCTCAGAAGGGATGCTTTTGATGTCATCAGCATCGGAGCACGGGCTAGCAGGCCGGTCCAGGGGTCCGCGGTAGATCTTAGTCACGGACTGCATCTGGGGCTCCATTTGAAGAACCATTTGTAGTTTCACAGCTTCGATTCTGGAAGAGACAAATTTAACAAGGAGGTTAAAGATACAGGGATTGAAATGTATGGCGTGAAGTGCAGGGGGAGGCATATCCAACAGTTAGTAGGCTTTTGACCAAGGTTTCATCAAGCGCAATGAGGGTGGTATTAAATAGGCTTACCAGGCAAGTATGGGTACGGAGGGTCTTCAAAGGCAAACAAGAATTGAGAGTCAGGATGTACAGGGATGTAGAAAAAGGCTTCCTTAAGGTCCAGGACTGTTAACCACTCTGCTTCCTCTGGTATTTGGGAAAGCAGAGTATAAGGGTTAGGTACAGCTGGGTATAGAGGGACAACAGCCTCACTGATAATCCTGAGATCTTGCACTAACCTCCACTGTCTGTTGGGTTTCTGTACTCCTAAGACTGGAGTATTGCAGGGGCTATTGCATGGTTTTACTAGGCCTTGGGCTTTTAGGTCCTTAACAATCTTTTGGAGTCCTTGTTGGGCCTCAGGTCTAAGGAGGTACTGCCTTTCGTAGGGAAAAGAGGTGGAATCCTTTAGTTTAACTTTAGCATTCTTCACTCGTCCATATTGTCCTTCTGTTGCCCAGACTTCAGGATTAATTCCTTCCTCAAGCAGGGAACAACAAACGGGTGTTCCTTCTCCTATGTTCAGGTGTATAGTGGCCCCTGCTTGTGCTAGAATGTCTCTCCCTAACAAAGGAGTGGGGCTTTCAGGCATAATTAGAAAGGCATGTGAAAAGAGTAAAGTTCTCCAGTCACAACTCAGTGGCTGAGACAAGTAGCTAGTGACTGCCTCTCCTAGGACCTCTTGGATAGTGACAGATCTGAAGGACAGTTGTCTGGGACAGGAAAGTAAGACTAGAAGGCTTCACCAGTGTCCAGCAGACAGTTAACCTCCTGGCCCTCAATGGTCAAGCATACCCAGGGCTCTGTGAGGTGATGGCATGGGCTGGTGCTTGCCCCGGGCACCCTCAGTCCTGCTGCTGGATCACCTGGTTAGTGGCTTCTGACTCAGAGGACCTTTGTCCCCTGGGGCAGTGGGCCTTCCCAGTGATTACCTTGACATAAGGGGCATGGACGAGGGTGTGGCTTATTTCTATTTGGACAATCTTTTTTTAAAGTGTCCTTGTAGACAGCGCTGGAAGCAAGCCCTATTAGGCATTCGATTTGCCCAGCTTTTCCCTTTTCCAGAACCTCCAAAGTCAGCTTGCCTGAGGGCCATGACTAAAGCGGTGGCCTTCTTTTTATCCTGTTTGTCCCGTTCCGCCTGCTCCTCCTGATCTCTATTACAAAAAACCGAGGTTGCTGAGTTTAATAGGGTTTCTAAGTTTTGCTCCGGGCCTAAGGTGGACTTTCGAAGTTTGTTTCTAATGTCTGCAGCTGACTGAGTGATAAACTCATCCTTTAAGATTTGTTGGCCTTCAACAGAGTCAGGTGACAGAGAGGTATGCTTCCTCAGTGCCTCCCTTAATCTCTCCAGAAAGGCAGTAGGATTTTCTCCCTTTCCCTGTGTTATAGTGGACATCACTGAATAATTTATAGACTTCTTCCTAGTTTTACTTAGTCTTTCTAGCATGCAAGTTAGCAAATGTCTGCGGTACCAATCTTCGTGTTCTGATTCTGCGTCCCAGTGAGGGTCTACACTGGGAACTGCCTGCTGGCCTGTGGGGAATGGTTCTCATTCCTCTGTTGTCATCTTATCGTTGACCTGACTGAGATACCAGAGATTGCCAAACTCTCAGGCTGCAATTACGGTGGCACTTCTCTCATTTGGGGTTAGTGTCTGATCTTGCAGTAACATTGTATCTCTCCAGAATACATCTTAGGGGCATTTTTGCCTTGGGGGGAAACATTTCCCATCTGAGAAAAGAACACAGGGATGCCAGCACCCCTAGTCATTTTCCAATGAGCATTAGTCCTAGAGCATCCTCTGTGGTCCTAATGCTTATTCCTTTCCAGGGTGTGTAACCACCCATCGACCTCTGCTTGTCGGATTAGTTACTGTCACCCATGTAGCAGTCCTGCACCTGTTTTCAAACCTTTCTTGAACACAGAGAAAGGGGTCCAGGTTGCCGGATTCTAGTGGTCCTTTACCAGCGTGCCCAACATTGGCTTTGTGCTCAGGGATGAGTTCTAGCGCTGGGCTGGGCAACCCAGTTCCCCATCAACATGCATTCCCACAAACAACAGGTCTTACGTAAATTCATTTCAGAGAGGGTGTAGGTAACCTTTTGAGTCAGGTTTAAGATAGTTTTTGCCCACTAGGGCCTTTGTCCTTCTTTTCCTTTGTAGGAATATGCCCTAATTGTCGATCTTAAACTTTTGGTTGTCCTGGATTAAGTCCTTTTGGGTATGAAATACGAGAGATGGATCCTGTTTATCCTATGTACCTTTTCCCTATGAGAAGGAGAGTGAGGAGAAAAAAATGGGCTTGCTGGTTTTGTAAGTACTTTAAGGCATGGCTGAGTGCAAACAGTTCGAATGTTTGAGCAGACCCATTATTAGGCAATTTTCCTAACTGCTTCTACAAGAGTTTCCTTATCAATTACTGAATACCCGTTATGGTTTTTTCCCTCAGTCACCCTGGAGGAACCATCTATCCTCCTATCCTGAAGGGAGTACCTCCTAGGTCTGGTCGGACCTTTGTATGGTAATTAAGGTTTAAATCCCCTGTTAGGAAATCTGCTGGGTTAAGGGAATTTTCAGTGGTTAATGTTAAATCATCTTTTTAAAAACAGAATAGCCCCATACTTTAAGATTTTCGAGTTAGTAAGCTACCTTTTTTCTTTTTTTTGGGCTTAGGATAGTTCTGAACTGGTGAGGTGTGCTCACAATGAGGTTTCCTCTAAAAGTTATTTTTCTGCTTTCTTCTGCTAGCAAAGCCGTTGCCGCTACAGATTGAATGCATTGGGGCCATCCCTTTATATTTACTCAATTCGCTTTCATGTTGTTGCAGTTCGGTTGTTAAAGTACTGGGTCATCAGTTCTAAGGCCCTGGCCAAGGAGCCAAGGCTTGGAGATTGTATTGCGTGGGGTGGGTAAGCTGGGTAGAAATTGGGAGAGGAGAGCATCTTACACAATGGCAGAGCAATCCTCCTAGCCATTTACAAACTCGCGGCCCTGGCAAGCGTGGTGGGGAACGGGTCCCACGTAACTGCCCATGTTGAGAGCTGTATACCTAAATTGGGAGGGAAACCATGGCAAGACTCCCTGGGTTCATAGCCTTGGTGCCTAAGGATGCAGTGTGGAGCTTCCTGAGATCCTCTTTGGAGATACAGCTTGCTCTAATACTTGGGAGAGGACGTGAAAGTCTGCAGCATTGGTACCTAGGAGGTACTTCACGCTTTCGCAGCCTTCTCTCTAATTATGGTTGGAGCATCCCAGCCCTGATCAAAGGCCAAACTCCTCTTATCCATTCCATCTCCCCTCACCTACTTCATTGGCTACTCCTCATCACCTGTGCTATCTCTGCCTTCTTTGCTAACGTTTAAAGATAGGAGTCCCCCAAGGCTCAGTCCTTGGATCTCTATTCTTTATTTATTCTTTCATAGGCAATCCCATCCATTCGTGTGACTTTAAGAACCATGTGTAAACTAATGTCTGAAATTTCTCTCTCCTTGGAGCTCCAGATTTGTGTATCTTACTGCCTACAGCTCCGCTTGGATATCTAACAGTCACTTCAAACCTCTCATGTTCCCCCCATGCTCTTGCTTTTCCACCAGTCTTCTCTATCTCCAGCTACCCAATTGATTAAGACAAAAACCTAGGTTATCCCTGATTTCTCATTTCCCCTCATCACTCCTGCTACATCTGTACCCAATCCAACAGAAAATGTCACCAACTCTACCTCTAAAACCTCCCATTTTATTCACTTCTCTCCTCCATGACTTGTAATCTGAGGCACTATCACTTTTCTCTTAGATTCTGCAAATAGTCTGCCTTCCACTCTTGTCCCATGAACCCATTCTTCTAAGGGACTTTAGAAAATATAAATCCAATTATGTCATTTCCTTTCAAAGCTTCCATTGCCCTTGGAATAAATTCCAGATTCGTTTCTAGGATCTTCATTTTCTCACCCTCCACTTTCCTCTTATGTTTCAGCCACAGAGATATCCTTTCTACTTATAGAGCAAACTAAATGATTTCTTTAAGACCTTTTAATTTGCATTAGGTGCTTTTTATTTTCTGCTTGAAATGCTCTCTTTTGGTTATTAAGGTCTCAGCTTGGCCGGGCTCGGTGGCTCAAGCCTATAATCCTAGCACTTTGGGAGGCCGAGACGGGCAGATCACGAGGTCAGGAAATCGAGACCATTCTGGCTAACACAGTGAAACCCCGTCTCTACTAAAAAATACAAAAAATGAGCTGGGCAAGGTGGTGGGCGCCTGTAATCCCAGCTACTCGGGAGGCTGAGGCAGGAGAATGGTGTAAACCCGGGAGGCGGAGCTTGCAGTGAGCTGAGATCCAGCCACTGCACTCCAGCCTGGGCGACAGAGCGAGACTCTGTCTCGACAAAAAAAAAAAAAAAAAAAAAAAAAGGTCTCAGCTTAAATGTCGCTTCCCTGGAGAAGGCTTCCCCAACCCTGAAAACCCAGGTAGCCCTTCTGAGTCGCTCTGCTGTATCACCACATTCAATTTCCTGCACATAACACTTTTCAAAATTCTCTTTCATGTATATTTGTTTACTTGTTTATTGTATATCTCCCTCCCCTGGAATATAAGCTAGCTGAAAGCTAGAATTTTGTTTGTCTTATTCACTGCTGTATTCCCAGACCCCAGAGTACCTGACACATGGTAAAAGTTTGTTAAAATGAATGAATGAATGGATGGATGAGACTCAGAGAGGGTGAGTAAATTGTCCAAGGTCACAGAGCTAATAAGTCATCAAGCCATGATTTGAATGCAAGATTTGGAGTTTTGTGTGTCTCCAAAGCCCACGTTTCCAGAACACTTCCCTCTACTGTCACAAAAAGCCATGTGGTCAGGACTTCAATTTATAAAATATTTTTACACGCATTACCTAATTTGCTCCACACTGTAACTTGGTATGATATAATTGTAGCTTTGCTTTTTCCAGATATGGAAACCAAGGCTCAGAAAGGTTTAGTAATTAATCCAAGATCCCTCTCAGAGCAATAGAAGGGCAGGTGAATAGCAAGGCTGAAATTAACTTCCCAGGAATTATGTATGGGTATGTGGCACCCAAACATGCCACCTCTGAAGCTCATACTCTCATGCTGATAATCAAGGGTGTTTTATACATGAGAATGGCTCATCAGGGCCATTCATTAGGAATCTAAGTGGGGAGCTGGAAGCATATTAAGTGTACTGAGGCTAGGCCAGGTGCGGTGGCTCACATCTCTAATCCCAGGACTTTGGGAGGCCGAGGCAAGCAGGAGTTCATGACCAGCCTGGGAAACATGATGAGACTCCATCTGTACAAAAAAAAAAAAAAAAAGTGTAATGGTGTTCACCTGTAGTCCCAGCCACTTGGGAGGCTGAGCTGGGAGGATCACTTGAGCCCAGGAGGTCGAGGCTACAGTGGGCTGAGATTATACCACTGCACTCCAGCCTGGGTGACAGAGTGAGACCCTGTCTCAAAAATAAATAAATAAATAAGGATTGAGGCTAAACAAAACCCTGCTCCTGAAGAAAGGAGAGGTGTGAGGGTCCTATGGCAGCTACTGTGGGTTTGCACAAAGATCCCCATATCATAAAACAAAGTGGTTTGGGGATCTTGGAAAGTTACAGGGTTGGACTTCACTGTCTCATAGGAGACAAGGCATTTTAGGATAAATTGGGCATGTCCTAAGGTAAGGATCTGTGTCTTTCCACAGGTCTAGCTTTCTTGCCTGCCAGCGTGTCCTACCTCATTGGCACCAACCTCTTTGGTGTGTTAGCCAACAAGATGGGTCGGTATGTAGCCTGGGGATCTGGGATGAACAATAGAAATGTAAGATGGGAGAGCACCTATCCCTGATCTTGGAATGATGAACAGCTTCCCCACAGTTGAAAGTTTAGGACAAGTACACACTGATAAAAACTTCCCACTGGTGGTGGGTGGTGAGGGTGGTATGGAGAATGGATAGTCCTGAGCTCTGAGCTGATTGGTATAGAAGAGGCAGTGGATACATGAGGGGCACCCCTTACTTTCCATCCATTTGCTGTCCAGTTGAAGAGATAAAATAACCACATCAGAGAACAGCTATTAAAAATGCAGTACTTTGGGAAAGTGGTTTTCAAATTATGTTCCATGGAACCCTATGGAGTTCTACAGAGGCACCCCAGAGGCCACTGAGGAGGAAGGGTTGGGGGCCAAGAGGTATGAGTCTAGATTCTGTCCCTCCACCACAATAAGGACAGCTTTAATTTTATCTTTGGAGTTCAACACCAAGATTTTAGAAGCACTGCCATAGGACATCAGAGAAGGAAAGAAGTTTGGTACTTTCTGTGGTTTTTGAGACGGACCTCAAGGACCAAATAAAATATGGACAGGTAGGAGGCAGTCTGAGCTGGGCAACAGCAAGAGTTAAGTTTGAGGGCTCTTTCTAAGGAGCAAGTGCCTTCTGAGTCAGCTGATTCCTCCTGTAAGAGAAGGAAGAGTGTGTCCCATGGCACCTCGTCTGCCTATAGAAAAAGGTATGGAGCCAGGGGGGACAAGGAAAGGGCAGGGAGAGAGCTCACCTGGGTACAAACTGGTCGTGTGGGGTGCCGTCCTCAGGTCCTAAGGGGTTGCTGGGATTAGTGTTGGTGGAACAGGTCAGCTTGGTGGTGATGGGGTACAACTGGAGGGGAGCTCTCCCCTATCGGTGTTTGATGATGGCCCTTTTCTTCCAGGTGGCTGTGTTCCCTAATCGGGATGCTGGCAGTAGGTACCAGCTTGCTCTGTGTAAGTATAAGAAGACCTGGCAGAGGGGAAGGAGAGAGAGAGAGAGAGAGAGACCCAGACATTTAAAGACTACTTTCCTTTAAAATGAGCAGACTTGGCTTGGCAAGGAGTGTCAGAAAGAGTGTTTCTGAGTAGGCAGGAATTTAGCACTGGGGGAGATGCCACCAGCTGCAGTGGCTTTCCATTGAGAGGAAGTGGGAAGGAGAGGGAGAGTGCTGTAGGGCAGCTGGAGCCAGAGGTCTGGGGCTGTATGTGTGGGTATATGAAGTGATATATGTTGCTGTCCATTTCTGGACAAAACGGTGCATTTTGTGACTTCATTTACTCATCCCACCCTGAGAGATCCTCATAAGTCCCCAGGGAACCGACACCTATGCTCCAGTCTCTGGCACCAGAGGCTTGATAGAAGAAGAAAGAAAGAAGGACTTTTCCATTTCCAAGAGTCCCTCTCAAGCTCTTTAAGCCTTCATTTCCTCCTCTCCGCAGTGGAGATGAGAAACACACAAATCTCCTAGGCTTGAGGGAGAGAAGAACAGGACTACAAGGCACTGTACACTGTGCTCAAGACCAGCTGGAGGTCCTGAGCAGGAGCATGGGATCCGGGTTCCACGGCAGGTTTGCCACTTTCTATGCATGTGACTTTGAGCAGGTTGCCTCATCTCTGTGTGCTCAGCATCCTCATCTGTGTAGAGAGGGCTCTGATAGGGCCCACAGGGCTGTCGAGGTAATCCACAGAAACCACAGTGTCTGGCACGTGGTGAGCCCACAGTGAATCTCAGCCAATACTATCGATAAAGTATAAACATTTCTTGAGGCATGAACCCGAAAAATTGTTATCAGCCAGTAACGTCTAAATAGTATGCTAAACCCTTGAGGGGTGAGCGTCCTGGGGTAGCAGGCTTGAAAGACAGGTGCCCAGAAAGGGAGGGGAGGAACCTGCAAAAGAGGGAAGAAAGGGTTTTTGTTGGGGGATTGGGAGGGCAACAGGAATGAGTCTCACAAGCTTTCCGACACGGCATTCAAGCCACACCACCTGCTCTCTCTCGCTTACAGCTAACTGGTTTTTGGGGTCTCTTCTCTGTCTTCTTTCTCCAACGGTTACCAAGTTAGAAGTCTAAATAAAACGTTTCGGTGATGTCCATAATGGAAAACAGAGGCAACTTTATTTCATGAAGAATGAGGCCAGGAGTGTATGTTTAGGTGGAGGGGGTAGAGGAAGGGCAGAAAGTATCCATGCAACAGAGGAAGACCCTCATTAGAGCATAATGGAGCCAAGTCTGAGGTCTAAACTTGATCTTGGCATTCATTAGATCTGTAACTTTGGATACAGCAATAAACACAATGGCGCTGGTCAAATTTTCACATCCTTAAAATGGAGGTATGGATTCTTTTCAGTGAGGAAGTATGAGAGTGCAGGAGGATGATGTATGTGGCCAATAGTGCACTCTGAATAAACGCATTTCATGTGAAAATTCTTTGAACTTTGCTCCCACCTGACCCCTCTGGAATCCTGATGACTCTTCCTCCTTCCTCTTGCAGGTTCCTCTGGCTCGCAATATTTTTGGTCTCATTGGCCCCAATGCAGGGCTTGGCCTTGCCATAGGTAAGAAGTACGCTCGAAGAAAACAAGAAAACCCTGAATGTTGGCTTTGGGTCTGTTGCCTTTCTTCCCCCTTTTCTTATCAGAGGAGGTAGGTGGAGAGGCAGAAGGAGGAGGAGGGCAGCTGGCAGGGGTGTGGAGAGATGAGCTCGTAATTCCCACCTGGAACAGGTGTTGGTCCGAGGGAGAAGACAACAGGCAAAGCGAGTGGACTAAATGGAGGAACAGAGGAGGGATGGTACTGACTGTGGGTGGTGCTGACTGTGTCCTGTTTGCTCTGGCCGCAGGCATGGTGGATTCCTCTATGATGCCCATCATGGGGCACCTGGTGGATCTACGCCACACCTCGGTGTATGGGAGTGTCTACGCCATCGCTGATGTGGCTTTTTGCATGGGCTTTGCTATAGGTATGTTGGCAGGACCTGGTGTCTCACGTTTCCCTATCTACTGTATTCCAGCTGGAAGTGCAGCCAGGAAGCTATTCTCCTAGGGTTCTGGAGATCTTTGACCCTGAGACATCCTCTGGGTCACCCACTGCCCCTAGCATAGCGTCTTACGTGGAGGACGCTCCGTATGGAGGCTCCATAGACACTTGTGACTTTGATGTATCCCTCCCAGGTCCATCCACCGGGGGTGCCATTGTACAGGCCATCGGTTTCCCCTGGCTCATGGTCATCACTGGGGTCGTCAACATCGTCTATGCTCCACTCTGCTACTACCTGCGGAGCCCCCCAGCCAAGGAGGAGAAGCTTGTAAGGAGAGCCGACTGCTAAAAAAAAAAAAAAAAAAAAAATTCGCTTCTGTTTCTTTCCATCATCTCTCTCATTCCCTTTCATCCCGGGCTGTTATTTCCTCCCTCTATTGCTCTATTGATATTCTCTCTGCTTTGCTATGTTTCCCAATCCCCTTTCATCTTCGTATTTCTTTTGTGCACTTCCTTAAATTCCCTTCTCTAAGTAACCACTTTCTCTCTTTCGGGGGCTATCAGGAAGGGTCTTCAGTAGAGAAGGGAAATGGGGGCAGAAGACCATCAAAGACATCCTGTAGTTACTGTTCCAAACTTGCTAGTTACTAGCAAGATGTGAATTACCATGTTACTTCCCTCATAAGTGGGCAGAATTCCATTGGCACATCCATTCATCCACTCACTCACTCTAGTGCACCATTATCCTTATCAGGTCTTTTTTTTTTTTGAAACGGAGTTTCACTCTTGTTGCCCAGGCTGGAGTGTAATGGCGTGATCTCGGCTCACCACGACCACCGCCTCCCAGGTTCAAGCAATTCTCCTGCCTCGGCCTCCCAAGTAGCTGGGATTACAGGCATGCACGACCATGTCTGGCTAATTTTTTGTATTTTTAGTAGAGATGGAGTTTCTCCATGTTGGTCAGCAGGTCACCTTTTTAAAAGTACAAAAATCCCAGGGAAGAGATTCATACCATAGAATTTTCTTTAATAAAGCACTTTCTTCTTACTGCAGCACAGACATCCTGAGGGCCTGATGGGTTTGGGATGGTGACAGAGGCTGCTCAAGGGAACAAAAGAAGACAGGAAGGTGTGATAGGGAATGGTGTTGATTCCGTTTGTCTTCCTGCTGTAACTTCCACTACCATCGTTATATTCAGTTAAAAGCATATCAGATATTTGTCCTGACAAGGGTTGATATATTGGGTACCTGGGGAGGCTGGTGCATATACAGGCAGGGGGTCCTGTGCATGTTTCTTGAGTACTTAGCAATGCCAGACTTGTATGAACTAGCGGGAGAACAGAATGGGGAGACTGGTGGGAAAAAAAAAAAAAAAAAAAAAAGATGTGCAGTGGCTTCTCTTCTTGCCTCTCTCTGCAGGCTATTCTGAGTCAGGACTGCCCCATGGAGACCCGAACGTACGCAACCCAGAAGCCCATGAAGGAATTTCCCCTGGGGGAGGACAGTGATGACGAGCCTGACCATGAGGAGTAGCTGCAGAAAGTGGTCCCCGAATTCATGATGCCTCAGTGACCACCTCTTTCCCTGGGACCAGATCACCATGGCTGAGCACACGGCTCAGTGGGCTTCACGTACCTCTTCCTGGGAATCTTCTTTCCTCCCGTCCCATGGACACTGTCCCTGATACTCTTCTCACCTGTGTAACCCGTAGCTCTCCCTCTACGCCTTGGTGCTGCAGTGGCCCAACTTTTATGGGAAGACAGAGTGATGCACCTTCCCGCTGCTGTGAGGTTTATTAAACTTGAGCTGTGACGGGTTCTGCAAGGGGTGACTCATTGCGTGGAGGCGGTAGTGAGCAATGTGCCCCTGAAACCAGTGGGGCGACTGACAAGCCTCCTTTATCTGTTGCCTGATTTTCTCTGGCGTAGTCCCAACGGATTGGAAGAGTGTTACCCTCTGTTCCTCAACATGTTCCTTCCCGGGGTATCCCAGCTGACTTGAGAAAATGTTCTCAGCGTTGTCCTGCTGCCAAGTGCCAGCTTGAAGAGTTTTTGTTTGTTTGTTTTTTGCATTTTTCTTTAATAAAGTGAGCGATTTTTCTGTGGCTAAATCTACAGCTGCTAAAAGGGCTTTACCCTCAGTGAAAAGCATCTTCTATTTTCATTGTCATTCAGAAAGAGGAGGAGCCCATTTCTCTTCTGTTGGAGTTATTGACATTCTCCTGACCTCCCTGTGTGTTCCTACCTTTTCTGAACCTCTTAGACTCTTAGAAATAAAAGTAGAAGAAAGACAGAAAAAATAATTGATTAGATCCATGATTTCATGGGAAGAAGTGAAAAGAAACTGCCTTGAAATCCCTCCCAATTGTAGATTTCCTAATAGGAGGAGTGTAATGAGACATTGTTCATACTTGCTAATAAATACATTATTGCCTAATTCAGACCTGATAAACTAGATGTCATTTTATAGCACAAGAGTATGTGGGCAAATAGAGCAAATACTATAAATATTATCACACTTTGCTACCTTTTTGAAACACTGATTAGGTGATGGGATTTCAAAGAGGTGGGAGACATGGCACCCACCTAAGTAGCTCCCCATCTATTTGGACAAACAGGGTATGACAGTATAAAAAATGATTAATGCTGCAAGTTAGTATACATTCTGTGTTCAGGTACAACGAGGTGGGATGTTCACAGGCTGGCTGGGAAATAATGGCAGAGATAGAGGTAGAAGCAGGATGGAGAGACCCACAGAGACAGGCTTTGGGATGCCTGGATATCAGATTGGGGTTTTCAGACTTCATCTGGAATGACACCTGGCTCTGATTTTTGCACTGCTCTGTAGGAGTCTGCTGGCTCCAATACAAACCCTGCATCACCAGAGCACATTCAAGCTGAACCTTTCAATGAATCTTTATCATGCACATGATAGATACCTGACTTACAGACATGTTTTTAGGGGGCTAGCATTAACTAGACTCACCTGATTTCCAAAACCAGATGCATTATAATCATCTTCGGTCAGGATGACATCTTTCTCAGATTTTGAAGGAACCCAAAGGTGAAATTAGAAAATTGTTTGTCAAAATATGTAAACTGTAAGTACACATGCAGAGTGAGTGAAGGACCATTGGGATGCCTTACACAGGTGGGAGTGGGGTGGGGCGGGATGCGGAGCTCTGGCAATGACAGCCTGCTGACTCTGACGTTCACCTGGGGCAGGGTTTATAATAAAGACTGGGCTTGTTACAGAAATGAACGCATTTAAACAATGGGAACCATTTTTTTTCAAAGAAACTGATTCCTGGCTTGCCAGCTAACATGGTTTGAACAATATGCAAAGATGTGGAGAAAGGGAAGCCAGTGGATACAATGTGAGACTTTTAAAACAATTCTTGACAAGGGTAAACACCAGGCCAGGCACAGTGGCTCACGCCCGTAATCCCAGCACTTTGGGAGGTCAAGACAAGAGGATCACTGGAGCCCAGGAGTTTGAGACCAGCCTGGGCAGCATGGCGAAACTCCTTCTCTACAAAAAATTGAAAAATTAGCCAGGCATAGAGGTGAGTTCCTGTAGTCTCAGCTTCTCAAAGGGCTGAGGCAGGAGAATCACTTGAGCCTGGGAGGTGGAGGCTGCACTGGGCCATGATCGTGTGACTGCATGCCAGCCTGGGCAACAGAGCGGGATCCTGTCTCAAAAAAAAAAAAAAAAAAAAACAGTCAACACCTAACACTATAAAGTAAGTCAGGACACTTTTTAAAATTATAGACCAGAGGTAGGTTAAAGATCATAAACGTAGCCTATATATGGAAGAGTATGAAAAGGAGAATTCCACAAAAATAGGAAATGGAATTAGCCTTTATTAGTGGCCTTATAAAGAAGGCCACTAATATAAAGAAGAGAATGCATGGTCAATTTCCCATATTCACAGGTCAGATGAATTTCTTCTAACAGTGAAAATGCCACCCAGCAAGGATGAGCCACAAGAAGTTTTCTGTGAAAGTGTCATAGAATGGCACTCCATTCCGCTGTGGGACAATTGAAGAGATGCATTTTTCCCTTGTGAGAGGGAGGAGGTGCAGAGACTATAAAAGTCTTTATAGAAAGATGGGCTTTCTACCACCAATTACCAGGTAGCAAAGAAGACAGTGCAACTAATGAGCTATGGTGCTCAATAAGCTGGGAAAATGTTGGAGTTTATCAGCGCATTAGAAACAAATCAGAAGACACATCCTCTCCCAAGTGCAGCAGCAGGAGAAGTATGGCAGTTCCAGGACTAGAGTGGCAGCTACAGCACCTTAAATTAAGCAGTAACTACGGAGGCTGAAGAAACGCAGAGAGCGCACGGGATGATGAATGGGTGGCAGAAACAGCAGTGTGGCAAGTGACAGGAAAGTTCTTATGGGGAGGGAACCAAATTCAAGGGGATATTATTAAAGTAGCTTACACCTTTAAGAAGGCCCAGTTGTGGTGGCCACAGTCTCAGAACACCACCGGAGGAACTCTGAAATCACTAGAGGGCTACCTCTAGGGTGAGTATTAGGAAATATTTTCCCCCGCTGTGTTGTCTTATGCATGGAATTGATTTTTCCAAGATAAAGCCTAAGCTACCTAAAATCATTTTTTAAAAAATTTTAGAGACAGGGTCTCGCTCTGTCACCCAGACTGGGGTGTAATGGTGCAGTCATGGCTCACTACAGCCTCCACCTCCTGGGCTCAAACCATCTCCCACCTCAGCCTTCTGAGACTAGCTGGGACTACAGGCGCATGCCATCACACCCAGTTTATTTATTTGTTTTGTAAATTATTATTATTTTTTGTAGAGACAGGGCTTTGCTTTGTTGCCCAGCCTTAAAATAAATTTACTAGTAACATAGCTCCTTATTCCTGGAGGCAGCTCTGTAATGCTTGTAGGAGTCAGTGCTCTGAGGCTTCTTTGAAGAAAGGGCAGTGCAGCCCTTCCACACACCTTCCCTGGATGTGTGGCCGATTCTCTACAGGTTTTGACACCCCACGGCTGCTGCGGTACACAATTCAGTTCTGCTGAGCTCACCCCTACAATTTCGTGTGTGGGACAGGATAACGTTCTCTGCAGCAAGGCAGGATTGGAGCATGGTGGCTTTGGTACACAGCGCTCTCTGCTGTTGCTGGGAGGGGCTGAAGAGAGAAACGGTCAAGTCACAAGGTGGTTGAGGGAGGACCAAATCAGGAATAAACAGACCTAATCCTGAGGTCCTAGTCTAGCTATGGCATTAACTAGTTGTGTGACCAGATGACATTTGACGTCTCTGGGCTTTGGCATCAACTTCTGTAGCTCTGGCTTTCTGTGGTTCCATCTGCCACTGGCCCATTTTGGGGTGGCCTTCTGTGAGTTCAGGAGCAGGACCTGAGCAAGGAACCAAAGACAAAGCTGAGAGGTCACATAAAGCCGAGGGCCAGCATCACCCCAGAAACACAAATGTCATTTCAGGTTTCATTTGTTGCTATCAAGAAATTATTAGAAGTAAAGTGTGTTGTGTTCCCCTCCCCTCCTCCTTGCCCTCCTTGTTGTCCTCCTCTCCTTATCTTCTTCCTCCTCCTCCCCTCTCCTCCACCT
>NW_012114977.1:1211483-1227984 GCF_000951035.1 Colobus angolensis palliatus | reverse complement strand
TTTTTTGAGACAGGGTCTTGCTCTGTCGCCCAGGCTGGGGTGCAGTGGCACGATCTCGGCTCACTGCAACATCTGCCTCTCACGTTCAAGTAATTCTCCTGCATGAGTGTCCCAAGGAGTAGTTGGATTACAAGGCATGTGCCACCATGCCTGGCTGATTTCTTGTATTTTTAATAGAGACAGGGTTTCACCATGCTGGCCGGGCTGGTCTCAAATGCCTGAGCTCAGGCAATCCACCCACCTTGGCCCCCTAAAGTGCTGGGATTACAAGCGTGAGCCACCGCACCCAGCCAGCAATTATACCTATTAGGTAGAATTAGGGTGTGCTGAGGGGCAGCCGATCAGGGTGCAGGTCACAACAGGTTGCTGAACAAATCATCACAGGAAAGCAGGAAGTTTTGTGTGTTCAGGTGTGACTCAATGTGCAGGCCACCTGGTGCTCAAAGTAGATCTGCCATGATATTCATGGAATGACAGGGAGCAGGTGGGACAGCAGGGTTACAGTGTTGCAAAGCAAAGCCCTCTGGGGCATCTCCACCACATAGAAACAATGTGACAGTGAAAACTTTCTTATTTGTAACATTAGAATAACAATGACAGGATTGTAACAGGAGTGTAATTAAGATGAATGAGGTAATAAGAAATAGAGAAAGAACATACTTTATCAACCATAAAACCCTATTTAAGGCCAGGTGCGGTGGCTCACGCCTGTAATCCCAACACTTTGGGAGGCTGGGGAGGGCAGATCACCTGAGGTCAGGAGTTTGAGACTAACCTGGCCAACATGGAGAAACCCCGTCTCTACTAAAAATACAAAAAATCAGCTGAGTGTGGTGGCACACACCAGTAATCCCAGCTGCTCAGGAGGCTGAGGCAGGAGAATCACTTGAACCTGGGAGGTGGAGGTTGCTGGGAGCCAGGATCACACCACTGAACTCCAGCCTTGGCAACAGAGCGAGACTCTGCCTAAAAAAAAAAAAAATCCTGTTTAAATGCTACTTTCTTTTATCAGTGAATTCAATCCTCTTATCCCACAGAAGAGGAAACAGATGAGATGGGTCTCACTATGTTGCCCAGGCTGGTCTTGAACTCCTGGGCTCAAGAGATTCTTCCATCTTGGCCTCTCAAAGTAATGGGATTATAGGAATGAACCTCTGCCACCAGCCAAAAGCCATTTTTTGGTAACAGCTTTGTTGAGATACAATTCACATGCCATACATTTCATCCATTTAAAGTGTACTATTCAGTGGCTGTAAGTATAGTTACAGGACTGTGCAACCATCACCACTCTAAATTTTATATTTTCATCAACCCAGAAAGAAATTCTGTGCCCATTAACTATCTCTGAATTTTCTTTCAACATCACCCTCCAGTCCCAGGCAACCATTAATCTTTCTTTCTCTACAGATCTGCCTATTCTGGATGCGTGACATAAACGGAATCATACAATATGTGGTCTTTTGAGACTGGCTTGTTTCACTAAGGATGTTCTCAAGGTTTATCTGTATACTGTCACACCTGGGATTAAGTAAACATTAAAAAAAACTTAAAGGTTCATCTGTGTTGTGGTATGTATCAGTACCTCATTTCTTTTTATTACTAAATAATGTCCCATTATATGAATATGTTACATCTCATTTATTCATCTTATTTCATTCATCAGCTCATGGACATTTGGGTCGTGTTCACCTTTGGGCTATTATGAATAACGCTGCTCTAAATATTTATGTACAAGTTTTTGTATGGGCACATGTTCTCATTTCTCCTGGATAGATACCTAGGAGTAAAACTGTAGGTCCTATGATAACTTGATGTTAAAACTCTGAGGAACTACCAGACTGTTTTTCAAAGTAGCTGAACCATTTTACATTTCCACAGGCGGTGGATGAAAGTTCCAATTTCTCCACATCCTTGCCAACATTTGTTATTGTCTGTCTTTTTAATTATACCCATCCTGGGGGGTGCGAAATGGTCGCTTGTGGTTTTGATTTGAATTTTTCTGATGATCAATAATGTTGAGCATCTTTTCATGTACTTATTGACCATGTATATATTTTCTTTATGGAAATGTCTATTCAGAGTCTTTGTCCATTTTTTAAAAAGTGATTGTCTTGGCCGGGCTCGGTGGCTCATGCCTGTAATCTCGGCACTTGGGAAGGCCGAGGCGGATGGATCACAAGGTTAGGAATTCAAGACCAGCCTGGCCAACGTGGTGAAACTCCATCTCTACTAATAATAGAAATATTAGCCAGGGGTGGTGGCATGTGCCTGTAGTCCCAGCTACTCAGGAGGCTGAGGCAGGAGAATCGCTTGAACCCGGGAGGCAGAGGTTGCAGTGAGCTGAGATTGTGCCACTGCACTCCAGCCTGGGTGACAGAATGAGACTCCATAAAAAAAAAATAAATAAATAAATAAAAAGTTGTCTTTTTATTATTGATTTGTAAGAATTTTGAAATATGTATTCTACATACAAATTCTTTACCAGATATGTGGTCTGCAAATATTTTCTCCCATTTTGTGTGTTGTCTTTTTGCTTTCTTGATGGTGTCCTTTGGAGCACACATGGTTTTAATTTTGATGAAGTCCTCCATGTGTCTGTTTTTTCTTACTGCTTATGCTTCTGGCATGACATCTAACAACCCATTGCCTACCCCATGGTCATGAAGATGCACACTTACGCTTTCCTCTAAGAGTTTTTAGGTTTAGCTCTTACATTTTCATATTTGATCCATTTGTATTACTTTTTGTATACGGTGGGAGGTAGAGACCCAGTTTCATCCTTTTACGCGTAGATATCCAGTTGCCCCAGCACCACTTATTGAAATGACAATTCTTTCCCCATTATATTTACTTGCATCATTTCTGAAAGTCAATTGACTATAAATGTAAACATTTCTTTCTGGATTCTCAATTCAGTTCTAGTCATCTATCTGTCAGCATTTCTCTTTCTGCTACTATCTCACGTCTTAATGTAACTGTCTAGTAAGTTTTAAAATCACATCGTTAAAAAGTAATAATACCTCAAGTATATGACAGAAAACAGCAGGCTTTGCTGTCATCTTTTCCCACTCCCGAATCCTCCACTTTCACACTTTTATCTATTTTATTATTTTTACTTTTTTACATCTACAAAGTCTGCTTACTCAGTTCTTTCTTGATTTGCCTTTTTTTTTTTTTTTTTACATACCTATTGTCTTTCTTTAATGATAGATGGAGATTGAGTATCTTTACTGGCTTCTTCCTGTCCTTCAAACTTCAAACTTAATTATTTCATTATTTAGTCACTTAAGTATTTGCATTATAATGACCTTATTAGCAATGCTTGCTGCAGAACCAGGGATGGTGTCTGATTTCACCACCTTGCTCTACATTTTGTTGTTGGTGACGCTGATGATGTCTGCTTTGCTGTTTCTGGAGTTGCTTTGTTTACTTCATTTTCCAGATTGCTCTCACCCATTCTTCTCAAGTCCACTGTTTTATGAAGCCCCTTGACTATTCACTTCTGAGCATAGCAGGTCATCTATCGGCTCAATTTGTTTCCAGCCCTGTGTCCTTTGGATTCATTCTCAAAGCCACCTGCATGGGCTTCGGGCTGGTTTTTCTTGTGTGGCTCTCCTAAACTGCACTCCAGTTTCCTGAATTTGGTTTCTTGTTCTTGGTGCATTTTCATCTTCTGGTGGAGTATATCCTCCAATAATTCCTCAGATGGGTGCAAGCGTGGCATAAAATCTGAGACATCAGAAGTATGTGAAAATGTCCTACTTGACTGATAATTGCCTGGGTGCAGAATTCTGAGCTGAATATTATTTTCCCTCATATTTCCAATGCTTGTTCTTTGGACACGGTCTCAACATTGCTGTTGAGAAGCCCTGTGCCATTTGATTCTCTATGTTTTGAATGAGGTCTGTGGTTGCTTTTAGCTACTGGAATCTTATTCCAGGTCTTTAGAAATTTCACAGTAATAAGTATTTGTTGGGGTCTTTTTTATCCATCGTGCTGCACACCCAGTGGGCCCTCTCAATCTGGAAACTCATGCTGTCCGTTCTGGTAATTTTATTGTACTGTTATCTTTGATTGTGCTACATCTTTGCCTTCTTTCAGACATCCTATTGGTTGGATATTGATTGATTGATTAATCTTCCCTTTTCCTACTATTCAATCATTTTAACTTATTTTATTCCACTCTCTAAGAGACTTTCTCAATTCTACATTCAGCTGTTCTTCAGATTTTTTTTTCAGCTATCGTAATTTAATTTATAAGAGCTCTCGGAATTTCCTCATGACCTCCTAATCTCATTTTATGGTTGAGATATTTTTTCTCTCTCTGAGGGTGGGTCAAGCTATTTTTTCTCCCTGCATTCTTTTTTTTTTTTTTTGAGATGAAGTCTGGCTCTGTCACCCAGGCTGGAGTGCAGTGGTGCGATCTTGGCTCACTGCAACCTCTGCCTCTGGATTCAAGCAATTCTCTGCCTCAGCCTCCTGAGTAGCTGGGATTACAAGTGCCTGCCACCACGCCTGGCTAATTTTTGTATTTTTTTAGTACAGATGGGGTTTCACCACGTTGGCCAGGCTGGTCTTGAACTCCTGACCTCATGACCCACCTGCCTCGGCCTCTCAAAGTGCTGGGATTACAGGCGTGAGCCACCGCACCCAGCCCTCAATTCCAATCTTTGCTTGTTTTGAGCTGTTTCACTCAGAGACTGTCTTCAAATATATTGCATGCATTGTAAAGCTTCTGGAAGTCTACATGCAAGACTGGGGTTGTGAGCTCTTAGGGTGACTGGCAGGCATTGACTCTTGTGTTGGAGAACTCCCCAATATCAGCGTCTGTGGGACTTTTCTCATAATTCCTCCAGTGGAGACTCTTCCTCCTGGTGGTGAGGATGGTAGAGTCAACCTTCTTGGAACAAAGTGGCTAATGCGGGCTCAGGGTGGGGAGCAGACTCTCAGCCAGGTCACTCTCACAGTGTGAAGTGTGGCGCTGCTCCCCTGCCTCCATGGCGAGTCCTCACTTTGTATCCTCTCTACTTCAAGTTTTCCACATAATAAACCCTTCCACCTGCACGGTGACGGGGCTATTGGCTGACTTCAGGGCGTGGTGGATGGGACTGAGGTGTCCTTCCCTACACTTTTTCTTTTTTCTCATGAATCTGCCTTTTTTTCCCCCCAGCCCCATACCTTACATCACCTTCAATTCCTCTGTCTTGCGTTCTGTGGTAAAAGTTGACTATTTTTATTGGCATCTCCTTGTGTGTAATTTGGTATTCAGACAGCTTACTTTTGCTAATGTTCTTATCAGTTTTCACCCAACATTTTCATTCCAACAATGTCTAAAAAGCATTTCTATCTTTCATGGGCTATTGTTTACTTCCCCAAGTTATTTCCTTTTAAATCTTTTCATACAGTAGTTACCAGAGCTTACAAGAGTCTTTCTTCAAATCTTTCCAGCTCATTTGAAGGAAAATGGGGGGAAATTCCTCAGAGTTTTAATTTGCTCATAAGGACATTGGAAGGAGCCGGTTTTGAGCTCCTTCACTGTGGAAGAGAGTTTGGCCTGTAGGCCTGTGTTTGTTTGTCATGCTTTGCAGGAAGAGGCTGAAGTTAAGGGTTCTCCTCTATCTGGCATGACAACTCTTCTTAGCAAGTAGCTGGGGCAGAGCCCTAGCTGAACTGCTTGTGGCATGTGTAGTACTCTTGGTATGCAAAGGTGTGGGAGCTGATGTGGGAATTTCCACTCTTGTTGACTCCCCACACCTGAAACACTTTCCAGAAATTATAGTAGCAAAACCTACGCACCCCTCAACTCGACTCTGGCTGCCTCTCAGTCCATCCTGGCCTCCAGCCCCTGCCTCTCAGTCCGTCCTGGCCTCCAGCCTCTGACTCTCAGTCCGTTCTGGACTCCAGCCCCTGCCACCCTGAGCCAAGGGGTTTCTTCTGGAAATCACATCCACTCATTCACGTCTCACGGGCTTTGCCTTCATCTGGGTTGAATCATAGGTGAGTTCGCCTTCACGCTATCTGCTCATAGCTGTGGCAGCGGAAATTCTTCATAATCTGCATGCAGATGTCTCCTCCCATAATTTTCAGAATGAATACAGGTTGTGTAATGAACAGGTAGAAGAGATGGGGCAGACTTTAAAAAGCTGAGAAAACTATCCTGACTCAAGTTCTAGGATCTCCCCCGCCCCAACACTGTTTTCAGCCTTTTCCTTGGGCTGAGCATGGTGGCTCACGTCTGCAATCCCAGCACCTTGGGAGGCCGAGGTGGGTGGATCACCTGAGGTCAGGAGTTGGAGACAGGCCTAGCCAACATGGTGAAACCCCGTCTCCACTAAAAATACAAAAATTAGCTGAGCATGGTGGCTCATGCCTGTAGTCCCAGCTACTCAGGAGGCTGAGGCAGAAGAATTGCCTGAACTCAGGAGGCGGAGGTTGAAGTGAGCCGAGATTGTGTCACTGCACTCCAGCATCTCAAAAAAAAAAAAAAGAAAAAGGCTTTTTGTTTTTTTTTCTTCTCCTCTTCCTCCTCCTTCTTCTTTCTCCTCCTCTCCCCTCATTTTAAAGGTTGTGTCTGTAAAGTGCACAAATTTTAAGTGTGTGCTTGGCAAATGTATGTGTTTGTGTAACTACCACTCAGAACAAAATAGACAGCGCTCCCAGCACTCCAGAACGCTCCTTCCATCCCTCCTCTGTCGATACCCACCCACCTCCAGAGGTAACCACTGTTCTGACTTCTCTCCCCATCAATTACTTTTGCCTTTTCCAGACCTTAATAAGTGCTTCTCCACTTACGCGGGTCTCTCCTCACTTTTCTCAACAGGATTGCATGATTTTCTCTACCTGAATTTCTTGAAGGGGAGTCTATGACATGTTAATTCTCTTAAATGCATCGTTTCACTTCCTCCCCCTGGGGTGGGTATTGTGGTCCCCATTTTACAGCTGAGAATAGCCTGAGAGGTTAAATAATCAGCTTGAGGTCACATAGTCACTTACACAACAAGCAGCAGAACCCAGGTTTGAACTCAGGTGGGTCTAACTCCAAAGTCTGAGGCCTTTCCTTAAGTAATCAGTCTTTCAACACCTTTTGCTCACAAACAAAACTCAATACAAGGCTTTTTTTTTTTTTGGAACAGTGAATTTTATTACTAATGTTTGAATGGGCTGTAGAAACTTTTCTGCATATTTTAAGAAATGTGCTATGTTACCTTCACCTTCTTCCACCTTGATTCTCCTTCCTCCTGTGCCACCCGCCGAATTCTGTCTCAACTTTCACGATGAAATTGGGCTCAGATTTCTAGTATTTGTGACTGACTTAACAACCACAAGACCAATTCCCAGAATTTCCAGAAGAGGGCAGTAGAGCCCACACTAAATTGCTCAGACACCAAACTGGTAAATGGGATCTGCCTGGAACAAATTCTGAGACCTGAGACTTGATGCACTTTACTTTCTGTTAAAGAAAGTAATAGGGCCTTACACACACTGGCTTACACATTTTAAGTAACACCTTGTTTATGATATGGTTAGGCTCTGTGTCCCACCCAAATTTTATGTTGAATGGGAATCCCCAAGTTCCGAGGGAGGAACCTGGTGGGAGGTGATTGGATCAGGGGGTCTGTTTCCCCCATGCTGGTCTCATGATTTGAGGGAGTTCTCGTGAGACCTGATGGTTTTACAAGTGTTTGGCAAATTCCTCCTTCGCTCACTCTTCTCTCTCCTGCCGCCGTGTGAAGAGGATCCTTGCTTCGCCTTCGTCTTCCGCCATGACTGTAAGTTTCCTGAGGTGCTCCCAGCCATGCAGAACTCTGAGTCAGCTAAACCTGTTTTCTTTATGAATCAGCCAGTCTTTGGTATGTCTTTACAGCAGTGTGAAAACGGACTCATACAGTTTCTTTTCTGCCTTTTCTTCTTCCTTCCCTGCTTTCCCTTTGTCTACATCCTTGTTTTCCTTTCCAACTCCAGCCTTCCTGAGTCAACGGTGGTTGCCTCTCACTCTGTCTTGCCTCTGAACTTCTCCCAGCTCTCAAAATAAGTGGATGAAAATTCTGTTTTCTTCAGGCTCTGTTCCCCACCCCCCTCCCCAGGATAATCCTGAAAAGCAGCTTACTGGATGTGTCAATGATTTACCTCAAAGTGACAACATTCTAATGGCTGACTTCAGTGCAACACGCATTGCCTACCATCTGGCTGGTACTAGTCAAATCTATATGGGATTCTGTAAAGAAAAAAACCAAAAATAATAATAAACACTTACTGTGTGGTATCATGTGCGTGTACTTCTGGCTCCTCGGGAGGCTGAGGCAGGAGGATCACTTAAGCCCAGGAATTAGAGGCTACAATGAACTATGATGGTACTATTGCACTCCAACCTGGCCAACAGAGTGAGACCCTGCCTCCTAAAACAAAAAACAAAAAAAGACCCCAGAGTCACTTACCCAGATAGCAATAGCCACCGCCAGTGTCATTCTTACTATTCAGGGTGTAGGAATGGTATCTCCCCAGGCCAGACTGTGTGGTCAAGGATACCTCTGTGCCACACACTTCTCTTGCCCTCCTCAGAACTTTCCACAGTACCTGAGCTTGGAAAATGTTGGTTGATTGGAAGTTGGAGAGGGAATCCCACTGAGAGTACTCACTGGCTGTCATTTCCCTAATCTGGGTATAGCTTCCTCATCTATGAAACAGGGAGGTTGGTCTTTACCAGCCCAACTATTCTAGGATTCTGCATATCCTGCTTTTACTTTTTATTAGGACCTGGGAGAGAAACACCAAGCTGGAATCAGCAAGCGTTCCTTAGGTGGACCAGTGGAATGTTTTACTCACCTCTGACTGGCAAATCTGTTTACTTTGTTTTCTAAGTCTTTTGAATATTGACATTTTCTCATGGGACTCCTCAGATCAGTGCTCAGTAGTGAAAGAGAGACAGAGTTTGGGCTGCGGAGGTCCCTGGGAAGTTTTCACCGTCTCAGATAAAACTTCAGTTCCCTGATGGCACCAGGCTTGGGCCTCTGTCTGCCTCTTCGGAAACAAAAGAAGCGTTGCAAATAGCATCACTGCAAGGCTGCAGAGAAGCGGAGAACGTGCCTTCTGTGTTCTTTGAGAATCAGAAACTGGCAGGGTTTTCCTTGGCGTAGGACTGAATTAAAGAAAAAATTCTGTGTTCAAATGAATGACTTGAGTAACTCTGTTGATGAAATACAGTTACGCCCTGTAAATCCTGTGTGAAATGTTATCTTACAGTTGATTCAATTCCTCCACATCACTTTTATTCCATTACAAAACCTAACTTTTCCTCATTGATCAGACCTGAAATGAGGTTTAATGTTGGGCATGGAAGACCATTAGAAGGCATGAGAGTCAGAGATTAGGCATTACAAGCACTGGACACATGTCGTGGGTACTAAACACCTGAAAAATAATTAGTTCTGCCATGTTCATTTTCTAAAATAACCATGTCATACTGGATGGAGGTCTGGCTTCAAAATCAAAGACGTGGTTTGGATTTTGCCTGCCCTGGGAGGCCCTGGGAAGATGTCTTCTCTCTGAATCTTATTTCATGGAGTGTGGTAAGACTTGGTAACTATATTTACCCTGCCTTCCCCAGGATTGCTGCAAGCACCAGAGGAGGGGAAGTGTGTGCTCGTAACTGTGAAAACCAGACAATACGCCAGTTATGACTGCTAGGCTGCAGGTCACTGCACCTGTGGAGTGAGTGGCAAGACAACTATTTTGCTGGTTTTCTGCTTATCCTGGTGCAGAATTCAGACGGAGCCTGAGATGATAGAACAGAGAACATCAGTGTCTGCTGTGGGTCTTAGGCGCTCCCTGTGGTGCTTCTGTCTCCTACAAAGGCTACTATAGTTGCAGCTCGAATCCATCAATCAAATGGACCACAGATATTTACCGCTAAGCTATTAAACCCAGCTTACATGGGAGGTGTAGACAAGGCATGGCCAGCCCATCCTCTAGAGGCTGGGAGAGCCTACGCAGGCAGTGCAGGAGAAGCACAGTATGTGGCGGGGCCAGACAAGCCCTGGAGGGATTAGAGAGAGTGATGCTCCGAGTGAGGGGCCAGGGAGGTCTTTATAGACAACTGTGGTCCCAAAAAGTGGGTCCTCGAGGATGGGAGGGAATCAAATGACCGGATGACAGGTGGAGCCATTCGGAGCGAGGGGCCACAGTGATCAAAGGCCAGGAGGTGGGGCAGTGAGTGAGGAACTGGTGTGGGAGGAGGTAGCGAGGCTGGGAGGATGAGGTGGGCTGCATTCTAGAAGCAGGTGGCCTTCGGGCCAGGGTCTATGAACTGTCTCCCAAGGCACCGAAACCAAAGGAAGAAAGACAGGCCTGCAAGACTGGTGTGGCTGTCACACAGGATGAACGGGGAGCAGGGAGGTCCATGTGGGAACCAGTGGTAATCCTGGCAGGCTTCTTCCCCTTTCAGAGCCCCGGCCATGGGTTCTCGGTGTCTGTCTACTACAAGGCACCATCTGTTTTTGGGGTTGTAAGCTCTCGTCCTTTCCCTTGGTTTCGGCCTCCTACTGTCCCTCACCAGCAAGCCACTCATTGTCCCTGTAGCTGCCCTGTGGCCCTTTCTGTCTTCCTGACAGCCTCACAGAGGGTGGCCCCAGGGCCACGGCTCTGCCCTGGTGGCCTCTGAGCTGTGTCTGCCGGGCAGACGCACAGGCACCAGATCGAGGGCAGAGCAGGCCAGTTAGTGCCTGGTCCTCCTGCCTGGATGGGACCTGGCCTGCATGGAACAGTGATCTCCAACACTCACAACCAGAAGCCACCACCTCAGCCCAGCGCCCACGTGTGGCCCCAGCGAGCTCTAAAGACCGATTTCTGTGCCTGTGGCCTGCTCGCATTCCGGTTAGAGCTGCGAGCCCTGGAAAATCCTCAACCCACTTCAACTCATCCTGGATCCCAGCCCTGCTCACCCCTTGTCAAGGAATACCCAAGCCTTGCTCAACAGGCCATCTGGTGTATGCAGAAGAGAACCCAGCCTTCAGGGTCAGAAAAGTGAGCTGCGATTTCTTGCTGCTCCACTTATTCTCTCCGTGACTTCAAGAGGGCATCACCCCGGGCCTCTCTTTGCTGCGTGTGTGCAGGAGAAGGTTTGGACGACACCTGTGCCAGAGCCCTGGGTCCGAATGGAGTGACCCGTGTGAAGCCACGTTGCATACTCTGGAGTTCTGTACAAATGGCATGTCCCAGGCTCTCAAGAACTTTGGGAAGATTGCCGTCCTTTCCAGAACATCTTTGTGAGTTGAGCTGGGATTTCTGGAGGTGGGATTGTAGCCCAGAGGCGTGATGGGTGCTGGGAAGGAGAACAGAGTGAAAAGAATATCTACTTCTCAGTATCACTGGTGTTGATAGATCCAAGGTTTGCTTTAGGATGCCAGGACCTGCAGGAGGCAAAGGGACATGTTCACTACAAACCCCTCAATTAGTCACAACAAGTGCCACTTGCAGAGGGAAGCCTCCTGCTTGCAGTTGTGAAGTCAGGACTCATCTCACAGTGTCTTGCTCAAGGTCCACATAAACATATTATTCCCACATTTGGGCATGGCCCTGCTTGGCAGAACTGAAGCTGCATACATGAGGCATATCTGTGTATGGTCCAGCTGCTGTCTGATGCTTGCAAAGTTGGTAAAGAGGATGCAGAGAGACAGGAGCCAGCATCTGTTCTCAGCTGTCTAAAGGTCCACTTGAGATCAGATCATAGAAAGTGAAATGTTTGGGCCGGGTGCGGTGGCTCATGCCTGTAATCCCAGCACTTTGGGAGGCCAAGGGGGGTGGATCACAAGGTCAGGAGATCGAGGCCATCCTGGCTAACACGGTGAAACCCCATCTTTACTAAAAATACAAAAAATATTAGCTGGGCATGGTGGTGGGCATCTGTAGTTCCAGTTACTTAGGAGGCTGAGGCAGGAGAATGGCGTGAACCCAGGAGGCGGAGCTTGCAGTGAGCTGAGATCGCATCACTGCCCTCCAGCCTGTACAGCAGAGCAAGACTCTGTCTCAGAAAAAAAAAAAAAAAAGAAAGAAAGAAATGTTTGGAGAATGATTCAATGATTCAGATAACTTTCTGTGTACCCTGGGGTAAGTCACTTAACCTCTCTGGACATGTTTTTCCATTCCCCATAGCAGAGCAGGAACTTCTACTTTCAAAGGGAATCGTGGCCTCTTAGCTCTGGAAGAAACCTGAGGGGTCTGTTAGGCCAACCTTCTCTAGTCCCAAACCTCCCTTCCACTACAGCCTGGAAAAAAAGGCCTATCCTATCACTTTTGCTTACATACCTCCTCTCACAGGGACCTCACTACCACTCCTGAAGCCCATTCTTTTGTGAGAAAGCTCTGATAGTTAACAAGTTACTTCTCATTTTCAGAAGAAGGTTTGGTAGCCAGGTTGATGAGGTAATGTTCAGCACTGGTTTGGGGAGTTGAGATGCCCCTGAGCTGGCCTGCCCCTCAGCAGTCAGGGCCAAGCTGCTGCCAAGGAGGGTGATTCAGTAGCAGTGCCTGCTGTTCTCCCTGGTTCTGTCGTTTGCCTGGACCAGCTGCCATCACTCCTCATCCTCCACACCCCAGCTCACACTGTTTCTGCAGCCTGAAATGAATTTCCCTTACACTAGACAGAAAGCTTGCTGTCCTTCAAGATCTAGCTCAAATACAACTCCTACATTATGTTCTCCTGCTATAACAGAGGGAAGAGCTCAGTGTTCTGATGCAGACGGGGAGCCGTGTGGCCTGCATAAATCTAGGAAGACTTCATGGAAGATGACAACTATTTTGCTGATTTTCTGCTTATCCTGGTGCAGAATTCAGATGGAGCCTGAGATGATAGAACAGAGAACATCAGTGTCTGCTGTGGGTCTTAGGTGCTCCCTATGGTGCTTCTTTCTCCTACGAAGGCTGCTATAGTTGTAGCTCGAATCCATCAATCAAATGGACCACAGATATTTACCACTAACCTATTAAACCCAGCTTAGATGGGAGGAGTAGAGCATCCCCAGAACACTGGGCTCTTCCCTCTGCTATAGCAGGACAACATAAAGTAGTAGTTATATTGTAACAAACCATCTCCCTCAGTATACTCTGTGCTCTTCCAGGCTAATTACTGGTCTCATATCCATGTTAGCATCCTCAGTGTCTGTTGCAGGTCACAGTATATAGTGTGAATTCAATATTTGTGCTGACCCGTCTAGACATAGACATAGATAAAAATATACACCTACATATCTTCCTTCCTCCCTTCCCTTCCTCCCTCCCTCCCTCCTTCCCTCCTTCTTTTCCCTCCCTCCTTTCCTCTCTTCCCTCCCTCTCTCCCTACCTCTCTCCCTCCCTCTCTCCCTCCTTTCCCATCCCATCCCCTCCTCTCCCTTCCCCTCTCCTACCCTCCCCTCCTCTCCCTCCCTCCCTTCCTTCTCTCTCTTTTCTTTTTTCTTTCTCTCTTTTTCATTTGTCTCTCTTTTTTTTCCTACTACAAGCTCTTGCATGTGGAAGAGAGAGTGAAAAGCCCTTGGAATAACTGTAGTTTGTAGGAGAAGGGTCCTTGTCTATTGGAGGTTCAGAATTTCTCATAAAACACTTTAAAATTATGTGTGTTGGATGCATTTAAATGTAGCACAGTTAGTGCATTTATACTTAGAATATCAAAGTAATTTTACTTTTACAAAGTAAAAGCAAATTAGAAAATTTAATTTGCTAAAAAGAACATCTGGATATCTAATTAAAAGAGGTAAGGCTGTTATTTGAGTCTGACCTGCATTCTTACTTCCATCGTCCTGCCCCAGTCAATAAACTCTTTTGGCCGAGCATGGTGGCTCACGTCAGAAATCCCAACACTCTGGGAGGCCGAGGCAGGTGGATCATCGAGGTCAGGAGTTCAAGACCAGCCTGACCGACATGGTGAAACCCCTTCTCTACTTAAAATACTCAAAAATTAGCCAGTCATGATGGCAGGCACCTGTACTCCCAGCTACTTGGGGGGCTGAGGCAGGAGAATGGCTTGAACCCGGGAGGCAGAGGTTGCAGTGAGCCGAGATCGCACCATTGCACTCCAGCCTGGGCGACAAGAGCAAAAATCCACCTCACAAAAATTAAAAATTAAAAATAAATAAAAACGCTTTTGATTTCTAGCATCTGCATGACTCTCCACTGAGAATGAATGACAGATGCCCCAAACTGTGTAAGACCCAGAGGTGCCTGCCCAGGTAGGATTTTTGAGGTGGGCAAGAGAAAGACTGCATTAGAAACCCTTCAACCACAGCCCTGCCTTTGCACCTCTGGACCCAGAGGTGTGTGAGGCTTGGTCTTTGAGGAACAGCTTGTAGTTTTGAGGCCCTAAGGGCCCCTAAACTTCATCAGCTTTAGCTCCCTGCCTGTTCCTGGAAACCCAGGGTGTGCTGAGGTGAAACAGCCAGCGGGGCACCCTGTCCTCTCCACAGCCCTGGGCCCCGAGGGCCGAGGGCTCCTCCTCCTCCTAACAGGACTCTAGTGCAGCTTTCACCCTTCCGGGATGGTGGGGATCTTGAACTTCTCTAGAGTTTCGGGTTGGGGAATTTCATTAGTCTCTACATACGGGAATCTGATGGGCAGAAACTGCCACCATGGTTCGTTTAACAGTGACATCTGGAATAAATTCTCTGCGTCTCTTTAACATTGACATCTGGAATAAGTTCTCTGCATCTCTTTTGTTTCAAGATAGTTATATGATGCATAGCGTGTCTCGGGGCTCTCTGTCATGCGTGCCGGAGCCTCAGTGTGGGGAAGCATGCAGGTGACAGGTTGTCCTCTCTGTCACCCTGCCCATATTAGCTGTGGCTGCTCTCTGGGTCTGGTTAAGATCTTTGGTTGGTCTAGGTCGGAGATGCTCACCCAGGCCCCAGAGCTCTAGACTGTCCATGGAGATGGGTGGCCAGAGTTTGGGGTTACCCCGCTTCACATGTTCAGCTAAAATCTTCTTTAAAGGAATGCTTATGCTGCTTGAAGAGCAGAGACAAAACACTGGGAACCACTGCCCCAGACGGTCTCGGGGGTCCTCCACGCTTCCAGCAGCCAAAGCCTCCTTCACACCCAGTCAGTGAAGCCCCAGGGTAACCATTATTTTCATTTGTTTGACTCGTTGCACATCCAGGTAAGATTGCATTTGAACCAAGTTTTCTGAGGGTAAACATCATTTAGAAACATTTAAAGCTACATTTGACGCAGCTCCCAGCCCTCTTGGGAACCATTTCTGTACGTAGTTATGCATCTGTGTTCTTTTCATACCGTTCCCTCCCTCCTGGAAGCCAAGCAGTAAAACAGTCTATACAGAGTGGGTGGAGCAGGCTCTAGTTGTACATAAGGCATGTGTATTAGTTTGTTTTCTGCTGCTTACAGCAGAATGCCTGAAAGTGGGTGATTTATAAGAATTTATTTCTTACCGCTCTGGAGGCTGAGAAATCCAAGGGGCCTCATCTGGGGAGAGGCTTCTTGCTGGTGGGGACTAGACAGTGTCCTGGGGTGGTGTAGGGTGTCACATGGGGAGGGACTGAGTGTGCTAATATGCTAGCTCAGCTCTTAGTTTCTCTTTATACTCCACTGATCCATTAACCCATTAGTCTATGAATGATTAATCTACTCCTGAGGGCAGAGCTTTTGTGATCCCATCACCTCTTAAAGGACCCTACTTTTCAATACTGCCACATTGGGGATGAGGTTTCAACGTGAGTTTGGCGGGGGACATTGAAGCCACAGCAGCATCCCGTCAATGTTGCTCTTAATTCATCTCTGGGCTAAGGAAGCCTCCCCACTGCGAACCTGTCTCTGAGGTCTCAGGCAGAGCTAGTGATATGGTTTGACTCTGCGTTCCCACCCAAATCTCATGTTCAGTTGTAATCCCCCGCGTCGGAGGTGGGTCCTGGTGGGAGGTGGTTGGATCACGGGAGTGGTTAGCATCATCCTCCTTCGTCACCACAGCGAGTGGGTTCTCACGAGACCTTTCACCCTGCTCCGGACGTGTGAGAGGTGCCTGCTTCCCCTTTGCCTTCTGCCATGACTGCGTTTCCTGAGGTCTCCCTAAAGGCAGAAGCCACTGTGCTTTCTGTCCAGCCTGCAGAACCATGAGCCAATTAAACCTCTTTTCTTATAAATTACCCAGTCTCGGATATGTATTTTTCCTTTTTTTTTTCTTTTTGAGACAGAGTGTTACTCTGTTGCTCAGGCTGGAGTGCAGTGACATGATCTCGGCTCACTGCAACCTCCACCTCCCAGGTTCAAGCGATTCTCCTGCCTCAGCCTCCGGAGTAGCTGGGATTACACACGTGTGCCACCACATCCGGCTAATTTATATATTTTAAGTAGAGATGGGGTTTCACCATGTTGGCCAGGCTGGTCTCGAACTCCCAACCTCAAGTGATCCACCTGCCTCAACCTCCCAAGGTGCTGGGATTACAGGTGTGAGCCACTGGGCCTGGCCTCAGATATTTCTTTATAGCAGTGAGAGAACTAATATAGA
>NW_012114977.1:1206186-1210313 GCF_000951035.1 Colobus angolensis palliatus | reverse complement strand
GAGGCATCTAGCTTTCTAAGTATAGGGAGTTTTCTACAAGCGTGGAAAACTGTTACTCTACAAAAAGGCTCAAGGAAAAATTGTGAAGTGGTGTATTCTGGTCAATTTTCTCCCCCTTTCATTTTGGAATGCACAGGCCACCCAGAGCCCAATACACCCCTCGCTCTGTCTCATCTGTGTTCTGCTCACCAGGGCTTCTCACCTCTCCTGGGGTTCTCAAGGCAGCTCTCTGGTTCTAAGCTACCAGCCTGCTTCTGTCCAATGAAACTGACTTGGTCCTTCATTGAACTCTGGCTGGTGACCCAGTAAACTACCTTCTATCCGCATTCCTGTCTCTCTCCCTCCCTCCTTCCTGAAAGTCCTTGAAAGAATGATTGTAACTCAGTAGCTCACTCACTCATTCATTTATTTCCATGGTCATCATGATCATTCATTATGCACCTACGATGTTTCAGTTACTCTACCAGAAAAACAAAGTCGGATAAAACCTGGCTCTGCCTGCCCAGGGCCTCCATATAATAGAGGGGCTTTGGGAAGTGGGAGGACTCAAGGGAGGTGGGGGCACCAAGTGACCTACCCAGCCTTCTGCCATTCTTGGGGGAAGGGAGTAAAGGTAGAAGAGAGAAACTTGGTCAGAGGAGGTGACATTTGAGCTAGACCTTGAAGCATAGACAAGAGTAGCTTCTTCTAAACGGGAGTTGAGCAGTAAAGACAGGGAGGAGTGGCAGGTGTACTCAGGGCAGATAATGGCAGTGGCAGCTGTAGGCAGGTCTGGCAAAGCACAGTCGGATTCCTCTAAAAAGAGGCTTACACACCAGCCAGGGGGCATTCAGACCTGAACTTACAGTAAGTAAGGAGAAGTCAGACAGACCTGCATTTATGTCTTAACGTGGCTGTATTTGCTGTATTTGTTCTTCTAAAAGATCTCTTTGACAGCCAAGTGGAGGTTGGGGAAATGTTGTCAGCAGGAAAACCAGCTAGGAGCCTTCTCCTTAAAAGTGGCCTAAAAGCGGGTATGAGCAGAGATAATGGAGGCGGCAGGATGAATTTAAAAAGGCAGAATTCGTAAGACTTCGTGGCTGAGCTTAGTGGCTCATGCCAGCAGTTTGGGAGGCCAAGATGGGTGAATCACTTGAAGTCAGGAGTTCAAGACCAGCCTGACTCACATGGGGAAACCCCATCTCCACTAAAAATACAAAAATTAGCCAAGCATAGTGGCAGGTTCCTATAGTCCCAGATACTTGGGAGGCTGAGGCTTGAGAATCGCTTGAACCCTGGAGGTGGAGGTTGCACTGAGCCGAGATCATGCCACTGCACTCCAGCCTGGGTGACAGAGTGAGACTCCATCTCAAAAAAAATAAAAAATAAAAAAGACTTTGTAAAAAAGGAATGTGGAGAGTGAGGAACAGAAGGAGGTGTCAAAGCATAGAGATTCATGCCTCTACCTTGGGTGATGGTTTCTAAAGAGAGCTCTTTGGCTGAGAGGGAGGTAAAGAGGGAGGAATGGAAGAAGGGATGGATTGCAAATTGGAGATCAATCTAGCATGCAGGCCAAGAAGACGGAGAATCATCGGAGTGCCATAAATCAGAACAAATGAGTTTGTCAGAAGGTAGGAAAGAAGACTGTTCAAGGAAGTGGTGACCTGTAGATACTGAATGCCACAGAAAGGTCGTGTAAGCAGAAGACTGAAAGATACCATTACAGGTGACAAGTAGGAGTCACCTACTACTAGGCACCTTAGGAATACATTGTTTTAGCAACTCCAGAACTTGTTATAGGGGGATAAGAAAATGCAGTGGTGCTGTGATCCCACTTGTCCGAAGAGCTGGAACATCAAAGATAAGGTTATGAATAGAGGGGCAGGCAGAGGTGTGAAACGTTTTCAGTTTTATTATTGTTATTATTATTTCAGAGATAAGGTCTTGCTCTGTTGCCCAGGTTGGAGAGCAGTGGTGCAACCATAGCTCACGGCTGCCTCGAACTCCTGGACTCAGGCGATCTTTCCACCTCAGCCTCCCCAGTAGCTGGGAATACAGGCACACAAAACCATGCTCAGCTAATTTATTTATTTATTTATTTATTTATTTTCTGTAGAGATGGGATCTTGCTATGTTATTCAGGCTGGTCTTGAACTCCTGGGCTCAAGGAATCCTCCTGCCTCAACCTCCCAAGGTTCTGAGATTACAGGCATAAGCCATCATGCTTAGCCAGTTTTATTATTATTATTTTTATTATTTATTTATTTTGAAACAAAGTTTCACTCTTGTTGCCCAGGCTGGAATGCAATGGCGCCATCTTGACTCACCACAACTTCCGCCTTCCGGGTTCAAGGAATTATCTTGCCTCAGCCTCCTGAGTAGCTGGGATTACAGGCATGCCCCACCATGCCCGGCTAATTTTGTATTTTTAGTGAGAGAGGATTTCTTTATGTTGGACAGGCTGGTCTCGAATTCCGGACCTTAGGGGACCCACCTGCCTCAGCCTCCCAAAGTCCTGAGATTACAGGCGTGAGCCACCGCACCCAGCCCAGTTTTATTATTTTTAGAATGGTGAGTGTTGAATGCTTTGTGGCGAATGCTTCTTGGAGAAGCAAACAATAAACAGGTTGAGACTGAATACAGGTAAACATATTTACAATTTAAACACCCAAGAGTGATTTTGGTCTGAGTTCCAGGCGCTGCTGGTGAGCTCTTGAGGCACACTTTCCAGGTGGCAGCACCCCTGAAATCCACCAGGTGGTCCACCCCCTCCTTCCCGTTGCGTGAACAGACAGCTGGGTTCTGCCATGCCTTAGAGGAGGGGGTCACGTGAGGCTTTGATTTCTAGGAAAGCCTGCAAGGAGGAGTCAGACAGACCTGGGTACCAGCCTCAGTCCTGCCAATAGTCACCGTAGGCAAAATGACCTCTGAGCTTCAGCTTTCCCCTGGAGAAAAGGAGGGTAACTCAATCTATCATCAAGAGGCTGCCCTGAGGCTGGATGACATACACATGTAAAAGCTCCCCTACAATGCTGCCTCTGATGTGGCAAGCAAATTCAAGAGTCCTTATTTTCACACTCATGCCCAGGAGGAGATTACTGACCACGAGGTTCTTTCTTTCCAGAGGTTATGGGCAGCCCTGCTTCTGTTTGCTTGTTTTTCTTTTTGTTGTTTTTCTTTTGCTTGTTTTTCTTTTGTTGTTTTTCTGTTTGCTTGTTTTTCTTTTGTTGTTGTTGTTGTTGATTTGTTTTTTTGAGACAGAGTTTTGCTGTTGTCGCCCAGGCTGGAGCGCAATGGTGCGATCTCAGCTCACTGCAACCTCTGCCTACCAGGTTCAAGACATTCTCCTGCCTCAGCCACCCGAGTAGCTGGGATTATAGGCTCTCGCCACCACACCCGGCTATTTTTTGTAGTTTTAGTAAAGATGGGGTTTCACCATGTTGGTCAGGCTGGTTCCCAACCCCTGACCTTGGGTGATCCACCCGCCTTGGCCTCCCAAAGTGCTGGGATTACAGGCATGAGCCACTGCACCTGGTGCTTGTTTTTGTTTTTCTATGTGTCTGTGGCTCCCCGCTGTGCTCTTCAATGTCTGGGCTCCTCCCAGCTGGGACAGGGAGGCTGTGTTTACTGCTATTTGCCTGATGTTTACTACAGTGCTGGACAGCTTGACATGCAGATGAACTCCCTCATTCAACAGGTATAGGAGGGAGTCAGGGAGACCAGGCACAAGAAAAACAGCATATTTCCCACTAGAAGATTCCTGGCCAGACTTCTTTCTTAGAAAGCCCTCCCTGGTGAGTCAGTGCATTGGCCTGCCCTGACCTCCCAGAAGATTGGACAGAAGATTATCTTGGCACAGGCCTGACAGACAATTTCTCTGCCTGCACAGATTTCCTGGTACCCAGGAATATTTGACTAACCTGAACTTTTATTTTTCTAATTGAAACACCATACTGTTGATTTTAGGAACATTGCTTTTACCTTTTCTGTGAGGACAAGATCTCTAAATCTTTCCCTATTGAAGAATTTGATTTTGGTTCATCCAGGTAATGGTGGCTAGGGCCAAGGGTATGGGGAGGTCTGAGCTTCCAAAATGCTGGTAATGCAGGGAGCAGATGGGGAGGGAGATGAGTTAGCAGGGCTCTCTG
>NW_012114977.1:1186195-1205441 GCF_000951035.1 Colobus angolensis palliatus | reverse complement strand
GGCTATACTGGAAGCATGGCTGGGGAGGCCTCAGGAAACTTACAATCATGGTGGAAGGTGAAGGTGAAGCAGGCATGTCTTACACGGCAAAGAAGGAGGAAGAGAGAGAAGGGGGAGGTGCTACACACTTTTAAACAACCAGATCTCATGGGAACTCACTCACTATCATGAGAACACGAAAGGGGAAATCTGCCCCCATGATCCAATCATCTCCCACCAGACCCCTCTTCTAACTTTGGGGATTACAATTCCACATGAGATTTAGATGGGGACACAAATCCAAACCATAGCAAGTGTATACCTAAAGCTCAGTAGCCTTGAAGCTGGCACATCCAGCCTTGTGAAATTCCACATGCCGGTATCACTCTCACTCCATGCCCATTGATAGGATATAGGAAAAGTGGATTTCAGAATATTGAGAAAACAATTCCTAGACAGACTTCTTGCAGGGCCTATCTCTGCTTGAAGAGGCCAAGCGAGGAATGAGCCCAACAAAATCACCAATTGGGCTTGCTCAGCTCGGGCGTGTAAACCTAGCTTTCCAAACTTGGTGTTGAGAACCAAGGCATCCTGGCGATATTTTCTGTGAATCTATTGAATTGGCCACGGTGGAGGCTGAATAGAGCAAGTATGGTGTTAAGGGAAAAGGCTGTTGTGTTTCATTTCTGGGTTGTGGCTTGTTTTTCTTGAGCCACTTCTGGGCTCAGCTCCATAGGTTGGGGTGCATACTTGGTGGCTGGATCAGTGGTGGTCACTGGGAAGCTGTGTCGCTCAGACAAGGACATTGGCTGTGGGTGGTCTGTAGCAGGCAGCAGCAACCTGGTTTCAGAGCTTAAGAGGATCCTTCAAACTGTCCCCAGCAAGTTCGCTGGGCTCCCAGCACCCTTAGATAAGGTGGTGTCCTTGATTTCAGGGAACTCATCTCCGATTTTATTCTTCTATAGCCTAGAGTAATTGAGACTTTTCAAAGTAGCCTGGAAAAACCTTACATCCTGGAGGAGAGAACAGGGCCCACTTTCTCCCCTCTTTCCTCCTAGAGTCTTAGGAATATTTAACCTTCAAGGAGGTAGAGATATTACTGAGGCCTCTTCACGTTGACTTTCTCAGCTGCCGATTCCTTCTCTTGGTGCAGAAATTCGTTTTTACTGTTATGAGTTGCTTTAATACTAACACATAGCAACTTGCTTTGAGTGTGGAAAAGTGGGCCAGTAAATGCATGCAGACATGTCTTTGATTACTTAGGAAAAATGTCGGTAGACCCAAAGGCTTTTATCATCATGAGCCATTGGGTCTTGAGGATACTGAGTTCTCTTCTCCAGAGCCATTTATGAAGTATAGTGAATCTCCAGACCAGAAGCTCAGTGAGTCTATAAGAAAGATCAGGAACTCCCTTTCTTCCCCAGCAATCTGGGGGAGCAGCAGCCTCCCCGATTCGAGAGGCTTTGCCTGGAGAGTGAGAGGTAGATTGATGGAAAACAGTCAAGTATACTCATAAATATGAAAAACATTTAGAGCATTTGACCCAATGTCTAGTTCTAGTTCTACAGCAGGGAGAGTAAAGAATTTAGGCAGCCCTCACTGTGGGAGAAACCCGCATTGATCTAATCAGGGAAAATGCGAGGAGGCCTATTTGTAAGAGACACTGAAGGAGATTAGGAAATCATCAGGAGAGGTTTCAGTGGACTACGCCTTGGTCTCTGTATAATGAAACTCGTATCCTCAGAGCTTCAGGAGTGAAGTTCTCCACAGTTGCAATAGAATAACTTATATTAAGTCCTGCTTTACAGTACATAACACCCGAGTGAGATGCCAGGGAAGGGGCTTAGAGTTGTCATTTAATCAAGCCAAGACTTGTCATTGAAAAATTATGTGTGCAGAGCACTGTGTTAAATACAGCAAGGAATATAGAAATGAAAAATGTGAGGCTGGGCGCGGTGGCTCATTTCTGTAATCCCAGCATGTTGGGAGGTCGAAACAAGCAGGTCACGTGAGGCCAGGAGTTTGAGACCAGCCTGGCCAACATGGTGAATCTCTGTCTCTACCAAAAATTCAAAAATTAGCTGGGTGTGGTGATACTCACCTGTAATCCCATCTACTTGGGAGGTTGAGGCATGAGAATCATTTGAACCCGGGAGGTGGAGGTTGCAGTGAGCTGAGATTGTGTCACTGCACTCCAGCCTGGGCAACAGAGCAAGACTCTGTCTCAAAAAAAGAGAAGAGAAGAAAAGAAAAAGGTGTGAATTCTGCCTTAGAGGAGCTTCAGGCTGGTAAGAGAGTAAGACCTACATAAATAACCTGTTAAAGGGCAGAGTAGTTAAGACCAAGACTGAGACCCAAGCAGTGTGTGCTATGGAAGTAGAAGACAGGGAGAGATCTATTTCATTTAGGGAGCTCTGGTAAAGCTCATTAGAGGAAATGGAATTGAAACAGGGATCTCACAGACTTACCAGATTGAAGGTGGGGATTAGGGTAAAATGAGTGTGACACTTGAGTGGGCTACCGCATGTCCAGGAGTGCCAGAAAACTCAGTAATCAAGATTAATAACATGTGAATGAAATATTTTAAAATCAAAATAAATGCAAAATACCCCCATGAGAAATAGAACATCCCTTATTTCAATAAGTCCAGGATGTTTTGAATGAGCCTGCATTCTCGTACAAGGGAACTGTTCTTTTTAATCCGCCCTTGGTTCCTAGTTCCCTATCAGGAGCCTTTATAAGGGTTGTCAGCAACCTGTGAGCAGATTGGGCAACCTAGAGCTTTATATAGAGTCATTTTTAAAAACTGTAGAGCTTTTATTAGCTTTTACACTTGATATGGCTTGGCTGTGTCCCCACCCAAATCTCACTGTGAATTGTAATAATCCCCACATGTCAAGGGTAAGGTCAGGTGGAGATAATTGAAACACCAGGGTGGTTTCTCCCATACTGTTCTCATGGTAGTGAATAAGTCTCGTGAGATCTGATAGTTTTGTAAATGAGAGTTCCCCTGCACACGTTCTCACTTGCCTGCCACCGTGTAGGGTGTGGCTTTGCTCCTCATTTACCTTCCGCCGTAATTTGTGAGGCCTCCCAAGCTGTGTGAAACTGTGAGTCCGTTAATCCTCTTTCCTTTACAAATTACCCAGTCTCAGGTAAGTCTTTATTAGCGGTGTGAGAACAGATGAATACACTTGATTCCAAACATAAGAAGTGCATGTGGGGGCGTGTATCTTTCCTTTCTCCTGGACTCCAACATGGCTCAACACAGCACTGGCCAAATGGGTTAAAAATGAGGCCACGTGGAAGGAGAATCGCTTGAGCAAAGGTAGGAGACACTAGGGTCGATCCAGACCCATGGGGGTTATGAATCACATAACTTGGGAAGTTGTAATGAGAGAGCAGGCTGGAACATTTAGAAGCAGTGAGATTGTGAAGGGCTTTGAATACCATTTTGAAGATGTTTGGAATTAATAGTGTGGATGCTTCAGGTACCATGGAATGTTTTTGAACAAGGATTGTGGGCATAAACACACCTGAGGCCAGTCTATGGCGCAAACACACCTGAGGCCAGTCTATGGCGCAAACAACACACCTGAGGCCAGTCTGCGGGTAGTAGGGAGCGTCTGTTGGAGAGGGTGAGGCAGAAGAGAGAATTGCTGGAGGGAGCAGCCACTGTCATCGAGCAGGAGAAATGGAAGAGTCCTCCCAACCAGGCAGAGGGCCCCAGGCTTAATAGACAGAGTATAGTTATAAGAGACTTCAGGGCCTCAGGCTTAATAGACTGTGTTGTTCAGAGTATAGTTATGAGACTTCTTCAGCTGCTGCTTCAATAATCTAAGAAGCTTTGCTGAGTGCTTCCTGTAGATAACGAACTAACATCCACTAGAGGACAGGAAATGCATTGTGATTCTTTTTCCCAGTGAGGACACAGCAGTCCCACTGAGTTAGGTATCCTGTCTAACAATCTCACACCCTTATTTTCATCAGCTGCTGTGATCTCTGGGCCACCTAAATTTCTAAGTGGAGATACAGTGAGTTCCTAAGAAGCCAGGTCTTTCCTTATCTGCTATTAGAGCTGCGTTGCTATAAATTTCAGAGACAGAGTCAACATCCCATCTCAGATGGAGGAGAGGAGTGGGAGATCAGCCCTCAACTTTTTTGGGGTGTTTTTCTTTCCCACGTTGTAGTAAGCATGCTAAGAAAAGATAAAGCTTTTGCAGATGTGAACTGATTGGAGAAGAACACTTGTTTTGTAAAATACACATATTGTTAAAACCTCACTCATTCTGTTTTAGTTTCCTGAAAAATCACAGTGGATCACATGAAGGATGAATTGATTTGTGACGGATTATAAAGGAAGGGTGGTTCTTGCTGTTGTTAAAAGAAAAACAGCCGTATTAAATTTAAAAGAGTTTTAATTGAGCAAAGAACGATTCGCGAATTGGGCAGCCTCCGGAGCCAGAATAGACTCAGTGACTCCAGTGCAGCCATGTGGTGGAAGATTTATGGACAGAAACAGGAAAGTGACTTACAGAGAACAGAAGTGAGGAACAAGTAGGTGGATTGGTTACAGCTTGGAGTTTGCTTTACTTGAACACTTTCAATAGATGGCCACGTTCGATTGGCCAAAACTCAGTGATTGGCACAAAGTAGGCTACAGTCTGTTTATACCTCCATTTAGGTTATAATTCACGATGTGCAGAGAAACCTTTAGGCTGATCATAAAATATATAAGGAGGTAGCTTTAGGCTAAACTTGATTCAACACTAGGAAGAAATAATGTAAACACGATGGCAGGTTGGAGATTCAGAATACTTCAGAGGCATGAAAAAGCCCTCATAAGCATTGTCAAAAGTAAGAAAAACCCATTAAAATCCAACTAAGTCAACAATTTCTATTTATACCTTAAACACTCAAAAGGAGTTCTCTCAAATGATATGTTTAGAAAATGATTTTAGTTAGAATACAATTTTAAAAATATAAAACTAGATCTTTTGAATTCTATTCAGAAACATACTTTCTCACAAATGTAGACAGGCCTTTCCTCAATTGTTCTGAAATGCTGAACTGGATTGAATGAGATGAATTCTCCGGAAAGGATGCTAAGGTGGGTACCACCTTGCTCTCCAGGAGAGTGCACTATCCTGTTGGGAATTATAAAATAAAACAAGAGAAGAAGAAGTTACTTAGCAAAAGACTTGAAATATTATCTGCTTTAGTCAGCTCAGGCTGCCATAACAAAATACCATAGACTGGGATTCACGTGGAGAGGTGAGTCTCGGCCGGGGTGGGCAGATGCGAGCCTCCCGGGGTGACAGCATGGCCGCTGGCATCTGGAGGGCCCCAAGGGACCCCAGAAGCCCTCTCAATGACTTGGAGAGGTTGTATTAATGGGCTCAGGTTCAGAAAGCAAGATCAAGTTATTTTGTTTTTGTTTTTAATTTTATATCTCCTCAAAGTCCCTTTACCGTGGACATAGTTTTGAGGTGGTGGCAAAAGAGGCCTTCAGGTCTGTGTTTAATGTTTGCTTTGTAGAAAAACTCAGTGGAATGCATCAACTCTAGACTCTAACACATGAAAAGTGGAAAATCTGCTGGGGGTATAAGCAGATTCCAGAGATGATCAGATGAGGCAAAGTGAAACTGGCTGTGCCTGCTAACAATTGCCCAACTTCAAGGAAATCCAAAATAGAGAACAACATGATGTTGGCCAAAACTTGTCCATCACTATGGTGGCAATAATATCCAATTGGGCACAGCATGTGGAAAATACTACAGAGTAGGCATACTGGCTACCATTGATCAGGGTGATCATAGTATCATCAGTAATGTGCCAGAACAGACTGGCGAAAGGTAGACCACGCCAAATTTTTCTGGAAAAAAGCTTACCAGAGCTTATTTTTTTAAAAAAACAAAAGAGGCTGGGCACAGTGGCTCACATCTGTAATCCCAGTATTTTGGGAGGCCGAGGCAGGCAGATCACAAGGTCAGGAGTTCAAGACCAGCTTGGCCAACATGGTGAAACCCATTCTCTACTAAAAATACAAAAAGATTAGCCAGGCATGGTGGCGCATGCCTGTAATCCCAGCTACTTAGGAGGCTGAGGCAGGAGAATTACTTGAACCTGCGAGGTGGAGGTTGCAGTGAGCTGAGATTGTGCCCCTGCACTCCAGCCTGGATGACAGAACGAGACTCTGTCTTCAAAACAAAACAAAATAAAAACCTATAGATTGGATGGCCTACATTCTGGAGGCTGGAAGGCTGAGAGCAAGGTGACAGCATGGCTGGATTCTGGCAAGGGTCCCCTTTCTGGTCTGCAGATGGCTGCTACCACTCCACCTACTCCTGTGGGCTTTCTTTAGTGCAGGCTCCTGGAGAAAGGGAGAGAGAAAACTCTCTGGTATCCCTTCTTCTAAGGGCACTAAGTCCATTAAACCAGGGTCTCATCCTTCTGACCTCATTTAATTCTAATCACCTCCCAGAGGCCTCATCTCCAAATATCATCCCCTTGGGTGTTAAAGCTTCAATATATAGACTTGCTGAGTGGGAGACGAAGCATTCAGCTCCTAGTGTTACCAAAGTTTACAATTGCAGGAGATTGATTGAAGTGACAAAGAGCGAACATTTCTGAAACAGTTAAAGAGAAGAAGTAGGCACAGGAAAGTGCTGTGGAAGTCAGAGTTTGGGCTGTACTCCTTAGAAGGGATTGGGTTTCAGTCGGGCAAAGAAGCTTAGGAACACATTTTGGGAAACAGAGGAGCAGGCAATTGAGGAAAGCACAGGTATGCTAAGGACATTCAGGCCATGGACAGAGAAGGGGGAGGAATGGCAGGGTGAAAAGCCACCAGGACAGAAGTGTCGGGTTGAGCAGAAAAGAAAGTGAAGGAGGAAGAGGTGGCTGGGTCTGGGTTACAGGACCCTCAGAGCCTCTAATGGGTCAGAGGAAGCTGGCTTCCATCCTACTGGTAGAAGGGAAGGGAGCATACAGAGGCGGTCGTCCAGGAAGATGATTGGCCAGGGCCACGTAGTGTAGATGAAGGGGGCAGCAGGAGACAGGTAAACTGGTAAAGAGGCTGCAGCAGTGTACCAAACCTAAGCAAGTCAGAGCCCGGATCAGGGTCTTGGATCCTGCGTGCCACTGCTTTTGCCCTAAGTAGTTGGCCATTCCTGGCTTCATTTTCTCTGTTGAAGATGTTGCATAATTTGGGGGCATGTGCAGAAGTCCAAGGGCCTCTTTCAAAATCCTTGTCTTGTTTGGACTAACGAAATCATAGAATGGCAGGAAGAGTTCCAAGAAGAAGCCTCAAGCCCAGAGAGACCATGAGCGCATCCCTGAGGTGTTAGAGACATAAATTAGAATGAACTAAGATTGAATGAGAGATTGTGATAAGATCATTTACAAAAGCATTCGCTGGGGAAAATCTGTGTTCTCTTGACCATCAGGAAGCATGGACATACCTAGTACTTCTACCCCACATGCAGGGAAAGTGAACTAGAGGAAGCATAGGGAATTGAACTGATTTTGTAAGATTCACTTTTCCACTAAAGAAATCAAAACAATGCTTGCTTTCTATCCAAACAGGGTATCTCTGGATAGTTCTCTGAAAATCATTTCACAATTCACATTCCTAGGCCAAATGCTCCTAAAATATATGACTATTTCTCCTCTGAGAGCCCTGGTAAAGGAATTTGATTACATTTGGCAAAGAAATCTAGAGACACATCCTTGTAGGTGAAAGAAGGCCTGATAAAACTGTATCAGCCAAACTCCCCATATAGGTTGTAAGCCCAAATCAAGAAAAATCCCAAGCCATTGGCAAGCAGTGTCTGCTTTAATTTTTCCCACCAGAGTCTGTTTCTTCAGAGTCCTAGATATGAAAAAGATACGGTGGCTTTTGGCCAGGTGCGGTGGCTCACTCTTGTAATCCCAGCACTTTGGGAGGCTGAGGCAGGTGGATTATGAGGTCAGGAGATCGAGACTATCCTGGCTAACACGGTGAAACTCAGTCTCTACTAAAAAATACAAAAAAAAAAAAAACCAAAACAAAACTGGGCATAGTGGCAGGGGCCTATAGTCCCAGCTACTCGGGAGGCCGAGGCAGGAGAATGACATGAACCCGAGAGGCGGAGCTTGCAGTGAGCTGAGATCACACCACTGCACTGTAGCCTGGGTGACAGAGTGAGACTCTGTCTCAAAAACAAACAAACAAAAAAACATATGGTGGCTTTTGACCCTGAAGCTGATGGTCCCTGGAATGTGGTCCATAGTCAAGTCAGCCTTGTTCTGCAAAGCCCCAAGACAGAAAGCTAGCTGACAAGACACCTGCAGCCCAAATCTTGGGTACAGCTCACAACTGGGTCTGTTAGAGAAATAGCATTGTAATAGCCTGTTCTATTATGCATCGAGTTGTGTTCAGACGAAGAGTGAGAGTTCTGTTTCTGGCAATCTCCACTGAGGGGGCTTGAGCCACATTTAGTCTTGGGAAGAAGAGCCATAGCACATTCTGGAACCTCCTGTCTTCTCAAGTGTCAAAGACAAACTTTAAGCCAGAGAGTCTCCTTTGGCCTTGAGAGAGATGGAAATTTTGTACAGGTTATGTAGGTGGAAGCCTCTAATGGGAAATAATACTAATAACATCTTAAATTTATGTGGTACCTTACAACATATAGAAACCTCCTCATTTGATCCAATATGAACTGGGCAGGTATCATTCACTCCACTTTGTAGATGAAGACGCAGACATTTCAGGAGGCTCAGCGTCCTGCTTGGATCACATACCTAGTGAGTAGCAGAGTCAGAATGCAAATCCCCATCTTCTGACTCCTGTCCACAGTACTTTCTGAACACCAGAAAGAAGGCCCTGTGAAAGGAACCTATTTCCTTGTCTGAGTAAATAACCTGTAGAAATGGTAGTTATGGGCTGGGCGTGGTGGCTCTCGCCTGTAATCCCAGCACTTTGGGAGGCTGAGGTGGGCAGATCACGAGGTCAGGAGTTCGAGACCAGCCTGGCCAACATGGTGAAACCCTGTCTCTACTAAAAATACAAAAATTAGCTGGGTGTGGTGGCATGCCCCTGTAATACCAGCTACTTGGGAGGCTGAGGCAGAAGAATGGCTTGAACCCAGGAGGCGGAGGTTGCAGTGAGCCGAGATTACACCATTGCACTCCAGCCTGGGCAACAAGAGCGAAACTCCGTCCAAAAAAATAAAATAAAAATAAAAAGGTGGTTTTAACAGCCATTTATAATAAATTTTTACCTGATTTTTATTCAGTTGACAATCACCATTTAGGATTAAAGTCAAAAGATGCCTGATTTTATGCTACTTCCAATGCAATCAGGAGATGAGGAAATGAGACAAGCTCTGAGCTCGGTTACAGCCAAGTTCATTTATTACTTTACCACTCTATTTTTTAGCAAAAGTTATCCTGCAACTCCCTGTCTCCACTCTAAACATGCAAAAGAACCTCGAGTTGTTTCTAAATCATTTACCTACATGAAAGTTCATTCACATTCCCCCTGGGGCCCTGAGATTTTGGAGGAGGAAGGGCTGGCAGGGAGAATGTGTACCCCTTCATCTCATTTCCCTTGCTGAGACCACAGGATTTGTTTCTGTACAGGGAGCTCTGCTTAAATCTCCAACCTGGAAACATGTTCTAGCAATCCATGTTCCACTTCTACCAAAAACAAATCATAGATACTCTAGAGTTGTCACAGTGACATTTTTCCAGGGATGGTATCTGTTTTCTTTTAGAATTTGCAAGCGAAAGAAACTCAAAATATTCAAGTCATGCAGCTATGTCTGGACCAGGTTTTGTCTTTAAACATTTAACTCCCCCTTTTGAGGTATGTTAGCATAAGTACATACATATGTAGGTAAATGCAATTTTAGAAAACAAAACCTAACAAACATTTGTGAGTTGTTGAGCATGTGGATCAACATATGCAAATTAACTTCCTGGTGGCATCACTAAGTTAATGGAATTGGAATCAGTGACCAGTAGGCTGAATAAGAACTTAAGGCCACCCACTCCTGTGTTTCTCAGTATTTTCTCTCCATGTCCCCTTGGACAAGGGAATATAATGATCTTATAATCTGCTTCTAAGTTAGTTGAAAATTAAAAAATATTATTGCTATTAATGACAAATTTAATAAAAAAACAGATCAAAGCAATGGATGAAAGCTCTGCTTTGTTTTCATACCCCTTGTCACCTGTATGCCTCTTGGGATAACAAAACTGTGGCCCAGCCCAGCTTTGTATCATAGAGGAAGCCAGCCAAGAGAAGGCAGGGGATGCGCCGGTCAGTGTGATCAATAGAGACCAGAAATGGGAATCAGAACACCTGAGTTTCAGGTACAGACACTCACTTGAGCCTGTAGGACCTCCTAAAGGCCTTTGTTTTCTCATTCATAAAATAGCTGTTTTTTAAAAAGCCTTAATTTTGCTTCATTTTACAAAACTACATCAAGATCAAGACATCTCATGGTTATAAAAGCTATGTGTGGAAGTAATGGATTACCTGCTCCTGAATGAAGGCTGCTTACTATTATTCTCAGAGAAGAAATGGATTAAATAACTGTTTCTCCAATAGACGGGTTCCTGGTACATTTGATTTCGGAGACTTCCCCCACCCTGTAGTTGATCAATTTTCTATAACCCTCTTCTGGATTTCTTTCTGTGGCTCCGGCGCTTCCCAAGCCCCTAAACTCACCACGCACTTTTCTCTTAGGCTTCCTAAAATTCTCAGCACAAGGTAAAGAACTTAGAAGTGGATAAAGTCACTTGAAAACACATGCGCTTGCAGGCTGTGGGCAAGGCCACTTGAGGCCCAGGTGAGACAAAGGACCACACAGAATGGGGCAATGTCTCTCTTCCTGCCCTGCACCCCAGGCCTTCAGAAAACCAGCAAACAGAATCAGCAGGGGCACCCCATGGGATGAAGGGTGACAGAGGCCATTTTCAGGCAGTGGCAAAGGCAGGAGTGGTGGCAAGGGCCTCTTGGAAACGTGGCTGTCGGGCGCAGACCTCCAGGAGGAGATGGCCTCAAGAGAGTAGTAGCCAGGGGTAGTGATGCATGCCCGGCTACTAGAGAAGCTGAGATGGGAAGATTGCTTGAGCCCAGGACTTTCAGGCTGCAGTAAGCTATGATCCTCGCACCACTGCGCTCCAGCCTGGGTGACAGAGAGAGAACATGAGTCTTACTGGAGCTAATTTATTTATTTATTTGAGACGGAGTCTCACTCTGTCGCTCAGGATGGAGTATAGTGGCATGATCTCTGCTCACTGCAACTGCCGCCTCCCAGGTTCAAGAGATTCTCCTGCCTCAGCCTCCTGAGTAACTGGGACTATAGTGCGCATCACCATGCCCAGCTAATTTTTGTGTTATTTTTGCAGAAATGGGGTTTCACCATGTTGGCCAGACTAGTCTTGAACTTCTGGCCTCAACTGATCCTCCCGCCTCAATCTCCCAAAGAGCTGGGATTACAGGAGTGAGTTTAAAAGGATTTTCAATTCCATGACCACATCTGAGATGATTGGAACTCATGGAATAAAATAAGAATTATTGAGTCTATGTCAATACAAATAAACAAATAATTAAATAAATGAAGGGAGGTTAAGTGCTGTGGCTCATGTCTATAATCCCAGCAATTTGGGAGGCTGAGGCAGGCAGATAACCTGAGGTCAGGAGTTCAAGACCAGCTGGGCCAGCATGGTGAAACCCCATCTCTACTAAAAATACAAAAATTAGCCGGGCATGGTGGCACATGCCTGTAATCTCAGCTACTTAGGAGGCTGAGGCAGGACAATCGCTTGAACCCAGGAGGTGGAGATCAGTAGTAGTGAGCAGAGATCGTACCACTGCACTCCAGCCTGGGTGACAGAGAGAGACTAGGTCTCAAAAAATAAATGGCAGAAAAGAAAAGGCTTTTTCTTGGGGTAGAATTCCAATGAGTAAATACAAAAGGGCTAATAAAATAGAAAATCACCTTTAGGGAAACAAAATAACGGTTATTTCTGCAGACAAGAATCATCAATGTAAGCTAAACTTAATTGATAATGATGAGAACATGGTCTTCGCATGTTCTTAAAGGATCTAGTTATTAAGCACCAAAGGGAAAATATTTACTATGGAGAAACTTGGCAGACACAACCTTAATAAGGGGAAGTCACTGTCACCTGTAAAGGGACAAATCGTGTGTCTCATATGATGCCCTGACGAGGACAAAATAGTTCTTCTGTGCTATTCTTACCCCAAATAGAAAGCCTGAACACAAATCATGAGGAAACATCAGACAGCCCCAAACTGAGGAACACTGGGCAACACAACTGATCAGTACTCTTGAAAAGTATCAGGATCAGGGAAGCCAAAAAGATTGAGGAACTGTTTCAGACTAAAGACAACCAAGGAGAAATGACAAAAAAATACAATACATGATTATGGATTGGATCCTAAACCCAAAAAAGTGACATTAGTAGATTCTATAACTGTTATTTATATCAGTGTTAATTTCATTGTGATCATTGTACTGTGGTTATATAAAACGTTAACATTTGGGGAGTTGGTAAAAGTATGCTAGAATTCTTTGTGATATTTTTGCAATTTTTATGGAAGTCTGAAATTATTTCAAAATGAAAAGCTTGAAAAAGTTAAAAAACATTTATACCCCCCCCCAACACACAAGTACTCATGAGATTTCCAGGGTTCCAGAAATAACTGGGAGTTGGGTGGAAGAAGGTGAGAAGGTCTTCCGTGATGTGTGGGAGAATGAAGAGGTGCCAAAGGGAGAAGCTAGTATCTAGTATCATTGGGTACTAAGTTAAATACAGTATTTTTCATTCACATCTCCTTTATGTGGCTACTTTGAGGTTAAGTAGAATGGTGAATATAAAACTCTTAGAGCAGTCCTTAGCCCACAGTACTTGCCTAATAAATTCTAGCCACTGTTTTGTCATCTCTATGGTTGTCATCCTGGTTGTTACAAGCTCTTGAAGCTTAGGGGTCCTCTGGTGACACACATATTCCACTTGGAAATGTTCACATCTGCACTTACTCCCCTTAGGTACAGACTCAGTTTGACTCTGATATGGTTTGGCTGTGTCCCCACCCAAATCTCACCTTGGATTGTAGCTCCCATAATTCCCTCATGTTGTAGGAGGGACCCAGTGGGAGATAAATGACTCATGGGGGAAGTTTCCCCCATACTGTTCTCCTGGGAGTGAATGAGTCTCATGAGATCTGATGGTTTCATAAGAGGAAACCCCTTTAGCTTGACTCTCACTCTTCTCTGCTGCCATATGAGACGTGCCTTTCACCTTCTGCCGTGATGGTGAGGCCTCCCCAGCCACCTGAAACTGTGAGTCCATGAAACCTCTTTCTTTTGTATATTGCCCACTCTTGGGTGTGTCTTTATCAGCAGCACAAAAATGGACTAATGCAGACTTTTACTCAACGCCACCACAATTTGTTAGGAAATTAAAAATAGGAGTTATTTATGTGTTCTTTTTATTAAAATAAATGTGTCTTTAGAACTATCTTAGGACTCCAGAATGAGCAAATGAATTTGGTTTTACTAAACCTTGGATGGAGGGGCTTGTGCACAGACACACAGCTAAATCAGTGGTGAAAAGAGGAGAGAAATTTTCCAGAAAATGAAGGTAACTAAAAAAACATCAAATCATTCTCCCCAAACTGGGCTTCTTTAGGGAGTTCAAACACCCACACTTGAGGTGGCAGCATCACTTCACAGCCCCCAGTCCCACATTCCAGTGTCTGCTGTCTGTAGTAGACTTACTAGGGAGACCACATCACTTAATTTTGAGAGTAAAAACAGTGCTAGAAAGAATCAGCAGGAATTAAGGGCTCTAGAGCAGGTGTACACTGAGACAGTCTGCTGTGAAGCAGGCCATTCCATCACCCTATCTATATAGGCACACAGCGGGGTTGTTTCCCTGCTAGCGTACCAGCTCTCAGCCACCATGTGAAGGCCGCTGGCATGCACCCTCAGATAGGGTGACTTCTCTCATATAGCTAGTGTCCGAACAGGATGGGCAGAGCCACTGTTTACCCCACCCCACCCCCTTCTCCCTCTGTGCAGCCTTGGCTCCCTGCTAGGGAAGTGCCAACCTCACGAGTCCCCGTCTGATTGTGCAACACCATTTCCACTGTCCCTCCCTCCCCACATCAGCCCTCACCTACCTTTGGTTCCTGCCTTTCTGTCTCGGGCTGGCTTGGAGCCAGTTCAGTGTATCACATGGCGTCTACTCAGCAGAGATGAGGTACCAGAAGAGTCCTGAACACTACCCACTGTCACGCCCTCAGAATAACCTCCTGCACACTCCTGTTTGCTGATCTTTGAAATTCTTGAGCAGAAGATAAAGCCTTTGTCCAGGAAACAGAGAGATGTGGGGGAGGAAGCCATGTCTCAAAGGACAATGAATTTAGAGGACTTGGATTTTAGTCTTAGCACACACTTTGGCTGTTTATTACTTGCCCTTGTGAGACCCATTAACTCTTCCAGGGTCAGGTTTGCTTGCCTAAGGGGGAGGACAGTAAAACTTGTCCTGGATGTCCCAGAGCTTTGATAGTTTAATAACTTAACACACATGGAGCTGCTGTGTGCATGGGAGGTGGCCTTACTGTCCTGAGAGCTGATAATTGAGTCCACTCATTCCTGGGGGGAGGAATTACACTGAGCTTTTAAGACTGATTAAAATCAATCCAATGGGATGGAGAATTGGATGCTGGCTACTGTACATGGGGTTATAGTTAAAACCTAAGTGTGAAATTTTAAAAAGACCGAAATGTTTTTAGATCATGAAAAAAGATGGGTGTATTTCATAGGTGCCACTTCCAAAAAGTGCGTTGTGGTAGATCTTTTTCTCCTGCATCCCATGAAACCTAGATGAGAAACTAAGAAGATAAGATAAAAGCAATTTTTCCTCAGGTCCCAGCTTCTTGAATCTCTTGTTCATGTTTGTGGGATGCCAGGTAATTTTCAGGCCTTAATCTCTGCAATAAGATGCTCAGAAAGGAAGCAACAGGTATCAATCAGGGACCAACCAGGAGACAAAAACCATACCGATATTTGAATGTGGAGAGTTTATTATAAAGAATTATTCACTGGAACAAGATACTGAAGTAGTGGGGAACTGGTCAGTAAGAAGGAGAGAAAATCCCAAAGAATACAGGATTTGCAGCTATAGAGAGCAGTTGCTGTCCCTAAGGCTGAGGCCCAGAACTCTTTGAGAGCCCAGCCATGGCTCACTGCTCAGACACCAACCTGCAGAGATGCCATGGTGGCAGAACTTGCTGGAAATCTTCCCTCTGAGGTGCCAGGGAGAACTGTCCCAGGTAGGTGATAGGTCTCAGGACTCACTGCAAAGAATCCTGAGGAGGCGCCGAGGCCCTGCAGGAGCTGGGTGCTCTGCAGGAGATGGTTGTGGTCACTCACTGCTGGGCTCAGATATTGAACAGACTGTGTATTGCAAAAGCCCAGAGAGGAGAATGCTCTGGAACTCGAAAGAGAGAAACCCCTTCTGGCGGCAGTATCCTTCCAACATCCTCTGCTAACAAGGGTCCACGTTGTGCCAGCTAGCAAACGAGAAACACAGGGCCAGCTCCATTGACCCAGAACAATGAAGGGTGAATTTGGAGCTGAGAGGCAATAAATTGATAACTGATGCAGATCATGGCATTTTACAGGGAACACTGGGCTCTAGGCCCAGCACAGCGACATATGGCCTCAGGCAGGTCTCATTCTCTGAGCCTCTACTCTCATGGCTACAAAATGGGGTCTTATATGCTTATCTTTCAAAGCCAGGATCAAATAAGACAGAGGGTGGAAATTGTCAACTAATAACAGGTGTTTCAGCTTCAGTATGTATAGTGATGACACCTATTTCACTGACAATTTTAAAGTAATTTAACAATGAGTTAATCAAAACAACAAGCAACATTTATTGACTCATTTCTCACTCTTGGGAGGAGTCAATGAGAGAATCTGCTCAGTGGGTTTGCCCATATTAAGTGTAAAAGTAAATGTTAGTTGTAATCAACTCATATTATTAAATTACTTTCTCTATAATAAAACAGTGATGTATTTATTTTTCCTTTACTATGTAGTCACTCACTTTATTTATTGAGTACCTACCGTTTGTATGCATGATGCCGAGTGTTGCATTAGAGGCCCAGGAGCCATGACGGCTTTGAGGAGCCGGAAGATACAACGCTTTTAGGGATGACTCCTTGGGAGGAAATGCTGTTTATTTCTCTCACGAGCAGAAAAGCCACCCATGTTCACTTGAATTATGGCCATTCTAAAGTCAGCCCCATGTGGTTTCTCTCCTGTTCCCACCCTCCCTTGTTCCCGCCATCCCTCATTTAATTGCTTATGAATTCTGAGCATTTACACAAAGAAGCTTTCATTTTTGAAGAACGCTGTGCAGCCTGAATTCCTCAAAACATGTTCTGAATGGAGGGACTGAGGTTTTCCTGTGTGTTTGTTTGCATGTGAATAAACAGGAAGTCTATAAACCACTAAGGAAGAATTCTTTTGCAGGAAGTGAGTTTGGGAGCCAACTCAGGACCTCCCGGGCTTCACTGGCTCTTTTCTGCTTTTGCGCCACAGATGTTGGGAGGGGAGATGCTAACTGGAATGACTGACGTGGGGGCATGGTCAGAGCCCACAGGACCTGCACTGGCCACTTAAATTGTTTCCTTGATGGTAGTCTTTTTGCCCTTCAGTCTCTCTAGTAGAGGGACTCTGCGCCTCCACGCCATGGACATTTGGGGCTGGATAATCTTTGTTGTGGGGGCTTCCCTGTGCCTCGCAGGGTGCTTAGCAGCACCCCTGGCCAATGTCCACCAAATACTGGGAACACCTACCCCTCTGCTGACCAAAATGTCTCCAGAAGTTGATATGCCTTCAGGGATGAAATTGCTCCTGGTTGAGAGCCAAACTGCAGCTCTTAAGAAACTTCCTGAAGGAAGCCTTTCACCTGCTTGAGTGAGATCCATGTTCTTTAGCTTGGTATTCAAAAGTCTTCATTAACCTGACTCCTCTCAGAAGCCTCATCCCACTGTTGTCTACTCTTTCTTTGACTCCAAAAAAATAGATCTGTCCAGAGTTCCCAGAGCATTTTTTTCACAGCTCCTTGATCTTATCATTCTACTTTCCTTGCGTATTCTTTTCTCTCCTCTCCAGCTACCCAAGGAAGATTTGAATAAATTGAAAGATATAATTTGCAAAGAAAAACTTGATCTTATAAAGAGATCAGATCTCCTTAAAATAATCTATAATTTAGTATCGTCCCAGTAAAAATGTCAGAACTGCTTTTAGTAGGTATACTAGCTTCTTCTAAACTTTTTTGTTTTAAATTTTATAGAATAAAAATTTGTGCTTCACAAAAACCACCCGTATTAGTCCATTTTCAGGCTGCGGATAAAGACATACCCGAGACAGAGTAATTTATAAAGAAAAAGAGGTTTAATGGACTCACAGTTCCATGTAGCTGGGAAGGCCTCACAATCATGGTGGAAGGTGAAAGGTACCTCTTACATGGCAGGGGCAAGAGAGAAAATGAGAACCAAGTGAAAGAGGTTTCCCCTTACAAAACCATCAGATCTTGTGAGACTTATTCACTACCACGAGAACAGTATGGGTGAAACCGCCCCCATGATTCCATTAGCTCCCACGGGGTCCCTCCCACAGCATGTGGGAATTATGGGAGCTAAAATTCAAGATGAGATTTGGGTGGGGACACAGTTAAACACTATCGATACTATAACAAAGCTAAAGGATGAAAATAATTAGCAATAGTATTATGAGACATGTGATCCAACAAAGGGTTAATTTTTATACTATAAAGAGTCTATGAATAAATAAGAATCAAATCAAATAGAAAAAAGCAATAGAAAATCAAATAGGATCTAATCAAATACAAAAAAATGTCAAGAACTCCAGAAAACAAGAAAGTAAATATCTGAGGTTTTCAAAGTTAATCTTATTATTAAAAACAAATGAAAACAAGTGTCCATTTTTATAAAAATGTCAAAGGTCAAAAGGTTATTAAAGCTTTTATGAATGTACAGAAGTAGTATACCCTTACACTGCTACAAATTAAAGGCAGAACAGTTTGCCAATACCTTTCAAAATCCTAAATGCACATATCGAGTTATTCCATGTCCAGGAATATATCCTACAGGTACACCAGCATGAAATGTGCAAAGAGGGATGTGCAAAGATATTCACTGGAGTATTATTTAGTAATTAGTTAAGAGCAAAAAACCTGAAAGCCTTCAAATGTCCATCCACATGATAAATGGTAAAGTAAATAATTGGGCAATTGACTGAACACTCTTTGGATGTGAAATGCAATGCAGCCAATTTATATGAGCTGAAATAGATTGGATTGGGTTCGTAGGTGTATTAGGAGAAAAAACATAAGTTGTAAAGCCATATTCGTGGGGTGTATCTGTGGGGGGTGTGTGGCTGTGTTTGTCTCTGTGTGTGCATGTCTGTGCATAAGATACTTCTGGAAAATGACATGCAGAATTCACTAAGTTGGTGTCTGAAGGAGGAATGACTGGGACTTTAATAGGGAAGAAGGATTTGCTTTTCATTGCTTAATCTCGAATTTTAAAGAGATATATAAGACGTATGCATGTAATACTAGCTAAGATATATTATATATTATGTAATATGTTACTTATGTAATATGTAAAATGTTACTTATGTAATAGGTTACATACTATATAATATGTAACATTTAATATGTAATGTGTTACATATTACATTTAATATGTAAATACCATTAGGTTTTAAAATACATGTTTGACTTTTTTAAATTTAAAAATAAAACTTTTATCATTAATATTGATAAGAAAGTCGCCTTATTATCTGTCTTTACAGCACATGTTGCTCATATCTCTCATTTTTAATTGTCAAGTGACCTTTTGTGAGCTCAGGGGTAATTATCCACAAATCTCTATCAGCCAATTACATTGTTGAATGTTTTTAACTCCTTTGCTTTTGCTATGATACTGGTGTAGAGTTATAAAAATCGTAAGTTTTCAAATGATAGGGGCATGGACTATGATTCCTTATTAAATATAAATGTGTTAAATTCTGAAATGATCAAATACTTCACCGTATTAGACATTTACAGATGGAAAATTGGAAGGGAAATTGTCAAGGGAAGAAAGAGAATATCAGAAAGGGAAGCCAGCCAGGCAAGTTGGTTTGTGCCTGTAATCTCAGCTGCT
>NW_012114977.1:1139149-1184960 GCF_000951035.1 Colobus angolensis palliatus | reverse complement strand
TTTGAGACTTAGTCTCGCTCTGTCACCCAGGCAGGAGTGCAGTGGCACAATCTCGGCTCACTGCAATCTCCACCTCCCAGGTTCAAGCGATTCTTCTGCCTCAGCCTCCCAAGTGCCTGGGACTACAAGTATGTACCACCATGCCCAGCTGATTTTTTGTATTTTTAGTAGAGATGGGGTTTCACTGCATTAGCCAGGATGGTCTTGATCTCCTGACCTTGTGATCCGCCCACCTTGGCCTCCCAAAGTGCTGGGATTACAGGCATGAGCCACCACACCTGGCCAAAAATAATTTAGAAAGAAAAGAGGAAGCAGTGCCTTGAACCCACATGTGTCCACCAGACACAGGAAAGAGGCTACAAGCTAAGCTTTTCCAGGGTTACCTAGACTGGAGGAAACGTCCTTCCATTTCCCCACAAGATAGCTTTTGTGGCTTTTTGCCCCAACTTCAAAGTATAGTTCAATTTTAGATACTCAGAACCATTGGGGAATTAGTTTTCTCAGGGCTATTTTGTATTTTAATAGTTGAGAGTCTGTGCCTTTGAGCACCAACATCTGAACACATTCTAGCTGTTTTAGGATAGAAATCAACTTAAAATACATCTCGGTAGCCTCGTGTACAGACTACACTGAACAGAGTCTAACTTTTTCATAACGATTAAGGGGCATCACTAGAAATACCAGTCCTGGTAGGTTGCTATAACTGTAGTGATCCCAGGCAGAGCCTGAGGAAGTACATTTGAAATTTTGAGATGACCTTCTTGTCCCTAAGCTAAAACTGAGCACTTTTTTATTTGTTTGTTTGGGCATGAGTTTATTTACACCAGAGGCCTTATAAAGACCAAAAAGTTTCATTTTGTGGCACAAAAACGGGATGATTTTAAGTTGATGTGCCATTTCTTTTCAGTTGATTTAAAAAAAAATTTTAGTACCTAATGTCTTGAATTGTTAGTGAGTTTTTCACATGTCTTTTTTCTGCAATTAGACTGAAATCTCCTTAAAAGAAGGGACTGTGCACTGGACCTTTGGGTATTACACATAACAGTGTATTATAAAAACAGGTACCTATCAAATATTTATTATTTAGAATGACATTGACAAGAGTAAGATGTCTGAGCCACCTGGAAAGGCTTTAAACCCTTGTGATGAGTGGGAAGGAGAGAAAACTGAATAAACAGCAAAAGGGATTTCTACCCTGAAAGCCATTTTCGGGGCCAGCTTGAGAAGACCCAAGGCTGGAGGAATATTAAAGACCAAAGTAAATCACTAAAGAAGATCTATGTTATGGAGAGATTTTCAGTCTTCAGAGATAGTATTATTTAATATCATAAATGTGATGGTTAACACTGAGCATCAACTTGATGGATAGAAGGATACAAAGTATTGTTCCTGGGTGTGTCTGTGAGAGTGTTGCCAAAAGAGATTAACGTTTGAGTCAGTGAGCTGGGGAGGGCAGATCCACTCTTAATCTGGTGGGCACAATCTCATCAGCTGGCAGAAAAAACGTGAAAAGGAGAGACTGGCCTAGCCTCCCAGCCTAAATCTATCTCTCTTGCTGGATGCTTCCTGCCCTCGAACATCAGATTCCGAGTTCTTCAGTTGTGGGGCACAGACTGGCTCTCCTTGCTCCTCAACTTGCAGACAGTCTATTGTGGGACCTTGTAATTGTGTGAGTTAATTCTTAACTCCCCTTTACATATATATATACATATATATCGTCTATTAGTTCTGTCCCTCTAGAGAACCCTAATACAATAAAGTTGCCAATTGTCTCTAGATAGGCTTACAGACTATAGGTTGGATGCAACTACAGTGGAAATCCCCAATGAGATTTTCATGGGCCTTGACAAACTGATTTGAAAATAAAAATAGGGAGTCATGGCCAAGAATATTTGAGATGCTTCTGCATAAGACAAATAAGGAACGGGGACTTTATCCTACCAGATTTCAGAACTTATTATGAAACTTAAGTAACAAAGTGTAATACTGGGACAGAGACAGGGGATAGACAAACTGAATGATGGGACAGAAGGTCATGCAATAGGGCCAATACAGAAAGCTGATATATGACAGAAGGGGATGAAAGACTAAGGGCAAATAAATGGAGCTAAAATTAAATAATTATTCAGTGGTGGTGAGGGAGCATAGAATTGCATCTCTACCTTATGTCATACACAAAATGAAACTTAGAGTGATTTAAGAACTTAAATGCCAATAGGAAATCTTTAAAGCTTTTAGTAGAAAATATAGGTCAACATCTTTCCTTTCGTAGAGCATTTCGAGATTTCTTGAACAAGACACTTAATGGCTGAAAGTTTAACCAAATTAAGAAGTATGCTCATCAACATGATTTAAAGCAGGAAGGGTATCTGATGGCAACAGTTTTAGGCTTCGCAAGCCACATGGTCTCTGTCTTACCTTCTTTTTGTTGTAGTGGTTTGTTTTTACAACTGTTTAAAAGCATAAACAGGCCGGGCGCGGTGGCTCACGCCTATAATCCCAGCACTTTGGAAGGCCGAGACGGGCGGATCACGAGGTCAGGAGATTGAGACCATCCTGGCTAACACGGTGAAACCCCATCTCTACTAAAAATACAAAAATTAGCCAGGCGGGGCGAGGTGGCGGGCGCCTGTAGTCCCAGCTACATGGGAGGCTGAGGCAGGAGAATGGCATGAACCCGGGAGGCGGAGCTTGCTATGAGTGGAGATTGCGCCACTGCACTCCAGCCTGGGCGACAGAGCGAGACTCCATCTCAAAAAAAAAAAAAGCATAAAAACTATCCTTACTTAAAGGCCATACGGAAATAGCCTGTGGGTTAGATTTGACCAGCTAGTTGTAGTTTGCAGACTTCTGCTTTCAACAAAGTGAAAAGATACTTAGGAGGACTACAGACACGTGCCACCATGCCCAGCTAATTTTTGTATTTTTAGTGGAAACAGGGTTTCACCATATTGGCTAGGCTGGTCTTGAACTCCTGACCTTGTGATCCCCCCGCCTCCGCCTCCCAAAGTGCTGGGATTACAGGCGTAAGCTGCCGCATCTGGCCCAATCAGAGCTCTTACACATTGTTGGTGAGGAAGTAAATGGGTTCAACCACTTTGGAGAACAATTTGGCATTATCCTATAGAACTGTATCTTTCATGTATGCGAGGACTCAACCATTCCACTCCTAGGTATACAGCCAAGAGAAACTCTTGCACATGTAAATCAGAAGATAATGTGCAAAAATGTTCATAGCTGCACTGCCTGTAGTCATTAAAAAAATTAAAACATCAAAATGCCCTTTGTATTAATTTCCTATTGTTGGTATAACAAATGACCACAAACCTGGTTACTCAATACAACACAAACGTGTTAGCTTACAGTTCTAGAAGTCCAAAGGGGATCTCACTTGGCTAATATCAAGGTGTTGGCAGAGCCAAGTGTGAAGCCTCCATGGGAGGGAATCTGTTTCCTCTCTTTTTCTGACTTGTAGAGGCCACCCATGTTCCTCAGCTCAGGGCCACTTCCATCTTTAAAACCAGCAATGGCTCCGGTCTTGGTCATCCTGCATCCCTCTGACACAGATGCTTCTGCCTTCCTCTTTCAGGATGGCTCTTATAATTACATTGGGCCCACTTGGATGATCCAGAATAATTAACCCATTCCAAGGTCAGCTGATTATCAACGTTAATTCCCTCTGCAATGTTAATTCCTCTTCAAAATGCACTGGCCTACATGCTGGATTTTCCCAGCTCACATATTCCCAGCTCCAGGGACAAGGACATGACTTCTTCAGAGGAGCTGTCATTCCACTTTTCCACATCCATAGAAGAGAATGTATAAATACATTTTGTGGATACGATAGAATATTATGCAGTAATAAAAACGATGATATGTAGCTAAATGCAACAATATGAATTCCTCTTCATAACATAATGTTACAGAGGAAAGAAGAAGCAAGTTCTCAAACTATATAAAGCGTGACATCTTTTTTAGTTAGCCCCAAAACAGCAAGAATTAAATCATGTGGTTTACTCCCAATCAACACTACCCCCTCTCAGTCATTGGCTTCACTGCTAGCCACCTAGTTGCTTAGGCCCAGGTCCTGGGGCTCGGCTAACACACATTCCAGTGAATCAGTAAATCTATTCCAAAATACATCCTGAGTTTGATCGCTTTCCCCATTTCTGCTGCCGTATGCTTAGTTCAATCTGCCATGGTCATTTGTCACATGAATTAACCCAGTAGCTCCTTCGTTTATTTTTCTGCTTCCACTCTTGACCCTTATAACAATCCACCCTTTACAGAGTGACCTTTCTAATGCATAAGTTGGATTACAGCATTCCACTGTTTAAACCTTTTAATGAGTTCCAATTATATCCAGCATAAAATCCAAAATCCTTTGCAAGGCCTACAAGGCCCTGTGAAGCCTGCCCTCACCTGCCCATCCCAACTCACGCTAAGCCACCTGCTTCACTCTTCCCAGACACACTGGCTCCCTGTTTCTTCCCCAAACAAGCTCTTTCCGTCTTGGGGCCCTCACACTCTTCAACCACATACCTCTCTTCACGTCTTCAGGTGGCTGCCTTCTCAATTCAGATGGCAGCTTCTCAGGGACCCTTCTCTAACGTCTTTAAAGCATCAATTCCAGTTACTCTTTAGAATATCATTTCATTTCTTAAAAATAACTTGTGCATTTGTTCATGTGTGTCCCATGGTGAATAAAAGAGTGGACTCGGGAGTAAGTCTAACTGTGTGACATTGGATGCCTTCAGTTAAACTTGCTGAGCCTCAGTTTCCTCGTCTATAAAATGGGGGAAATAATAGCACGCATCTCATGGGGTTATTATGAGAATTGAATGAGTCGATATTTAGAAAGTACTTAGAGTCCTGCACCCAGTAAGAAGCCCCGTGAGTATTTACTGTTCATCATTGTCTGCCTTTCCTTCGTAGGATGCAAGGTATTCTTCATAGGTGTTGTGTAGCCTAGAGAGTGGTGAGCACTCCGTGAACATCTGCTGTCTGCCTGCCCCTCCGAAGTGCGGTGATTTTATTTGTAGATTAGCTCCTTTAGTGATGGAGTCGATGCAAAGTTCAAAAATGCACTAAATTTATACAACGTAACTAGAAATATATCAAAATGATAACACTAGTTGAATTATGGAGTTGTTACCTACACAGAACATGTTTGCAGGCAGATAATTTTGTTCTTCTGTATTTATTAAAACAATTATGAGTAAATAAAATTTCAGAACTTTGAAAATTTAAAAAAATCAATATAACTAACATTTTATAAAATGATATCCTAAAAGTATAAATTTCTTTGTTACGTGAATGCGTGCAATTTTGGTTCTGTTTTATTATGCTTTGTGTTGAGTCATTTCCAAATTGCGGATGACCTAGTTTCAAAAATGGAACCGGACAAATAATTTCTGTAAGAATCCCTATGGAGATGAACTTCTGTAGTTTTTATTTAAGACATGTTAAAAGCCAAGAGACATGTTCCAGAAGACAAATAGAACATAACTTTGGCTTTGAGACAAAATATATTTACCAAAGAGACCAAATTATGTTCAAGTGTGTGTGAATCCTTTGTCCCAAGAGATTTCATTTATGGTTAATTTCCATTCACATGAATTTTCCGAATAGGATTCTCCCCTGAAGTGATGCCATTGTAAACTAATTCAGAGTGGCATCCTTAGAGAGACTCAGGGTCTCAGAGTTATCACTAGAAAATTTGGTTAGGAAAAACACATCATATGGGGCCCTCTGGGAGCCATCATCTGGATGAAACTCAGCTCAGACGAAATTTAGGGAAGCTTTAGAAAGAAAAACTATCCTAAAATGGCTAGGTAAGGGAAGATGTATTCATTTATTCATTCAACTAATATTGAACCCTTACAAAGTGCTAACTCAGCACTGTGCCGGGCACATGGCCTCTATCAGTGAACAAAACCTAGAATGATCCCTGTCTTATGGGGCTTCCATTCACATGGGAGGTAGAGGGGAGATCCATGATAAATAAATGAGATAATTCTGGGGGTGATAGGTGCCTTGAAGAAGGAATCAGCTGGGTGAGAGTGACAAGAGAGAGACGTGATTCTAGAAAGTGCACTCAAGGAAGCCCCTTTGACAGAGTCGTCATCTTCACTGGTAGACCCTAATCAATACTCCTAATCAATAGAAGAAGCAGAAGCCTGAATCCCCGAGGAGGGAGTAGAGCAGATATCCAGGGGAAAAACATTCGGGCAGAGAGGAGAACAAGAGAGAGCTTGGTGGGGATGGTCAATGCTCACGTGATGTAAGTACATCCTTGCTCCCCCAAATCACACCCTCTAATAACACAACCGCAATCGTATCTTTTGTCAGCTCCTAGATGTGGGAATTGCTTATGAATGAATAGGATGAGCAGGAGAAGGTGGATGGTGGAGGAATGAGGTCAGCAAGACAGTTGCAGTAAGATTGTGGAAAGCCTTGAAGGCTGGTGAAAAGGGCTGTGGATTTTATTCATTCTGAGATGGGGAGCCCCTGGAACATATTCAGTGATAGCTTCTGGCTCATTTTTTTTTAAGTTTAAATGTTTTTAATATTGACTCTGGAGGTGTGTGAAGAATAAAATGAGAGAGGTGGAAGCAAGGAGACCATTTGGATATTGCAATAATTTATTGATAGCTGATGGTGGCTACTATAAGGATACAGCGATTATAGAGAGAATTATTCGCCTTCTGGATATATTAAAAGAGAGAGCCAACAAGATGTCCTGGTTGGATGGATGTGGGATATGAGAGAAAGAAAAAAGCAGCACAATATCAAGGTTTATAGCCTGAGTAAATGGAAGAATGGAGTTACTGTTTTCTGAGTTGGGGAAGATCAGATGGGAAACAGACACTTGGGAGATTATTCAAGAATTCAGAGATGCACATGCTAAGTCTGAGATGTCTATTAGACGTACAAGTGCAGATGCCTAGTGGATAGCTTGCTATGCGAGTCTAGCATTCAGTGTGGCGGTCTCAACTGGGGAGGTAAAGTTGAACGTTACCGATCTGTAGATGGTATTGGAGGCTGAGGGATGGAGTAACATCAGCTGAGTAATGAGTGCAAAGATAAGTTATCTGAGGACTGAGCCCAGGGCCAGAGAAAGGATCATGGGGAACCAGCACAGGATGCTGAGACAGAGTAGGTACAGAGCTAAGGGGTCAAAAGCAGGATGCTGAGACAGAGTAGGTACAGGACTAAGGGGTCAAAAGCAGGATGCTGAGACAGAGTAGGTACAGAGCTAAGGGGTCAAAAACTACTCCCTGCAATAGCCAGGCCAAAAGACTATTAAGGAAGAGAGGGAGAGATCACTTCTGCTGAGGATAGTTGAACAAGCTGAGATCTCAGAGTATCTGAACTTTGGATCTGGCACATGAAGGCAATTGTGGAATCTGACAAGAGCATTGTCCATGGACTGGTGTAGATGAAAGGTTGACTGGAGCAGATGTAAAAGAAAAGGCAGGGAAGATGGAGTTGGGGAAGGACTTGCAGACACTACTTACAGACTACTCTCCCTTTGATTGTTACTGTAAGGGGGAACAGAGAAGTGGGGTGGTGGCTAGGAATGGATGTGGGAAAAAGTTATTTTAATTACAGAATCTTTGTATGTTGTTGATGATAATGATCTAGTAGTAGGAAAAATGATGATGGCAAGAAATAGAAGGAATAATTACACAAGTAATGCCCTTGGGCAAGGGAGAGGGAAGAAAATCTAGCATGTAGGCCAGGCATGATGGCTCATGCTTGTAATCCCAGCACTTTGGGAGGCTGAGGCGGGTGGATCACCTGAGCCAAGGAGTTCGAGACCAGCCTGGCCAATGTGGCAAAACCCTGTCTTTACTAAAAATACAAAAATTAGGTGGGTGTGGTGGCACGCACCTGTAATTCCAGCTACTTGGGAGGCTGAGGCAGGAGAATCACTTGAACCCGGGAGGTGGAGGTTGCAGTGAACTGAGATCGTGCCACTGCACTCCAGCCTGGGTAACAGAGCAAGGCTCCCACTAAAAAATAAATAAATAAATAAAATTAATAAAAAACAAATCCTATGTGTAGCTGGAGTGCAGATGAAGGAGTTTGTGGGAACATGGACAGGTAACTCCACTGTAACAGGCAGAGACATAGCACACATGTGTAGAAGATTTGATGGCAAAAGCTGGCCTTGCTGGGCAGACAAGATCTAGTTTTTTCAGTGGTTTGCAATTCCAGCTACATATTAAAATCACATGGTGGACTGGGCGCGGTGGCTCACGCCTGTAATCCCAGCACTTTGGGAGGCCGAGGAGGGTGGATCACGAGGTCAGGAGGTCAAGACCATCCTGGATAACGCAGTGAAACCCCGTCTCTACTAAAAATAACACAAAAAAATTAGCTGGGCGTGGTGGCAGGCACCTGTAGACCCAGCTACTTGGGAGGCTGAGGCAGGAGAAGGGCGTGAACCCGGAAGGCAGAGCTTGCAGTGAGCTGAGATGGCGCCACTGCACTCCAGCCTGGGAGACAGAGTGAGACTCCCTCTCAAAAATAAAAAATAAATAAAATCACATGGTGACATTAAAAAATACCAATGAGAAATGCAAATTAAACTACAATAAGACACACCTGTGTGTATGGATAAAATGAAAAAATACTGACAATACCAAGTTCCAATGAAGATTTGGAATGACTAGAGTGGCCGCACATGGTTACTGGGATTGCAAAACGGTGCAGCCACTTTGGGAAACAGTTTGGTAGTTTCTTACCATGTGGCCAAACAATTTCACCCTACAGTATGGACCTGAGAGTTCTATTATAAATAACTAAAGACCAGAAGCAATCCAAATGTTCTTCCACAATCAGCACTGCTGGCTTAGTGGTATCATGGGAGAGTCTCAAAAGTCCTTCAACAGACAAATGAATAAACAAACTGGTGCATACGCACAAAAGAACAGTACTTGGCAGTGGAAAGGAACAAACTCTTGATCCACACAGCAGCTTGGAGTGATCTCAAGTACATTACGTTGAGTGCAAGAATCCAGTCTCAGAATGCCGCACGCTTCATGATTCTATTTACATCCCATTGCCAATAGACAAAATTACAGTGATGGAGAACAGACCAGTGGCTGCCCAGGGTTGCAGTGGAACTGAGTATTTCACTATGAAGAGGTAGCTTGAGAGGATAACTTGGGATGAGGGAACTGTTGTGCATTCATGTATTAAAACTCAAACAATTGTATCTCAATTAAAAAGGCAATTTTAGGCCAGGCGCGGTGGCTCATGCTTATAATTCTAGCACTTTGGGAGGTCAAGGTAGGCAGATGGCCTGAGTTCAGGAGTTTGAGACCACCCTGGACAACATGGTAAAACCCTATCTCTACTAAAACACAAAAAATTAGCTTGGCAAGGTGGCAGGCACCTGTAGTCTCAGTTTCCCTGGAGGCTGAGGCACAAGAATCTCTTGAACTCAGGAGGTGGAGGTTACAGTGAGCCAAAATTGTGCCACTGCACACCAGCATGGGTGACAGAGCAAGACCCTGTCTCGAAACAAAAATCGGTAGATTCTGAGTAAAGCAGATGAACCTCTGTAATGTGGTTGAGTGGGCCTCTTCTAATTAGTTGAAGGCCTTAAGAATGAAAGACTGATCTCCTCCGAGAAAGAGAAAAATCCTGCCGGCTGACTGCTTTTGGATTGAAGCTGCAATATTTTCTTTTTCCCAGGTCTCCAGCTTGGCAGCCTATGCTGAAGATTTTAGATTTGCCGGCTTCCACAAACATGTGAGCCAGCCTGGGCATGCTGGCTTAAGCCTGTAATCCCAGCACTTTGGGAGGCCGAGGCGGGAGGATCACTTGAGCCCAGGAGTTTGAGACCAGCCTGGATAATGTAGGGAGACTTTGTCTCTATTAAAAAAAAAAAAAAATACTTACTGATAGCAAGTACCCTGGGGGAGCATGTAGTGGGCAGACTCCAATTTTTGGTGAAAGTGGCAATGGAGACATCCCCCTTCCCCCATTTCCAGGGCTGCCCTGAGATGGAGAGTCCCCTCTGCTGCCTGGCTGGCCCTGAGGCTCATCTCCTGAGAGCCTTGACTCAACCCCTTTCTTGTTTGAAACATTTTAAAAATACCCATGCTTAAACTCTACCCAGCCCCCGCCCCCGCCCTCAAATCCTTACTCAATTATTGGAGAGGGAAGGAAGGTGGATTTTTTAAATATATTTTTCATTTTTAAAGTGCTTTACAGGCAGTTATAATAGGCAGCCAAAGATAAAAGGCATGAGTTCAATCAAGACAGTGAAGGCACAATTCAGGAAGAGTTTTAGATTAAGTGGTATTTTCCTGATGAATGACAGCAAGCTGCAGAGGGCATTGTGCCAGACTGGCAGGGTGTGCAGGCCCTCTGGGCATGGGGGTCTGCCCAGGACGGGCCGTCTGGGGATTTGCAGGCTGACCCTCACTGGGCACGAAAAGACTAGCCCTGGTGGTCTTCTGGAGGATTGTGGCAGTGAGGCTATGAGGGATGGGGAAGGGCCAGGGGTCTTGACTGAAGCACTAGAACTTTATGGATTTTCCCTAAGCTGCTCTAACAGTTATGCGGTCTACAAGGGAAGTGCAGGGAGGTGGTGGGTGCTCACTGTTGGAACAACCAACAAAGGATGTGAGACAAGGGGAATATCCCACCCATTTCCTCTGGCAATGGGAGAGGGAAGTGGGGTTATGGAAAGATCCTTTCTATGTGGTCATCCCCAACAAGGTTAAATTTACATGCTGAATACATTTGCACATTTAAAGTACTTAAAGGAGTGCCTACAGCATAGGAAGAGCTTAATAAAGGCTAAGGAGAAAGTAAAAGAGATGTCTCTGAAAATGTTTTTCCTTTCTGGGTATCAGTGTAAGAATTTTTTGTTTGTTTGTTTGTTTGTTTTTGAGGTGGTGTCTCGCCCTGCTGCCCAGGCTGGAGTGCAGTGGCATGATCTTGGGTCACTGCAACCTCCGCCTCCCAGGTTCAAGCGATTCTCCTGCCTCAGCCTCCCGAGTAGCTGGGACTACAGGCGTGCGCCACTACGCCTGACTAATTTTTTTGTGTCTTTAGTAGAGATGGGGTTTCACTATGTTGGCCAGGCTCGTCTTCAACTCCTGACCTTGTGATACACAGGCCTCGGACTCCCAAAGTGCTGGGATTACAGGCGTGAGTCACTGCACCTGGCCCTGTAAGGAATATTTATGTCTTCAAAGAACTAATGTAGTTGACAAAGTCAGTGCATTTACCCATCCGATCTCTCTTTCTGCATCTCCTGGACCTGAGGTAGAGTCTGTGATTTGGCACATTCTTGAGATTGATGGCAAAAAGTTTCCTGCAAATACATTCTAGAAGACCCATGATCCAGAACCCATTTCCAGGGCTCTGCATAGCTGAAAACAGGCAGAATACGCGAGGAAATGCTCCAGGGAGCTCAGCTCCTTTTGGAGTCTTCAGAGTTTGGGATTTACTGGTCCAAAGGTTGCATCTCTCTCTATCTCCTTTATTTCTTTTCCATAATTGATCCCAGCAGAATTCTGTGAGAGGAGTAGGAAGACAATATGTCTTCTGTTTACTCTGATGGGCCCCTCACACTTTGAAGTTTCTTGTTGAGTGCTACCAAGCAAGAGTGTATGTCTGCTTCGGAGATCGTGTGGAACATGTATTGAGAACTCACTCCTTACTGTGTGTTGGGACCTGTGCTTGCTCTCATTCCTGTAATCTCATGATCTTTATGACAATCCTGTGAGGTAGGGTAGGGGAGTCATAGAGATCTTATAGACGAAGAAGCTTAAATTCAGAAAGCCGCGAGTCTTTCTGAATTTAAGGCCATGGAGTGAGTTGGTAGCCAAGCTGGGATTTGAATTCATCACTTCCCCAACAGATCTTTCTTCTCCCCCAAGTGCTGTGACCCACAGCTTTGTCCTGGAATACAGTAAGCCTCTGTGGCAGTAAATGTCCCTTGGTATCCCCTTAAGTACTTGCTTCCTCTAGGAACGGGCTGTCCGGTGGGAAGCGAGATTATATTAGATCTGCTCTCAGCCATTCACATCAGTGGCCCCATTTGTTTCCCAAGACTCAACGGTCCCAAGGGTTTGGAAGCACAAAGAGGTGCCTCAGGACACCCACGTCCTCGCTCCCTAGACTGATTTGTGTCCAGGAGCCAGTGTCCTGACCCCTGGTGTATCTGCATTCCACATCTCCTTCTGTCTGTTGCAGGGATAGGAAGTGGGGAAATCATTGACCTTTGACTTAGGAGGAAACGCTGAGAGAATAACAAGCACATGCGAGATGACTGTTAATCAGATGATCGTGCCATCTCCAGATGGCTATCTCCATGCTGGGGACAAAGGAAGGGAGCCTGCCGGGCCAGTCTCTTTGTTGAGGTGTGGTTTCTCTGTGGCTCTTCTGTGAGTTCCCTGGTCTGAGTACCAAGAGGCTGTTGCTTCCTGGGATGTTTAAAAATCAATCAAATATGGAATTTTAACACGTAATTCATTCAGGCAGCCCAGGTGCCAAAGGCGGGGCTGAGAACTAGAACTGGGTTTCTTGACTCTTTATTCAGTGTTTTTTCTGATAACAGTATAAAGGGCAATTTCTAGAAATTTCTATTTGGAAAGCAATGTGAAGTTTTCTAAATAACAGGTGGAGATACTGCCCCCTGGTTATGAAGTTCCCAAAGCTGGACCAAATTTGGAAGATGTAATTTCTTACACTGATACACAGAAATAAAAATGTCTTCAGAGATATAATCCCTTTTATTTCCTCCCTAACCTTTATAACGTCTTATGGTGGGCTGGGCACTGCTTTAGCACTTTAAACTTGAGTTCAGGCATTTAATCATGTATGTAGCTTTAATCATGACCACATTAAAGACATTGCTGGAAAATCATAGCATTGGCTAACGTTCATGTCCAGATGCTGACAGAAGTGTTTTGCACATGTTACTTTATTTAACCAAAACTCTTCCTCTGAGCTCTGGACCCAGATCACCACCCACCACTTCAATATCTCCTGTTGAGTGTCTCAACAACACATTGAGTTCAACGTGTCCTAACAGAAGTTTGTGCTGCCTTGCCCCGTCCCAGACTCTCCCAGTGTCCCCTATGGCAGTGAACAGCATCTATTAATACCTAGACTGAGGAGTTACCCTTGACTCCTCCCTCTCCCTAGCATGCTATTTCTGATCCATCACCAAATTCTGTGGATCTTATGGAATCCTATGTTTCTCTCAGGCCTATCCACACTTCTCTACCTGACTACCCTATTCCAAAATACCATCATTTTCATGCTTAGATTTTGACAGAAGCCTCCTAATTGGTCTACCCATATCTGCCTTGCACTCCTTGAATTCCAAACTGCATTGAAGATAATCTCCTTAATAAGACAAATATTAACATATTCTCTTTTTAAACACACATGAACAAGTCCCCACTGCTCTTAGGATAAAGACAAAACTCAGTTTGGTGAGGAGGGCTCTGTATGGGGCTGCTGCCTCCGCCACCCCCTTGGTTTCTATGGCATTCTCCTGCCTCTGCAGCTCTCCTGCGTCTCTCAGCATTCTTTTACTCTTGCTCCATATAATAGTCCCAACAGCCACAGGACCTTTGCACATACTGCTTCCCCTTATCTAGTTAAATCCCTTGTCATTCATAGCTCGGCCTTCCCTAGCTTTTAAGGTTAATGGAAATCTCTCCCATTCTATCTTTTTCAAAGCATCATGGACCTCTCACTTGTAAGATTTGTCATAATTATTATTTTTATTCATGTGATTCATATCCTTTTCCCATAAGGGCAAGTGCATTTATAATTGCTCAAAATTGTATTCCCAGTGCCAAGAATAGTACCTAACCTATAGTAGACACTCATTTTATAGGTGTTATCTGATAGACGAATGAAAGGAATAAACAGATTTGCCCAGCATGGTAGAAATCTTATTATGCTGTCACTTCTATTTCAGTAAATTTTATACTGATTATAGAAAGCCTTCTACATGTAATGGAGTCACAAACTCAAATGCTCCCAAGGTCAGGCAGGTACTGAAAATGAGAGGATAGCCCCCATTTAAAGGAGGCAATCATGGGGAATGAAAGGCTCAGATTTTTCAAGAGAAACTGTATATGTGAATTTTTTTCCCAAACATTTCTTGCGGATTGAAAAAATATTGGAGTGGCCAGAAAGATGAAGAAACGGAATGCGGAAATTTTGTTAAATGTTGCTTACAAGGTATAGTGGGTTGATTAACGTCTCCCAAAAGTTCACGTCTACCCAGAAACTCAGGATGTGACCTTATTTGGAAATATGGCCTTTGTAGAAGTGATTAGTTAAAGATTGAGGCGAGATCATATTGGATTATGGTGGGCCTAAATCCAGTGACTTGCTCTTCCCATGAGAAAAGGTGAGGACACAGAGAGCTTTATAAAGAAGTCCATGTGAAGAGAGGCAGAGATTGGAGAGATGCTTCCACAAGCCAAGTGTAAACCAGAAAACTAACAGAGCAGATTTTTAAAAACTAGGACTGAATATTAGTTGGATAAGACTTGGATACATGGAAGTCATTAGAAGCCTTTGCTGGTGGCATGGTGGCATTCCAGATGAGAGGTTTGAAAAGTGAAGAGTGAGTGAGAAAGTGAAAGTCATTGTCTGTTCCTGCCCTGACCCACCCATCCACCCACACACCAATTCCTGCTGTGAAAAGAGGCTTCCTGGTAAACCTGATGCCCTGGGGGTGTTGCCTGCCTGCAACCTGCCTGCAGGTCTGTCTGAAATACACAGAGATGAGGGACTTCCAGTCCTTGGCCATCTCCCTAGGAACACGTGAGACAGGCTGGGCGCAGGACCAAGGAGAAGTTTGGCTCTGCTCAGGGAAAATCACATGACTCAGGTGAGAGAAGTGAAAGAACCTGGTAGCAGGAGGAGTTGGGGGAGCTGGGGACAGAGAGCAGCTGGGGAAACAAATGTGACTGTGGAGGCAGTGCCAGCCAGCATACAGCCAGAGAGCCCTAGGCACGGTCCTGATAGATGTCAAGGTCAGGCAGGGTTCAGGAAAGCACGTCAGGAGGCCCAGTCAGCCAGCAGGGAAGCTGGCAAAGATTCCAAGCAGTGATGATAAGAGAGGAGTCATGTGGATGTACCTTGTTGTTCTAAGGTACCTATTCTCGGCTGGACTCTGGTAGCGGAGACATGCAGACCGGGATATGCTGCCTTTAGAAAGGAGTCTGGATCTAAGGACACAATGCTGGAGGAAGTCACCACTGCCCCAGGGAACCCCTGTGGTCAACTGATCGAACAGCAATGGGAGTTTATAGGCTGTACAAATGACACTGCCAGCCATCAGAGATAGTGGAGCTCGGTGGAACATTACTGCTTTCCATCCCTTTGCCTGGATGTCCCTGGTAAAGCTTAGGGCCCAAGGATCAACATGATCGGCCAAACTTAAAGCAGTCATTCCAGCACTGGATGCTTTTAACAAGGTCTCTATCTTGCCCTAAGCCTTCATCTCTCTTGGATAAAATTTGTGCTTATGTTGGACAGTGTGACTCAAGTGTCTGGGCCTCAGCTGGGGTGGTTGGACCCCTCTTTCCTTCCTTGGGATTTCTTATAGACAGGGAGCCTCTCCCAGGCCTCTTTGCAACTTGGTGGTCTCAGGTTTCAAAAGGGTAAAGGTGGAAGTTGCAAGGTCTCTAGAGGCCTTTCCCTGACTTGTGCAATTTTGACCCTCTCCCTCTGTGGGATTTCTTATACTCAGAGGCTACCCAGAACCTTTTCAGAGTTTAGTGCTCTCAGATTTCAAAAGGGTAAAGATGGAAGTTGCAAGATCTCTTGAGGCCTTGCCCTGGTACTCACACAATGTTACCTCCCCACATTCTATTGGTTAAAGCAAGTCATAGCCTGGTTTCAAAGGGTGGGGATATTGACCCAATTTTGATGGGAGGAGCTACAAAGAAACTGTGACCATTTGTCATCTACTACATCAAGCCACTGTGTTCCTGGACTCAAAACCAGATGCAGAATGATGTAAAAATCATGAGAAAATTGCTGAAATTAATTCACCACGTATATCACAGTATATAAACTACGCAGTATATTAACTATATAGTATATTAACTATACAGTATAACACAGTATATTAACTAGTTCCTGCTACCCAGACCCTGGCTGCCCTTTCCTGTGCTTTCCAACCCTGTTTCTTTGGCTTCTCCTTGGATTCTGTGAACTCTACTATATCTTTCTAATAAATTCCTTTTGTAATTGACTTGGATAGATTGGTTCTGTTGCCTACATTTAGTGAACCCTAGTATAGATTCTCCTTCATGGGGGTACTGCAGGGATCAAATGAGATACTGTAAATAAGGCATTTAGTAGGCTCTAAGTCCATAAAAAGCACTTAAGACATTTAGTTATTGTAATTAAATTAAAGTGCTTTGAACTTTGGAAGGGTGACTAGAAAGAAAGGTGTAAGTAAAGAAGTATGACATTAAAAAGAGTCTTGATCAACGCCAGGTGCGGTGGGCTGACACCTGTAATCTCAGCACTTTAGGAGGCTGAGGTGGGTGGATCACTTGAGGCCAGGAGTTCAAGACCAGCCTGGCCAATACAGCAAAACCCTGTCTCTACTAAAAATTAAAAAAAAAAAAATTAGCCAGGGATGTAGTCCCAGCTACTCAGGAGGCTGAGGCACAAGAATTGCTTGAGCCTGGGAGGCAGAGGTTGCAGTGAGCCAAGATCTTGCCACTGTACTCCAGCCTGTGTGACAGAGCAAGGAAAAACAAAAATGTCTTGCTCTGTCTCCCAGGGACACTATGAGCATTGGTGGTGACACCGTGTCTGGCACCACATGCGGGCCAGGACTCTTTTTTTTTTGAGACGAAGTCTTGCTCTGTTGCCCAGACTGGAGTGCAGTGGTGCGATCTCTGCTGCCCGGGTTCAAGAGATTCTCCTGCCTCGGCCTCCCTAGTAGCTAGGATTACAGGTCCGTGCCACCATGCCTGGCTAATTTTTGTATTTTTAGTAGAGACGGGGTTTCAGCATCTTGGTCAGGCTGGTCTTGAACTCCTGACCTTGTGATCCGCCCATTTTGGCCTCTCGAAGTGCTGGGATTACAGGTGTGAGCCACTGTGCCCACCAGGACTCCTTTTTTATGACTTCTACAGACAGGCACAAAAAGCCTCAGTCCAGTCATTGGGAGGCTTTACAGTTATTTTTATGTGATTTCATAGTAAATTTACTCTCTAGAAAAGAGAATAAGTGTCTGCCGACAGACTGCCACTTTCTGTATCACAGTTCCTTCAGAGGGCTAAAAAAGACATTAAAGCAAGAACATATTAACAATAGTGATCCAGACCAGGTATGCTGTTCTTGTTCCCCTGCCAATGAGATTACAGTCTCTGGTAGATTCACTCTTTGGGAGATCTGGTCTTTAAAAATCTGAAACAGAATCAGTAACATGGGAATGTAGTATACGATTATTAAAATAGCATCTCAACAACAGCGGGGAAAAGTACTACTCAATGAGTGACGATTGTGGGAATCATTTAGGGGTAAATGCCTCAACCACTAACTCCTCATAAATCCAATATTAAAATATTTTTTAAAAAGATTAATTAAAGGACTAGAGGAAAACACGGAAGAATTATTTTTTATGTCTTTGTGGTGGAAAAGCCTTTCTCAATATGACTCAAAATCAGTAAGACCTAAAAGATTGATAAAGTTGGCAACATATAAATTTAAAGAGTTGTTCATAATAAAACACACACATGTACATGCCATAACCAAAGCCAATTGATAAAGGATAAACTGAGAACAAATATTTTACAAACCGTATCTCGGACACAAGGTTAATCTCCCGAATACGCAAAAAATCTCTAAAAATCAATAGGAAAAAACAACCTAATGGAAAAATAAGAGACAATTTAGAAAAAAGGAAATAATAAATAATTCCTACACATTGTCCATTTGGGAATAAACTTGCTAAACACACATATGGAAACACGCACAACTTAAAACTATGCTGAGACAGCATTTTCACCTCTCAAATTGGTAAAATCTTCAGGATTTGATAACACTCGTAGTTGGCAAGGCTGTGAGGAGGGAATTGGTATTTTCAGACATTTCTGTTGGGAGGGTGAATTAGCACAACTCTGTCAGAGGCCGATTTGTCAATAAATACTAAAACTGTAAATACATATGCTTTCTGCCTGGGAATTACAGTTTTAGGAATTTCTATTACAAATACACTCACATACATATGAAATAACTTGTAACAACAAAGTTAAGAAGTAATTTAAATTTCCATCAATAGGGGACTGTTAGATTATGGAATATGTATATATACACAATGGAACTCATTCAGTGGTTAGAAAAAGAAGCAGAAGAAAAGGAAATGAGAAAACTTTCTATGTACTGATGTGGAAGTTCCTCTAAGATTTCAAGGAATAAGTATGGAACAACGGGCATAGTGTGACATCATTTGTGGTTCAAAGGCGGAAAGGCAGGGGATAATGTATTTTGAAATGGACAAATGCCTTTGCCTTCTATATTTATCCAAAAGATCTGAGAGCTCACAAAAAACAAAAGGAAAACCTAGTAACAGGAGGCGGCGGGAATTTGGAAGATGGGGAAGGGACATCTTTTGCCGTTATTTTTGCTTCTCCCATTTCTTGAATGTATTGTTTAGCTAAGAAATAGTAAACATTTTGAAATGAAACAAGAAAACAAATTAGGTTATTGTCTTTTAAGGAAGACTCAGGAATTCCAGTCCTACCATGTATTGAAGCTCTAATGAGAATAATTGTGACTCTTGCAGTGTAAGCCTATACATTTCACGAAGTATCTTCTTCTCAGTGATAGCTCTAAACTGCACGATTGCTCCTTAACTCTTAAAATGACTTGTGAAGTTGGTTGTGTTATCCCCATTTAGTAGCTGAGAAAATTGAGCCTCTGAAGTTCGACAATCCCCAGATCTCACAGGTTGACACAGAGCTGAAGCATAACCCGGGGTCTCCTGGCTCCAGACTGACCTCCAACCCTGACGTGCTGCCACTGGGCACTTGGCCTCAGCTGGTGGCTGGGTGGCTGTACTCTGTACATTCCCATTGCCCGGTGGAATATACAGTACATACTGATTCCCTGGGGTGATAACACAGCATCTCCCCCACTTATCCACGGGGGATGTGTTCCAAGACCTCCAGTGGAGGCCTGAAATCACAGATAGTACCAAACCTGATTGTAATCAATGGGAACACATTTCTGTTCCTGTTTTCCGTTCACAAATGTAATGCTTTTTCCACCTCAAGCACTTATCGTGTACTGTGGCAGTAACTTTTGCGGCAGCAAAAGGAGCACAAATTTCTTTTTCCTTCTTCACAATTTCACAGATAGTAGATTCCTTCTTACCATAGATCTTAGCAACCTCAGCATGACGTTGTTTTTTTCTTTCCTTACTAAGTCGAGAACTTTCACCTTTTCACTTAAAGGAAGGACTTTATGGCTTCCCTTTGGCAGATCCTCATTGTCAGCATCACTCCTCTTGTGTTTGGGGGCTATAACTGTGTAAAATAAGAGTTCCTTGAACACAGTGCTGTGGATACTGTGATGGTTGATCTGATAACTGAGGCAGCACCCCAGTGACTTACAGTGGGAGGTGTCTACAGTGTGGATCTGCTGGACAGAGGGATGATTTGCATCCTAGGTGGAACAAAGCAGGATGACATGAGGTTTCATCACAATGTAAAACTTAGAAATTGTTCATTTCTGTAATTTTCCACTGATTTTTTTTTTTTTTTTTGAGATGGAGTCTCGCTCTGTCGCCCAGGCTGGAGTGCAGTGGCGCGATCTCAGCTCACTGCAACCTTGGCTTTCTGGGTTCCCGCCATTCTCCTGCCTCAGCCTCCTGAGTAGCTGGGACTATAGGCCCCCGCCACCACGCCCGGCTAATGTTTTGTATTTTTAGTAGAGACGAGGTTTCACAGTTTTAGCCAGGATGATCTCGATTTCCTGACCTCGTGATCCACCTGCCTCGGCCTCCTAAAGTGCTGGGATTACAACGTGAGCCACCGCGCCCAGCCCACTGAATATTTTTGGACTGCCATTGGCCACGGGCCACTGGTAACTGAAACATTAGAAAAGAAAACCTCGAATAAGGGGTGGGGAAACCACTGTACAGACATGTGTAGCAGCCCTGTTCCAAACCAAGCCTCCTGGAGTCTCCTTCCTGTGCAGGAACAGGATGTTGTTTTCCTGAATACAATACCGCTGTGATCTGTTAAACATCTGATTTCCCAAATGGACACTCCTAGCAGATGGCATCTGTGTCTCCCAACTGAACCAGCGATAGCACATTGGAACAGCTCCACAATTTCTGCCAAGGAGGGAAGCTGTGAAAGTTGAAAGTGAATGAGGTAGGATGGATGCGGAAAGGCAGCAGGCAGGTAGTGGGAAACTCAGTCCCTGCAGGGAGGATCCCAGATGACTCACAGAGTGTTAGTTCTACCATAGCAGGAACTTTGGAGATGGCGTAATCCCCTCATTTTACGAATAGTAATAGGAATCTATTAGAGTAATGAGGAGATATTAGGCTTACGTGCTAGGCACAGTTTAAAGTGGTTCACATTAGTAATTCATGGAATTCTCATACCCACCTTGTGAAATAGACACTATTGTAAATCTCCTTTTCATGGATGGATAAACAGAGGCACAGAGAGTTTAAGCAACTCACTGAAGGTCACACAGCCAGTAAGTGGTAGAGCAGGCTTTTAGAATCCAGATAGACTAATTCTGAGTTCATGCTCTCAACCGTTCAACTCTGTGGTAAAAGTGATTTGTCCAACTCAACTAGTGAGTGAACTAAACTGGGTCTAGAACACATAAATCTTGAGGACATCCAGTGTAGACACACAATAGGGACTGTGTGGAAAGGACAGCCACAAATGACAGAATTAGAAAGATGTATCAGGAAGGAAGGAAGGAGGGCAGGAAAGGGAAGGGAAGGAGGAAGAATCATTTTCTTTGTCCCAGGGTGTATGATCCTCTTTCCCACTGGCCTCTTGTCCATCTGCAGACCAACAGCTCTGCTGTTGACATGCTGGTTTGCTGCAGGATGCTTTACACAGGAGAGTGACATCATCTGATCACTTTGGCCAAGTTTCACCAGACGGATTATGTTGTCTTCACTACTTGTCTTCTGTGTTCTCTTGTCAATTAAGGGTAAATCGTCTTGGTTAACAAAACTATACTCCTGTGTTTTTGGAATAATCATTATAAACAAGAACAATTTGTTGAGCTGTTTAAATACATTATCTCATTTGATCATCCTAGAAAACACTGATGTATATATTATTATTCCCATTTTGGAGATGAAAATATTGAGTCTCAGGTAGCTTAAGTAATTTGCTCAAAATTACATAACTCATAAGCAGAAAGAATGAGATTTGAACCACGACTATTTCATTCTAAAGCCTAGTCTTTAGTATGGTGATGTATTGTTTCCGCAGAGTGTATTTGGAATCCTCTAGATAATTTCATATGGTGAAAACATTCAAGTCCTGGCTGGGTGTGGTGGCTCATGCCTATAATCCCAGCACTTTGGGAGGCCAAAATGGGCGTATCACCTGAGGTCAGCAGTTCGAGACCAGCCTAGCCAACATGGTGAAACCCCGTCTCTACTAAAAATACAAAAATTAACCATGCCTGTAATCCCAGCTACTCGGGAGGATGAGGCAGGAGAATCGCTTAAACCCGGGAGACAGAGGTTGCAGTGAACTGAGCTTGTGCCACAGCACTCCAGCCTGGGCTGCGGAGTGAGACTCTGTCTCAAAAATATATATATATATACTCAAGTCCTAACATCGTTATATTAACCAATTTGAGCAAATAATCTACAAGCCTCTGTTTTCAGATAGCACAGAGGTGGCCTCTTTTCCATCCCCTCTCTATTCCCAGCAGGTCGGAGACTGACTTTGACCAGATCACAGTGAGGTAACTGTGTCCTTGCATAAAGAACTGACCCAGAAGCAAGCCATTTGAGAATAATTTAGCACCACATTCTAGGCCAAGAGAAAATAACTCAAGATAAGAATATAACCCCCAAAGGGGAATAGATTTCTTGTTGGCAGAACTCTATATGCTTCCAAGTTCTGCAGCAACAGCAGATTTCTCCAAGTTACTGAGTTCAGAGGATGTATTTTGTTTAAACAAACAACAGCAAAGAAAGCTCAAGAGAGAGCTTGTTTTTTCTTTTATACTAAGCAACATATATTTTTTGAATGCATATTAAACATTCCATTGTCTGGCATGGGGCTCTCCACATGTTCTTTCCCCTGTGAGGCTCTTATAACCCATCTCAGGGAACCCACAGCCTTCCCTGAAATATGGCTCATTTCACTAGTAGGTCAGCAAATGTGGCAAATTGGCAAATTGTCTATTCGAAATTGACCTTGCATTTCTCAATACTCTTTCCTGGGCAGCAAGCAAGGGGAATTAAAACTTCATTGAAACGTCCTGGAGTCTCAAAAGGAATCGGAGCAAAAGTCAAGATTGATAGCAAAGTGCTGAAACAGACATTTTATTGGGTGGAGCCGTTTCAACTGACGTGCAAAGGCATCCTGGTAAGGAGATGAGCCTCTGTCTTTGGACAGCTTTTTCCCTTTCATACATCTGATTTTTTTAAGTGCCTACCAATTTTCTAGACTTTATTTTTGGTTTAGGATCCAAAACATAATCGCTGCCCTCCAGGAGCTTCTATTCTGATGGGGGAGGAGAAAACATAAACAAAGGAAAAAGTAAATTAAATTGTGCATTAGACAGTGATGTGTTCAGGGGAAAAAAAATGAAATAGGGAAGGGTTTAGAAAATGCTAAGAGGTGAGCATTTTAAATGGTGTGTTGTCAGGGAAATCTTCACTGAGAACTTGATATTTGAATAAAACCCAAAGGAGGGAAGGTAGCAAACCAAGCTGATGTTCCGCAGGAGAGTGTGCCAAGTAGAGGGAAGAGCCACTCGTAAGGCCCTTGGGGACAGGTACTGGAGGAATGCAAAGGGGCCAGTGTGGGTGGAGTGGATGGGGCTAGCAAGGGGAGACAGATACTGCAGGGTCTTGTAGGCCATTGATAGGTCTCAGCACCCTGCTAAAACCATGACAACTGTGTTATTTGTAACCCCCGACATTTGCAAAGCATTCGTTTTCAGTGTTTGCTTATATCCTTGATCAAACTTTGTCCTACCCCGAGAGGAAGAGAAGCAGACCAGTTCTCATTGTCTCCCCTTTAGAGATAAACCAGACTCAAAGAATATTGAATAAATTACCAACTTCTCAGAGGGTGATTTGACCTCCCGTCTCTTAATTTCTAGACTGTTGCTTTTTCTACTGCATCTTGATTCTATTTCAGGCTATTTGTGCTTTTAAAATGGAGAGCTAATAAAAAGGAGGAAGCTCAAGCCTTATCCTCAGCAATTATCTTGGATCTTTTTGATCCAAGGGCTCTGTCATTTCATTTCTCAGTTTGTTTATCTCATTATCCACAGCTACAAAGGAGTGGTGTGGGGTATACTCAGCCCAGCTGTACTGGGCACCATTCGTACAGACTGCAGTGTGAATTGTACCCTTGGTGTTGAGCCAAGTGCAGGCACTGCTGTGATGTACCGTCTTTCCTCATCTTGACTTTGTCTCTTATTTCTAGCCTCACATTTGAATTCTCTGTAGCAGAATTTTATCTTCCCAGTTTTACATTTTGGCAGTCCCTAGATAGAACATGGTTTGCACCCATACTTTTGCAAATAATTGACCTAGACCCAACCCAGTCTTGAGACTTCTTCTGGCATTAACTGCCTACAAGGTATCTCAGTTGTTCCTGTTCCCTCCTGTCCGTCTTGCCCAACAAGAGATGGGACAGTTTTGAAAGCACTTTTCCAAAAATTTTAACGATGTGAAAATTGTGACAGTTGAAGAGATCTGATCTAACCAGTTTCCGTCTTGCCTTTAACTTCCATATCGCCCTTGGCCATTCCTAGGCTTGGGTCTAGCTAACTTTGGGAGAAATTTAGTTTATCATTTAAATAATAATAGCTCTTCCCCAAAACGAAACCACCTTTCTAAAACTAATGAAAGGCTACCAGGTTAGGAAGATGCGAGGAGCCTGAATTCTGCTAAGATGTAGGCAGGATAAACTGTTACCTGTAAACAAGGTAATAAACCATTACCAGCCATTATTCCAGAGGTCACAAGATTTGCAACTTCTCCAATTACTCCTGCAGATAACACTGCTATTGTGGAACTTAAAAAGATTGGCCTTTTGAGATGTCCTTTCAGGTTTTTGCATTTCTATCTAACAGATGGCCCACCCGGACCCAGGACTCTGCTCCTGTGGCTCCTACCCAGAAGCGACTCTGTACAAGGACCACTGTCCACACCCCTGTGATTGCATCCAAACAAGCAGTACCCATTCCCTCAGCCCCCTGCCCACCAAACTATTCTTAAAAAACCCTGGCCTCTGAATTGTCAGGGAGATTGATTTGGGTAATAACCTCATCTCCCACGTGGCATGGCTGGTCTTGTGTCAAACTTCCTTATTGCAGTGTCATGGTTGCAATGAATTGGTTTTGTCTGGGCAGTGAGCAGGAAGAACCCATGGAGCAATGACAGTTTCTTTCCACATCTAACTACCCACCCTTGAGGAAATCAGCTCATAGTCTTAGGGAGTTGGTATTTATCTCTGATTTTTGTGTTTATTTCAAATCCTCCAACTTCTCCTGCACATTTTTTCTGTATGCTGTCTTTGTGGGGTCTTTGGCAGTTTTTTTCACAGATGACTAAGCTTGAGCCAATTTGATGAATGGAATCTTCAGAAGCGGACTCTCATTTGACAAACAGATCTGCTAAGCTGATAAACTTTGTTATGAGCTGAGCAAATTTCCTCTTCTGGAATCTTCCCTGTGTTGGCCGGGCTGTGCTGGGGAGGAAATCAGCTGCTTTCTCAAGGGTCTTTGTGTCCCCAGCCCTTGCTGCAATTTACAGAGGAGTGACCACGGCCATGTACTTTCCCACGCCCCACCTCCTGACTCGGGTGTGCGAGTGAGTGTGAGAATCCTTGAAGTTACATAATGGAGAGCTCAGGCAACAGACTGCTTCTGGTTTCTCCATCACCAGGAGAGCTTACTTCTGACATTGCATCCCAATTCTTCACTAAGGATGCCTTGTCCTTTCTCAAACTTCCTTTCATTTCCTCTAACCCTTCAATCTTGGATTCCCTTTGATCACATAGTTCTCTTAACCCACAGCCAGGAAGTTTTTGGAAGGAACGGAGGCACCCTTTATCTCTTAACATATGAAATACATACAGTATATAAGTATATGAGCACTTGCAGTACCAATATGGCACCATGCAAGGATAGCCGTCAGAGGAAATCCCCACAATAGAACAGAAAATTTTCTTGCTTTCTTATTTACTTATTTTTATTTTTTGAGATGGCGTCTCACTCTGTGGCCCACACTGGAGTGCAGTGGCCCCATCTCGGCTCACTGCAACCTCCGCCTCCTGGGTTCAAGCGATTCTTTCACCTAGCCTCCCAAGTAGCTGGGACTATAGGAGTGCATGCTAATTTTTGTAGTTTTAGTAGAGACGGGTTTTCACCGTGTTGGCCAGGCTGGTCTCGAACTTCTGACCTTGTAATCCACCTGCCTTGGCCTCCCAAAGTGCTGGGATTACAGGCGTGAGCCACTGCACCTGGCTTACCAAACCAAAACCAAACCAAACCAACCAACCAACCAAACAAACAAACAAAAAAACCCCTCACAAAGCAGGCCACGCTGACTCTCCCAATAGTGCCACAAGACAGAATTTCTGGGAGGGGTGTTATAAGAAATTAAGAACTATGTATTTGATTTCTGCCCCTGGTTCCTGGTATAAGAGCGTCTAAGAACCCCTTGGAGCTCCCTGAGTGATGGGAGTGGGAGGAGCTTCTTTTGTCGTTCCTAACAAGTTAGGGGTTGGTTGCCAGAGGAATCAAAGGCTGGAACTTTCAGCCTCATCACCCCACCTCCCCCAAACCTGTGGAAGGGGAGAGAGGCTGGGGATTGAGTTAATCACCAACAGGCAATGATTTAATCAATTGTGCTTATGTAATAAAACCGCCATAAAAACCCCTAAATAATGGGGTTTGTAGAACTTCTGGATGGTGAACACGAGGAGGTTCCTAGACGGTGGTGCTCTGGAGAGGGCATGGAAGCTCTTTGCCCCTTCCCCATACATTGTCCTGGGCGTCTGATACGGTTTGGCTCTGTCCTCACCAAAATCTCAACTTGAATTGTATCTCCCAGAATTCCCACGAGTTGTGGGAGGGGCCCAGGGGGAGGTAATTGAATCATGGGGGTCGGCCTTTCCCGTGCTTGCTCTTCTCGTGATAATGAAGAAGTCTCACGAGATCTGATGGGTTTATCAGGTGTTTCCGCTTTTGCTTCTAATGCTCTCTCGCCTCTGCCGCGTAGGAAGTGCGTTTTGCCTCCTGCCATGATTCTGAGGCCTCCCCAGCCATGTGGAAGTGTAAGTCAAATTAAATCCCCTTTTCTTCCCCGTCTCGGGTATGTCTTGATTAGCAGCGTAAAAACGGACTAATACAGCATCTCTTCCTTACGCTGTTCCTGAGTCGTGTGTTTTATAATAAACGCGTAGACTCTTTTCCTGGATTCTGTGAGGCAGTCTGGCAAAATATTAAATCCAAGCATGGGGTCGTGGGGACCCCTTATTTATAGCCAGCTAGCCAAAAGTGTGGGAGTCCAGATTTACTACTGGCATCTGAAGAGGGGGGCTTGTGTGTGGGACGGAACCCTTCACTAGTGGGGTCTGATCTAACTCCTGGTCATTAGTTTCGAAATTGAGTTGAATTACTGGACACCCGGTTGGTGTCTGGAGAGTCGGAGTACTGGTGATTGGTGTGGGGGGAGGAAAAAAAAAAACCTTCTGCATTAGGTGTCACAGGTGTTGCAAGTATAAAAAGTTTTTCCCTCAGGTGGGCAACATTCACTTTCTTGCTTCTGGGGCAGGAGGATGTAAAGGAGGGAGACGAGGCAGCGGGGCACTGAGTGAATCTGGCCTGGGGTTGGTTAAGGCTGTTTCAGGAGAACGTCTGGAAACTTATGTCAGAATCACACTGAATAATTCCTATAGTCGCATACAGCTGCTGCTTATTCGTGGTAGTTATGGTCTGTAAAGTCGCTGTAACACTGAATTAGTGAATAATAAGTTATTGCTCCTAATGGAAATACAGGCATCTGTAAGCTGTTGGTTACAGTATTTTCCTCCAATGGTCAGTACATAACCTTGTTTGATGTGTATCACGGTTTGAAGACATTTTATTTAACATTGTTGATTCATTGACATTCAACAGCACTGTCATTCCTGACTGAGCAAACACTTATCTGACATGTGTATTTCTCTATCACATATCATAGCCTTCTTGCATTTAGGAACACTAGGACAGCAGTGTTTGGCACCAGGGACTGGTTTCATGGAAGACCTTTTTTTTCATGGACTTGGGTGGGGATAGTTTCAGGATGATGCAAGCCCATTACATTTATTGTGTACTTTATTTCTATTATTATTACATTGTAATATATAATGAAATAATTATGCAACTCACCATAATGTAGAATCAGGGGAAGTCCTGAGCTTGTTTCCCCTTCTGAGGTGATGGGAGACAGTCACAGATCATCAGGCATTAGATTCTCATAAGGAGTGTGCAACCTAGACCCCTCACATGCACAGTTCACAGTAGGGTTTGTGCTTCTATGAGACTAATGCCACCACTGATGTGACAGGAGGTGGAGCTCAGGCAGTAATGAGAGCAATGGGGAGCAGCTGTAAATAAAGATGAAGCTTTGCTCACACACCACTAACCTGCTATGGGGCCCAGTTCCTAAAAGTTCACAAACCAGTACCAGGCCCAGGAGTTGGAGACCCCTGCACTGGACAAAACTTGAGCAGCTACACTTGAGGGCCATTTTAAATAGCAAAATTACCAACAAAAAGCACACACACACACAAAACCCATGATACCATGAAAAGGACACTCATTTATATCATGAGAGCTGAAACAGAAAGGCAGAGTAATCATGTCAGTATTTCAAATGTCTTGCTACTCTATGCATGTGCACAAAGACTGCAGGAGTGGCATGAGTATTCTGACGTTACAAATACATTTTAGGAAGTAGGCAAATTCATAAATATGGAATCAATGAATCCACATCTCAGTCAATGTATGGTCACGTGCTGCATGATGACGTTTTTGTCTCAGACCACATATACGATGGTTGTCCCACAAGATTATAATGGAGCCGAACATTTTCTATTTCCTAGTGATGTTGTAGCCATCATAACAAATGTCATAGTGCAATGCATTACTTCCATGTTTGTGGTGACACTGGTGTAAATAAACCTACTTCACTGCTAGTCATATAAAAGTGTAGCACGTACAATTATGTACATTGCATCATAATACTTGATAGTGATAAAACGACCATGTTAGTGGTTTATGTATTTACCATACTATACATTGTATCATTATTTTAGAGCATACTTCTACTTATTAAAAAAAAGCTAAGTGTAAAACAGCCTCAGGTAGATCCTTTAGAGAGTGTTCCAGAAGAAGACATTGCTATCCTAGGAGGTGACAGCTCTGTGGTTGTTACTGTCCCTGAAGACCTTCGAGTGGAACAGGAGTGGCGGGGGAGGACAGTGGTATGGATCATCCTGACCCTGTGTAGGCCTAGGCTAATGTGTCTGTGGTTTAGTTTTTAAGAAAAAAGTTTTAAAAAGTAAAAAAAGTTTTAAAAAGAAAAAAGTTTAAAAAAAAAATTTTTTAAAAAAAAATTAAAAAAAAAAAAATTTAAAAATAGAGAAAAGCTTATAGAATAAGGATATAAAGAAATAAAATATTTTTGTACAGTTGTATAGTGTGTGTTTTAAGCTAAGTGTTATTACAAAAGAATAAAAAGGTTTAAAAAGTTTTTAAAGTTTATAAAGTAAAAATTTTATGGTAAGTGAAGGTTAATTTAACATTAGAGAAAGAATTTAAAAAAAACTTAGTGTAGCCTAAGTGTACACTATTTACAAAGCCTGCAGTGTTGGACAGTAATGTCCTGGGCCTTCATATTCGCTCATTCAGGGCAACTCCTAGTCCTGCAAGTTCTTTTCGTGGTAAGTGACCTATACAGGCATAGCATTTTTTATCTTTTCTACTGTATTTTTACTGTACCTTTTATTTTTTATTTTTTCTACAAGTTATTGGGGGACAGGTGGTATTTGGTGACATGAGTAAGTTCTTTCGTGGTGATTTGTGAGATTTTGGTGTACCCATCACCCAAGCAGTATACACTGCACTGTATTTGTAGTCTTCCATCCCTCACCCCTGCAAGTCCCCAAAGTCCATTGCATCATTCTTATGCCTTTGTGTCCTTATAGCTTAGCTCCCACACATCGAAGAGAACATAAGATACTTGGTTTTCCATTTCTGAGTTACTTCACTTAGAATAATGGTATCCAGTCTCATCCAGGTCGCTGCAAATGCTATTAATTCATTCCTTTTTATGGCTGTGTAGTATTCCATTGTGTATATATATACACCACAGTTTCTTTATCCACTTGTTGATTGGATGGTTATTTGTCTTGGTTCCATGATTTGCAACTGTGAATTGTGCCACTATAAACATGCGTGTGGAAGTATCTTTTTCAAATAATTACTTTTCCTCTGGGTAGATACCCAGTAGTGGGATTGCTGGATCAAATGGTAGTTCTATTTTTAGTTCTTTAAGGAATTTCCACACTGTTTTCCATAGTGACTGTACTAGTTTATATTCCCACCAGTGGTATGGAAGTGTTCCCCGTTCACCACATCCATACCAACATCTGCATTTTGATATTTTGACTATGGCCATTCTTGCAGGAGTAAGGTGGTATTACACTGTGGTTTTGATTTGCATTTCCCTGATCATTAGTGATGCTGAGCATTTTTTCATGTTTGTTGGCCATTTATATATCTTCTTTTGAGAGTTGTCTATTCATGTCCTTAGCCCACTTTTTGGTGGGATTGTTTGTTTGTTTGTTTGTTTTTCCTTACTGATTTGTTTGAGTTTGTTGAAGATTCTGGATATTAGTCCTTTGTCAGATGTATAGATTGTGAAGATTTTCTCCCACTTTGTGGGTTGTGTGTTTTACTTTGCTGACTGTTCCTTTTGCTGTGCAAAAGCTCTTTAGTTTAATTAGGTCCCAGCTATTTGTCTTTGTTTTTGTTGCATTTGCTTTGGGGTTCTTGGTCATGAAATCCTTTCCTAAGCCAATGTCTAGAAGGGTTTTCCCAGTGTTATCTTCTAGAATTTTTATAGTTTCAGGTCTTAGGTTTAACTCCTTAATCCATCTTGGGTTGATTTTTGTATAAGGTGAGAGATGAGGATCCAGTTTCATTCTCATACATGTGGTAGCCAATTATCCCAGCACCATTTGTTGTAAAGGGTGTCCTTTCCCGACTTTGTTTTTGTTTGCTTTATAGAAGATCAGTTGGCTGTAAGTATTTGGGTTTATTTCTGGGTTCTCTATTCTGTTCCATTGGTCTGTCTATGTGCCTGTTTTTATACCAGTACCATGCTGTTTTGGTAACTATGGCCTTATAATGTAGTTTGAAATCAGGTAGTGTGATGCCTCAAGATTTGTTCATTCAGGGCTACTATGAACACCTTTGTGCCCATAAACTAGAAAACCTAGTAAAGATGGATAAATTCCTGGAAAAATACAACCCTCCTAGCTTAAATCAGGAAGAATTACAAACCCTAAACAGACCAATAACAAGCAGTGAGATTGAAATAATTTAAAAATTACCAACAACAAAAGAGTCCAGGACCAGATGGATTCACAGCAGAATTCTATCAGACATTCAAAGAATTGATACCAATCCTATTGACACTATTCCATAAGATAGAGAAAGAAAAACCCCTCCCTAGTTTATTCTATGAAGCCAGCATCACTCTAATACCAAAATCAGGAAAGGACATAACCAAAAAAGAAAACTATAGACTGATATCCTTGATTAACATAGATGCTAAAATGCTTAACAAAATACTAGCTAACTGAATCCGACAACGTATCCAAAAGATAATCCACCATGATCAAATGGGTTTCATACCAGGGGTGCAGGGATGGTTTAACATATACAAGTCAATAAATGTGATACACCACATAAACAATTAACAAAAATCAAATTTCCAGAGATGCAGAAAAAGCATTAGACAAAATCCAGCATCTCTTTGTGATTAAAACTCTCAGCAAAATTGGCACACAAGGGACATACCTTAATGTAATAAAAGCCGTCTATGACAAACCCACAGCCAACGTAATACTGAATGGGGAAAAGTTGAACACATTCCCTCTGAGTACTGGAGCAAAACAAGGATGCCCACCCTCACTGCTCTTCTGCAACATAGTACTAGAAGTCCTAGCCAGAGCTATCAGACAAGAGAAAGAAATAAAGGGCATCCACATCAGTCAAGAGGAGGTCAAACTGTCCCTGTCTGCTGACGATGCGATCATTTACCTTGAAAACCTTAATGACTTCTCCAGAAAGCTCCTAGAACTGATAAAAGAATTCAGCAAAATGTATGGATACAAGATTAATATACACAAATGAGTAGCTCTTTTATACACCAACAGTGATTAAGTGGAGAATCAAATCAAGAACTCAACCCCTTTTACAATAGCTGCAAAAAAATAAATAAATAAAATACTTAGGAATATACCTAACCAAGGAGTTGAAAGATCTCTATGAGGAAAACTACAAAACACTGCTGAAAGAAATCGTAGATGACACAGACAAATGGAACCACATCCCATGCTCATGGATGGGTAGAATCAATATAGTGAAAATGACCTTATTGTACCTTTTCTATGTTTAGATATGTTTAGATACACAATACCTACCATTGTGTTACAATTGCCTACAATATTCAGTACAGTCACATGCTGTTACAGGTTTGTAGCCTATTACAATAGGCTAGACCATGCACCCTAGGTGTATAGGAGACTATCCCATCTAGGTTCATGTAAGTTCACTCTATGATAATCACACAACAATGAAATCACCGAATGATGCATTTCTCAGAAAGTATCCCAGGCATTAAGCAACATGCGACTGTATATAGTGTATGTATCTGGTTCTTATTATAGACTATGGTCTTCATCAAGTCCTCCCAGGCATTGTATGTACATTTGTGGGCTGGGTATAATGGATTCTTCCCGACTATTCAAATCAAAGCTTAGTTGCCCAGAGTGTGCAGGACTAGGGAAAGAGAATGCATTCAGCAAGGCTTACCTGGGCTTGGGCACATGGCCTATTACTCATGTGCAGTTGGCAAAAGGATGCCAAGATCAAATAGATGTGAGTCTACGCACTCAGACATACAGCAGCTGACTCACTTCTAGGTGGACTGATACAGCCCCAGGTGAAAGGAGTGACGACTTTCCTCTGTCAGTGGCCTGGATGGAACTCAAGTGGGGGTTGGAATCGCCTATGCTCCTCTTTTAGCATTACTTCAAAGGTTCCTGGAAGTTGTCTTCTAGTGCTGAGGCCACATGAGCTACTGGATCACCTGCTGCCTGGGAAGCTGCATGGGGGCCTCACCACTGCTTTTGGTTCCCACTGCCAGGCTGCTGTGGCCAACGGCCTCTGCCTGTGTCTGTCACCTCCACAACACCTCTCTTGAGCTTCAGTGCTTCACCTCCCAGGACCCCAAGAAGCCAACACCAATTGGTATTCTGAGCAGATGTAGAAAAATTCTTGTCAGTCCTGAGGATACCAGAACAGATAATCACAAACGTGGTGATATAAAACAACAGGAATGTATTTCTCACATTTCTGAAGGCCCAAAGTCTGAAATTTAGCAGAGCTGAGCTTCCTCCACGAGTTCCAGGGGAGATTCTTCTTTGCTTCTTTCTGCTTCCAGTGGCCCCAGGCATCCCTAGGCTGGTGGCCACATCACTTCTATCTCTATCTCCATTTTCTTTCCTTTCCTGGCTCACTGCAACCTTCTCCTCCTGGGTTTAAGCAATCCTCCTGCCTCAACCTCCCAAGTAACTGGGATTTGAGGCACCTGCCACCACTCCTGGGTAATTTTTGTATTTTTAGTAGACACAGGGCTTCACCGTGTTGGCCAGGCTGGTCTTGAACTCCTGACCTCAAGTCATCCTCCAACCACGGCCTCCCAAGGTGCTGGGATTACAGGTGTGAGCCACCATACCCAACCAGAAGATGCCAACCATTTCCTGAATCTCCAGGCTGCTAGCCTCCACGATCAGATTTTGGGATGGCCAAGCTTCCACAATAGCATGAGCCAATTCCTTAAATCTCTTTCTCTCTACGTACACACACATCCTATTGGTTCCTTTTCTCTGGAAAACCTTGACTAATATATCTATGCTATGCTAAAGGACAAACACAAAGCCAGTGGCGACAACATTATTTGTTTTTTTCCTGGCTTTAGTTGCCATGACTCTGTTTACTATTGAGTTAAAAGGCTTATTATTCCTAAAAGTCACACTGTAATGTTTATTTTTTTGTATCCCATTATCTCAAACAGTAAATGCAGTTCATTTTTTCATATACATACTTTTTAGATTTGGGGTTGTTGATATGAACCGTTTCCTCATGGCTGTGTCTGGCATCTCTGTCAAGTTTTATAAGCAGGGATGGGAAGCCCCCCCTTCAGATTGGCTCCCAGTTAGTGGTACTCAAAGTGTGGTCCCCAACCAGCAACATGAGCATCCTTGGGAACTTGTTAGAAACACATATTTTCAGGCCCTACCCTAGACTTATTGAGCTAGAAACTCAGGGAGTGGCATGGGAATCTATGTTTTAAGATTAAGCTAAAGTGTAAGAACCACTGCTTTAATTATAGAAGACTAAGACATTTCCCCAATTTCCTGAGTTATAGAAGATACAGATAATCCTTCAAATAACTCTCTTGACTGATACAGTCCTGACTAGAATTTTCCAGATGAGTTATTGAAAAATGTATACAACCAGAAATGCAGGTAGATTTAGAAAACGGTTCTAACTTGACTTTTGTTGCATCTCAGAAATTAGCAACAGTGGTGAAAACAATCAAATCTCAATCAGTGCTTAACACATAGCCGTCACATCATTAGTTAGACTCAGGTCCTCTTCATTCCTGATTCTGTGCCTTCCCTGTTACCTAAATGACCCATCCTTCTTTGTAATTCACTGATTCATTCAAGGCCCAGCTGAGGTTCTTTCTTCCTTGAAAAGCCTTTTAGCTACACTGTTCTCTCCCCCTTTACCATCTACCTGGTTAGATTATTGCGTTTTCTCATTTAGTTAAATAACCTTGGATTGCATTGATATTTATATTTTCTCCCTGTCTGCTCCCCAGAAAATATTGCAAATATCTGGAGGGAAAGACATGCAAATTTAGGTGGTTGTCTATGCCCCACAGCACCTAGCATGGTTTTACCATTAATGGCAAAAACCAGTATTACTTTTGCTACCAACGTAATACATAAGCAACTAGTGCTTGTTAAGTTGAATTGAGCTACAGTGGTATCATCAGTTTTGTTGGTATCTGGCAACTGCTAACAGATTTGCTTATCTTTTATTTAGCTATCATGAAAAAGTCTCCACTCCTTGCCTTGGAGGAGTTACAGCCTAGAAAAAGGAAAGTAAATATACACAAGTAAATACCGAAAGTCAAACTAGGCCCTTGCAGAGGCACAAGCCACATGCCACAGGATCACAGAGGTGGGAGCAATGTAACAGCATCCAGAAGAGCTGTACCTTCAGCATCCAGAGCACTGCTAGGGCTCAGTGAATATTTCTGATGGACTAAATGGTGTCCAGATTTTTAATTTTTTACAGTAACTAGACTGGAACTTGATACATACTCAAAAAATTGTTCATGGGCTGACGAATCAACTCTCCAATTCTAGTGCCATCTGAACTAATGCCATCCCAGCCTCACAGGCCAGGAATACACCTGATATGTGGTGGGCACTCCCGATTCTAAAGTCTGTGAAACTTAGTTGATTCTATAGCAGGAATTTCCCTTTGCATAGAATGCATCAGAAGTGTGTTCCTCCTGCACAGGGCGTTTGGAATTCTGTCGTGGTGACTACATCTGGCTTCCCTTAGAGAGTAAACAACATACTCTGCATCATCTCACGATTCTCAGGCATCTGCTCAGCAAGCTCTGCATCCCTGGGGAGCTGAACAGTTTGGTTCCCCCAGAGGTCCTAAATTTGATCTTGTAGAACTCAGTAGGTCAAACTCCCGATGCTTTTGCTAACGTGATTCACAAGTCCACCAACACAGCTGCCTTCCTTTGAGCTCTGGGACTGCTGAGAAAGCCTAGGCTGAATAAAGGACCTCTTCTTGAATAGGGATGGTGACTTCCCTAGCCCAGGGGTTTGTTACTCATTAGGATAAAAGCGGTTTACCCATAAATCGGGCAACGTGTGGGTATACTGGAGAGAAGACTAGAATGAGAGCCAGGAGATTCCAGTTCTGAGCTCCATCATTAGCTAACTGTGTGACTATGGGAAAATCACAACAATTCGTAGGCTTCGGTTTTTTTTCTGCAGAACAGTTTGTCCAGCTTATAAAATCCTTCCAGCTTCAACGTTCTATTATTTGTGATTTCACTGTGCTTTTATGCCTGTTTATTATCAGTCTCCATATAACAAAGAAGATGTTTACCTGAAAGCACTATGTCTAACTTGTTTATACCTTCATACTTTCTCAAGATTCAGGCTAATTTATTCTTTTCTACATCCCTCTGGGATTTTGGCAAATTCTAATATATCAATCTCTTTATGTCTGGTTTATAAAGCATAGGACTAATCTTGAGTTTACTGTCTCATTTGCTGTATTTTAAAATCAACCCTAATTATCCAGACTATAAGATCAAGTTCTAAACCATAAACAAAAGAATTTCCATAATTTAAATCATATTTTTCATGGACAGACACTCACTGGAGATCAGAGAGACTGAAACTATTGAAACTCAAATCACTTAGATGTCAGTGTCTATGAGACTGCCTGGCCCAGAATGGCTGGTATTTTTAGAAGCTGATACAGAGTTCTACTGAGAAATGTGGAGTGTGATAAAATTACTTCCAGCAGTATTTGTTGGCTGAGCTGAACAGTCTTGAAGCCTGCTTTGTATCTGATGACAGGGTGAACAAAGTGCATGGGAGTATGGGATCTGACGCATTCAGGGATCCTTTTTTATTTTTTCCATAAGCTTCTAGGAAGAGCTAATCCCAAACACCAAAAAACAAACAAACAAACAAAGAAAACAAAACACATTCTCTTTAAGGGACTTTTATAGTATCTTTGGTTGACTTGAGGGTTGCAGTATTAGGGACTATGTGGTTCTCAATTTAGGATCGTAGGAGGACACTTCCTTATGTCACATTTGACATAATAGCAGCAAAGGTGGCATACCAATGGTGAGAAGGGAGGCAAGTCCTGGTATTACCGCTGGGCTCAGGAGTGTGGGAGGGACCCAGAGCCCTGAGACAGTGAGGAATTAAAGGCTATATCTAGGCTGGCACAGTGGCTCATGCCTGTAATCGTAGCACTTTGGGAGACCAAGGCAAATGGATTCCCTGAGCTCAGGAGTTCGAGACCACCCTGTGCGACATGGTGAGACCTCATTTCTACTAAAATACAAAACATTAGCCAGGCACGGTGGCAGGCACCTGTAGCCCCAGCTACTCAGGAGGCTGAGGCCCGAGAATTACTTGAACCTGAGGGGCAGAGGTTGCAGTTAGCCATGATTGTACTACTGCATTCCAACCTGGGCAACAGAGCAAGACTCTGTCTCCAAAAAGTAAATATATAAAATAAAAGGCTGTATCTAGATGTTCTCAGGTTAATATGCATAAGGTCTCATAGACAATCTCAGGAAACATTAGTGAGAATTCTTGGTTTTCTGGAGTTGTTTTTTTGTTTTGCTTTGTTCTTTGTTTTAGACCATCCTTGGGCAGGAAATCCAAACTTCCCGTTATTAATCGTATCAATGACTGTCATCTTTTGAGGACCTACCACAGTCTAGACCTGTGATGTCTAGCCACATTGGACTATTTAAATTTAAACTTAAATTTTAAAATTAATTTCTCACTCATATTAGCCACATTTCAAGTAGTCAGCCACCTATGTAAAACTGGACAAAACAGGGAATTTTCGTCATTACGGAAAGTTCTGTGAGACAGTGCTGTGAGCACTCTCTAAATATATTTTGGGCATTATTCCTAATTCTCACACCTCACTACAGTCAGTATTATGACCCCATTTTTGCTGCTGAGGAAACAATTTCACAGGGATTCAGTGACTTGGCCAAGTCCATGTACAGAGTACCTGGCAGAGGTAGGGCTCGTTTTTAAATTGGGCTGGTTCCTAAGATCCTCTACCTCGCTTTACATCTCTCTCTCTTTTTCTCCCCTCTCCTCCCCTCCCCTTCCTTTCCTTTCAACAAGGTCTCAGTCTTTCACCCAGGCAGGAGTGCAGTGGCATGATCATGGCTCACTACAGCCACAAACTCCTGGGCTCAAGTGATCCTCCCGCCTTGGCCTCCCAAGTAGCTGGGACTATGGATGTGTACCACTATGCCAGCTAACTTTTAAATTTTTTTTGTAGAGGTGGGGTCTTACCATGTTGCCCAGGCTGGCATATGACATTTCTTGATTACAGTTTCTCACCATGGCATTGTCTTTTTCAAAAAATCTTTCATCAGGACGTTCATCAAAAAATACAATTATCTTTAAATTATTGAGATTTTAAGTAGACAGTTCTTAGACACAGGGATGCAGAGTAGGAGTATCTCAATAAAGTGATTTAAGTAGTCAGGAGAATGGCCCAAGAGCTTCAGTGTGTTTATGTATAAATACTTTTTTTTTTTTTTTTTTTTTTTGAGACAGAGTCTTGCTCTGTCGCCCAGGCTGGAGTACAGTGGTGTGATCTTGGCTCACTGTAACCTCTGCCTCCCAGGTTCAAGTGATTCTCATGCCTCAGCCTCCCATATGAGTAGCTGAGACCACAGGCATGTGCTACCACACCTGGCTAATTTTTGTATTTTTTTTTTGAGACGGAGTCTCGCTCTGTCACCCAGGCTGGAGTGCAGTGGCCGGATCTCAGCTCACTGCAAGCTCCGCCTCCAGGGTTCACGCCATTCTCCTGCCTCAGCCTCCTGAGTAGCTGGGACTACAGGCGCCCACCACCTCGCCCGGCTAGTTTTTTCTGTTTTTTTAGTAGAGATAGGGTTTCACCATGCTGGCTAGGCTGGTCTCGAACTCCTGGCATCAAGTGATCTGCCTGCCTTGGCCTCCAAAAGTGCTGGGATTACAGGCATGAGTCACCACGCCTGGCTTTGTCAATACACTTTTATCACATTTAGTCTTAAGTAATGCAAACCAGATTTGAAGCTGTTAGACTATACCTGATATAGTCCAAGAAATGAATGTGTACAGCCTAGAATGCATCATTCTAACATGCTCCTACAGTCAACAAGGGCCAACCTGCCGTTAGGTATTGCCTAGAAACCCAGAGAAATATGCAGAAAATATGACTGCATCTTATAGAAAAGTATGTTTTGTCTAAACCTCGAAGAGACTGTATATAGTTCTAGAATGCACCTCAAGGAAGTCTTAAAAGCACTGGATGGAAAGAGTCCAGACATGGGGAACTAAATTCATTAAAGAAATGGATAACCTCTAGGTGAAGGGAGAAAACACATGTGAGCTTTTGCCAATGGCGTTCTAAAGGCAGGATTGCGACTGGAGCAGCTGGGCTGTTTTTCAAGATAGACGATGGACCTGGCTTTATCTTTTTTTTTTTTTTTTTTTAACACCTTTGGCATGTTACACATTACTGGTAGACGGTTCTTGCTCATTCATCATTTATTGACTCGAACCATATGTAAGAATTTTTTGCCTCCATCAATCCTGATGAAAGAATTAGAATAATGGGATAGATGATATAGTGAGGCATTTTCTGTTGAGTTTTGGATAAGTAGCTTCTCTCTCCTCTAATGTGCACATTCTCTTCTGCAACACGTTTGTCTTGGATGCTGTGATTGGCTTACTTGGGTAACACTGTGGTTTGCCTCACAAACGTGTTGTGAGAAGACAAGTTTCATTATACCCCTCCGGTATGCCGATCCTTCAAGGTCAACAGAACTCCGCTCCAGGGGAATCCGTGTGCATGTGCCCCAGCTGCCCACAAGATGGTCCCAGTGCAGACTGTGAGTCCTTGAAGCTTGGATGTCTGCCCTGGAAGGCAACCTGGACAGAGATGACACCAGCTGCACTCAAAAGGGAGCAAGGACAACATGTTTATGACACAGGGGATAGGAATTGAGCCAGAGGGCAATGGGGGGAATTGGGGTGGCCAGAGGGAAACACGGTGTCATGCCAACATTTTTCTGGAGGCAGTTAGTCATTTTCAAAGCCACTTCCTGTCAAGGTTACAGTGATGGGAGGCAGATCCTGCCTTAACCTGACATGCTGTGGATGCTCATACCTCGTATTAATAAGACATTATCAGGCCAAGTGCCAGATGAGTCTGTGATTCACAAGGGACAAAACAATGGCACGTGCTGGGTGGTTGTCAGCTTTCCAACAGATCCGAATCTCAGACTGTGAGTTCCTGCTCTGCCTACCAAAACTCATAAAAAGATTACTATAGAGCCTTCTGAAATGTGACATTTCTACAAGCCAGAGAACAAGATCCATGTTGGAGATTGGTCCATGATTGCCATGTAAGTTTTATGGCACCTAAAGCAACTCCCTCTTGGATGCTAACCTGCCGTGTTGACTTCCGATTAACTCCAGTTCCAGGAATGCCTCTAAGATTTCTATTTTATCTACTGTTCCTTGTGTAAGGACATGTACTAACTGTAAATCTTGCCCATAAATCCTGCCCTTCACATAGGATTCTTGTCTTTTCCTACAGTTGTCCTATATATTCCTTCCCTGAGGTATATGAGCTCTGGGTCTTGAGGTGTGATGGCACCAGGATCCACCATCTAGACTCACAGCCACCCAACACACAGACATGGCGTCTGTTTGCAGCAATTAAATGTGTGTGTGTTTTTTTAATAAGAAACTGGATTTGTCAACCTCTTTCTTTGACCTCTCAGCTTCTTTGCAATTTAAGGATAGGTTTGCATTGGTCTGCCCACCTCAGAACAGTTTCCCTCTACTATGGACTAGTAGGGGTGTGGAAAAGGAAGGATCACTGTAGCACAAAGAATGTTGTAAGGCTAAGAAGGAAAGGAGGTAATCCCCAGCTACTCTTATTCTCTGCTAGTTTCTAAACTCCTCCATAGAGGACTTCTGTGCCAGGTCAGTACATTTAGGAAGCTGTCTAGTCATGCTGGGAATTCATTCAGTCAATCTTCAGTGGCGTTTGGCCATGAGGGGTCTATGTGAGCACATAGGAGGGCACCTAAGCTAAGCTGGGTTTGGGGAGTAGAGAAGATTCTGCCCAGAAAAATATTCTTAGATGAAATGTGCAAAATAAGTAGCATTTCAGGGCGGGGGGAAAGGCCTTGCAGAAAAGTGTTCCGTGCAGTGGGAGTAGCATGTGCAAAGGTGAGTGAGAGAATGAATATTCAGGAAAAAGAAGCTTATGGTAACTGCAGCCTTAGACACAAAGCACTAACGGTATAGATGTGGATGGAGAGATGGGAAGGGCCAGCCGAGCCCCATCAGCCACTCAAGCATCAACAGCTCTCATCATCTGGGTACTGGTGCCAACTTGCCACTCTGTTTCATGGGTATTATTTTATGTACTCTTCACAACAACCATAGGAGGTAGTTGCTGTTGTTTTCCCCAATTTTAAAGATAAGGAAACTGGGGCCTAGTGAATCTACATAACTTGTTCATGATCATCCTTCTGTAGTTGATAAATGAGAGTATCAGAATTTGAACCCAAGCAGTCTGTCACCAGGGTGATAATGTCAAATCTCCAGTTGTATCAATAATATCATATATATATATATATATGTTTAGATCAAGATCCAATCAAGGATCATGCACTGCATTTAGTTGTCATGATCCTTTAGGCTTCTTTAATTTGGTATCCCAGCCTCTTTTTGTCTTTCATGATTCTGACATGTTTTAAGGATTCAGGACCATCATTTTCTTATATAGTCATTCAGTCTTTTCTTATATAGTCATTTTTGTGTGTCTTGTTTTTTTTTTTTTGAGACGGAGTCTCACTCTGTCGCCCAGGCTGTAGTGCAGTGGCGGGATCTCAGCTCACTGCAAGCTCCGCCTCCCTCTCCTGCCTCAGCCCCCCGAGTAACTGGGACTACAGGCGCCTGCCACCTCGCCTGGCTAGTTTTTTGTATTTTTTTTTAGTAGAGACGGGGTTTTACCGTGTTCGCCAGGATGGTCTCAATCTCCTGACCTCGTGATCCGCCCGTCTCGGCCTCCCAAAGTGCTGGGATTACAGGCTTGAGCCACTGCGCCCGGCCTGTGTGTCTTGTTTTAAAATATTTTTCCTACCTAAAAATCTGAAAGATATTCATGTGTGCATTGTATTATGTTTTTTCCCAACATTTTATTTTTAAAAATTTCAAGTCTGCAGAGATATTACAAGAATAGTACAAAGAATATCAATATACCCTTCACTTAGATTCATCCAGCTTTATGAATTGTTGATATTTTGCCATGTATACAAATTATGCTATTATTATTAGTTTGCTGAAATATTTAGGAATAAGTTGCACACATTTAACACTTTACCCCAAATATTTCAGCATGTTTCCTACATTCTCCTTTGTAACCACGATATAATTAATATAATTACAATGCTCAAAGAAATGTAACACTGATACTGTTTTATTATTCGATATGTATTTTATATTGTAATTTCTCCAGTTGTATCAATAATGTCATATATATATGTATATATATGTTTAGATCAGGATCCAATCAAGGATCATGCACTGCATTTAGTTGTCATGATCCTTTAGGCTTCTTTAATCTGGTATCCCAGCCTCTTTTTGTCTTTCATGATACTGACATGTTTTAAGGATCCAGGATCATTGTTTTGCAGAATGTCCTTCTGTGTGGATTTTTCTGATTGTTTCCTCTTCTTTAGATTCAAGCTAGTATAGTATTTGTTCCTGGTTTTCCTGGCAGTCACAAATCCTTGGTAAAGGTTCCCATCTCCTTTGGGACTTCTGCTAAAAATTCAACCTCCTTTTCAGTCATTGTATTAATTATGTCTCCTGTAATAGAGAGATCACAACTTTGGGGCTCAAAGAAGATAGGTTTGAATTTCTCTTTTACATAACAATCCACAAGTGAGCAGTCTGCAGTCCTGGTGAAATGACTTTTGCTCCACAAAGTCATCCAGGGATCCAGGCTCCTTCTATCTTATTGCTCCATCATTGTCATCCTCAAGAATTGATTCTTACAAAGTCAAAGCTCTCTCACTAGCACCGCATTCAAACTTCAGCCTGCAGGAAGGGGAAAGAGAAGGTTAAGAGCATTCAACGTTCTCTTTTCAAAGTATGAGATCTAGAAATTGCTCTTGTAACTTCCATTTGCACGCCCATCTAGTCACCAGGGAGGCTGAGAAAAGCAATCAATACCTGGGAAGCCAATTGCCCAGCTGTAATATCGTGAAGTGTATATTTGGTATTTGTCACTGTTTCCTGACATACAGCTCCTAAAATCCTTGGATTTGGGGTATCTTTTGTATGCTAATGAGATGACTGGTGGCTGAGAGCCCATAGATCACTTCAGTATAGTGGCTGATCACGAGAAAGACCAAGGCATGATTAGAGGTTTGGGACTTTTGGCTCCACCCTGCATCACCCTTCCCAGTCTCTGGGGAGAAAAGTGGGGCTGAAGTTGAAGTTGATCCCAGTGGCCAAAGATTTAATCAATCATGCCTACATAATGAAGCTTCCATAAAACCCCAAAGGACTTGGTTCTGGGAGCTTTCTGATAGCTGAATGTGTGGAGGTTCCCGTAGGGTGTTATGACTGGGGAAGGCATGGACGCTTCTGTGCCCCTTCCTTCATGCCTTGTTCTATGTACCTGTTCCATCTGGCTATTCATCTGTATCCTTAGTAATAGCTTCTAAAATCAAACAGAAAATGCAAGTAAAGTGTTTCCCTGAGTTCTGTGGGCTGCTCTAACAAACGAATCAAACCCAAGGAGGGGATCATGGGAACCCCAATTTAGAGCTGATTGGGCAGAAACCCAGGTCACAACCTGTACTTGCAACTGGCATCTGAAGTGGAGACAGTTTTGGGGACGGAGCCCTCAACCTATGAGGTCTGACGGTATGTCCAGGTAGACAATGGCAGAATTGAGTAAAATTAGAGGGGCCAGGCATGGTGGCTCACACTTAAGATGCTAGCATTTTGGGCGCCCAGGGCAGGAGGATCACTTGAGGTCGGGAGTTTAGACCAGACTGGCCAAGATAGCAAGACCTCATCTCTGCAAAAAATTAGCCAAGTGTGGTGGCATGTGCCTGTAGTCCCAGCTGCCGGGGAGGCAGAGGTGGGAGGATCCCTTGAGCCCAGGAGTTGAAGACTGCAGTGAGCTATGATTGCACCATGGCACTCCAGCCTATGCCACAGAGTGAGACCCTGTCTCAAAAAAAAAAAAAAAAAAATTAAGAGGACATCCAACTGATACTCACTCACTGCAGAATTGATTGTTTAGTTGTTGTGTTGGCGAAAATCCCCACACATGTGGTATCAAAAATGTTCTGTGTTGATAATTCAGACCAGCTAAAACTCTGGTGGTTATATTAGTAAAAGGAAGAAAGAAAGAGGGCCATTCAGGGAGCATTACTGGTCTCTGCCACAGCCATCCAGTAGGCGGTTATGTACTCTGGTGAAGACTCAATACATGAACAAGCAGTTCAACTTATTAACCTAACCATGACTTCAGGTCCTCTTTCATAATACTTATTCAGATGTTTTCGTCTCTGGGTAGAGGTATTAGAGATTTTTCTTAATGTAATTTTAAAGTATCAAAAATACTTTGTATAATAAAAGGAACAACAGACACTGAAGCCTACTTGAGGGTAGAAAGTGGGGGGAGAGAGAGGATTAAAAAAGTACCTATCAGTAATAGGCTTATTACCTGGGGGATGAAATAATCTGCACACCAAATCCCCGCGACACGCAATTTACCTGTATAACGAACCTGCACATATCCCTCTGAACCTAAAATAAAAGTTAAAAAAACAAAAACAAAAACAAAAACTTCTTTAAAAAAAAAAGTCACGAGATCAAATTTTCAAAATGGAAGATTGTCATCCCGGGAAATTTTTATGTACTTATATTCTCTCAGTGAAAATAAAAATTGACGGGCTGGGCATGGTGGCTCATGCCTGTAATCCCAGCACTTTGGGAGGCCAAGGTGGGTGGATCATGAGGTCAGCAGATCGAGACCATCCTGGCTAACACAGTGAAACCCCGTCTCTACTAAAAATACAAAACATTAGCCAGGCACGGTGGCAGGCACCTGTAGCCCCAGCTACTCAGGAGGCTGAGGCCCGAGAATTACTTGAACCTGAGGGGCAGAGGTTGCAGTTAGCCATGATTGTACTACTGCATTCCAACCTGGGCAACAGAGCAAGACTCTGTCTCCAAAAAGTAAATATATAAAATAAAAGGCTGTATCTAGATGTTCTCAGGTTAATATGCATAAGGTCTCATAGACAATCTCAGGAAACATTAGTGAGAATTCTTGGTTTTCTGGAGTTGTTTTTTTGTTTTGCTTTGTTCTTTGTTTTAGACCATCCTTGGGCAGGAAATCCAAACTTCCCGTTATTAATCGTATCAATGACTGTCATCTTTTGAGGACCTACCACAGTCTAGACCTGTGATGTCTAGCCACATTGGACTATTTAAATTTAAACTTAAATTTTAAAATTAATTCCTCACTCATATTAGCCACATTTCAAGTAGTCAGCCACCTATGTAAAACTGGACAAAACAGGGAATTTTCGTCATTACGGAAAGTTCTGTGAGACAGTGCTGTGAGCACTCTCTAAATATATTTTGGGCATTATTCCTAATTCTCACACCTCACTACAGTCAGTATTATGACCCCATTTTTGCTGCTGAGGAAACAATTTCACAGGGATTCAGTGACTTGGCCAAGTCCATGTACAGAGTACCTGGCAGAGGTAGGGCTCGTTTTTAAATTGGGCTGGTTCCTAAGATCCTCTACCTCGCTTTACATCTCTCTCTCTTTTTCTCCCCTCTCCTCCCCTCCCCTTCCTTTCCTTTCAACAAGGTCTCAGTCTTTCACCCAGGCAGGAGTGCAGTGGCATGATCATGGCTCACTACAGCCACAAACTCCTGGGCTCAAGTGATCCTCCCGCCTTGGCCTCCCAAGTAGCTGGGACTATGGATGTGTACCACTATGCCAGCTAACTTTTAAATTTTTTTTGTAGAGGTGGGGTCTTACCATGTTGCCCAGGCTGGCATATGACATTTCTTGATTACAGTTTCTCACCATGGCATTGTCTTTTTCAAAAAATCTTTCATCAGGACGTTCATCAAAAAATACAATTATCTTTAAATTATTGAGATTTTAAGTAGACAGTTCTTAGACACAGGGATGCAGAGTAGGAGTATCTCAATAAAGTGATTTAAGTAGTCAGGAGAATGGCCCAAGAGCTTCAGTGTGTTTATGTATAAATACTTTTTTTTTTTTTTTTTTTTTTTGAGACAGAGTCTTGCTCTGTCGCCCAGGCTGGAGTACAGTGGCCGGA